>NC_041356.1:3320433-3642933 GCF_900634415.1 Cottoperca gobio | reverse complement strand
TAAATAAAACAGTGTTTCTTTATGTGACTATATGGAGTATAATTTATGCCCTCTCATAAAGTCTTTGATCATTACAGCATGTTTCCTGGTTGTGACTGGCATCTATGACAAATCAAGATTTTGAGGTGCTTGTATTGTTTCACTATTTTCCATTGTGCTGGTGTCTCATTGATGCTGCTAATCGTTTTTAAATGCCTGTCTGTATCGCATGTGTTCAGTTTACCTAAGATGTTTCAAGGATTAACACAAACTGTAAAGTGATAAATGATGTCACTGGCAAAACACTGATATTTATATCGACACAAAAATCTGTTTTAATTCATACTGAAGCTCTTTTTTTGGTTCCTTTTTGTGCACACATTTGAGCTTTTCTATCAGCGTGTCTTTGCTCCAGACTTCTTAGTCATGATTTGCCATGACATTTTGTATGATAACTTTGGACATCCCTTAAAGCAGCTTTAAATATTTTCATACAAACAATGCAGTCACTTGTAGAGATGTAGCCATGAGCAATTATCACCGACTCTGCAGTTCCCCTAAGCTACGTAACGTTTTAACATCTTTCAGCTCATTGTTTTGGTTTTCAGGCCTGTAGATGTAGGCCTACTGTTTATGTTCAATCACAGCTCTCCTAACTTAGATTTTGGCCGCAGCAGGCAGCTGTTTTGCCCAAAAATGCTCTGAATAACATCAAACGGCAGACAAAGTTAGCGACTAGCTAGTGAACATAGTGGAGCACTTAAAGTGCCACATTCTTTCTTCAGGAGTTAGTGAAGAGCTAAAAGAAAAGTCAATATTAGACTTATATTCATCAGGTGGACAGAGACATGACTAAATGATAATGTTGCTCCATGTCTGCGTGTTAGCCGTAGCAGCTTAAACTGTGATGCTAGGTCAGTATTGTGTTTACAGCTTCTTTCAGATGCCCAACAAAATCAGTGATTGCAAGTTTTCATCTTGTGCCAAAATGTTACTCTTTGTCTACATGCAACACAAGTGACGTTCCCATCAGCCTCAGCTGTACTTAAGTGGTAATTAGCTAATGTTACATGCTAAATTAAGGTGGTTAACATCTGCATGCTAGCATTGTGAGCATGTTAGCATGCTGACAGTAGCATTTAGCTTAGAAAAAGTTATTCTCATAACGTTAAAATGTATTATACTGTAATGTTGACGTGTCAAAATGCTGCCAACATATCTACCAAAAAGTACCTCACTATAGAAATAAACATCATGACCTGAGCAAATCAAATTCTGTTTCTTTTTTTCTGCCTGTTTGTGGATGTTATTTATCATTTTACAGTTGTGTGAACAATGTGATAAACCTGCACTTTTTTAGTTTTCAGATAACTTAAGGCTTTAGTTATTAACGTCGTCTCAACACTGCCAAAACTGGGGGCCAAATATATTTCATGTTCTTTTTAATGCAACTGTACATTTCCATGAGTGTGAATAAAAAAAACCTCTCAGTTTAAAGGTGGTTCATTTTATTTTCTTGGTGTTTATATATCGGAGTTGAATTTTTGTGAACCAAAAATAATCATAAAATGGACTGAATTTCTACAATTCTATTCTTCCACCAGCAGATGGCATCTGATGCTTAACAACGGACTTCAACTCGCTCGTCACTGACATCCTATAACATGAGGGGGCTGTTTCTGACGTCAGTGAATTTGTTGTCTGCATGTTTCCTGCGTCAGGACAATCTATGACATCAGTTTTGTTCAGAATATCTGGCCACTGTCAGCAAACAGACATCATTCTTTACTGAAAACTACACAAACGAGCCAGGCTTTGGGGATGTTGACGTCACACCTGTGGCTCTGCAGTTAACTGCTGTGTCACCCTTCTGTCCCGTTCTGTTATCTTTTAAAATAAACAAAAGAGGATAATCCAGATTCAGTATATAGTATACAAATAGAACAATAATAGAAGCCAGTTTGTCACCAGACACAAACATTATAAATCATACAGATATGTCTTGATAACTGTTTTATTAGTCGAATTAGAAAGTAGTTTTACATATTGCTCAAGAAGGTTTTTTATTGTTACATTTACATTTATGAATTAAAAAATGTTGCCAATATCATTATAAAATGTAATATTAAAAAAGATTTATTTTTCTGGGGGAGGTTTTGAAGAAACCAAACATTCCTATAATAATGAAAATATGACGTCTTGCCAGGAGTTTGTGGTGTGAGAACTAAACCGTTTCTGAATATTCATCAAAGAAAGAGAAGTTCCTCTTTATGCCTTTTAAAAAAAAGAAATTCTGCATGTAATGATTGCCAGGGTAATATTTATGAATAATTTAATGAATTTGAACCTTATTCATGATTAGGTATTGCTGAGGAAGCATCCAGACATTCTTCCAACAAATATAATTTACTAAGCGATTCCAATAGTCCATGACATTTGGAGTAGAGACACTATCTCTTTAGAAAAGGACACATATGGCTCTGTTATTATTTTTGGAATAGTGAGAAACACATTTTTCCTACTGGGGTGTCAGCTGGTTTGGGGAAATATACAAATCTGTGTGCAGGCCTGACTACATTCCTAAAAAGCATTAAGGTGCCTCATATATTGACATCAAGAAATATAGCACATTTCTTCAGAGCTACTGGAATTGTATGTAGATAAGAGTTCTCTGTAAATGCACAACAGCGTCTGCATTAATACCTCATATAATTCTAAACTAGAGCTGCAAAGAGTAGTAAAATTATTTTGATTAATCATTAAAGTAATTTTTTCATGCTATAATGTCTGAAACTGCTTTATCGAATATGCTTTAGGTTTTTTCCTGCTTTGTTGTCCTTTATTTTTCTCTGTTTTATATCATAATAAAGTAAACATCTTTAGTTTTTTTACATTTACATCACTTTGGACTTTGTGAAACTAGGATTGACATTTTCAACTGTTTTCTGATATGTTTTATAGATTAATCGATAATAAAATATAGCCGTTAGTTGCAGCCCAACCTTCGCCCATCTCTTAAAGTAAAGAGATTTCTTCTAAAACAAAATGTCCCTGTTATTCCCAATAAGGTACCTGTGTGGTCAGAGGTCCTCACTCCACCAGTTCTTCCAGTTTGCATGTGTTGCACCTGGCGGCCTGCAGAGGGCGCTGCTCTGTTATCATCACCGTGTTGGTGTGAGACAGAGATCAGGCAGGGGCAGGAGGAGGCTTTGTGTTCTCACTTCATTGGCCGACCTATTCATGTAAAGAAATATGTGTCATGGCTCGATGCATAACCACACAACTGCAGCAGGTGCTGCACAATAGAGAGTAAATGTTGAGTAGAGCTCCTCAGACTGCAGGAACACCAGGTCCCCACCCGGCCACTCCCTTCTCTGATATAATCAAGGTGTGTGTCCAGTGTTGGGTGTTGGAGCAGGGAATGCCTGCTTGCTTTTAGCCAACAAGGTATTGTGGGTAAGCAGAGACGCTGCTGATCAATCACAGGCTAGGGGAGCTGAAATGTTAGGTTGCCAGGCAACAGGAAGGGAGAAGCAGAAACGGCAGAGCGTCTGGAGGGTGGGCGCTGGGTGGGGGTAGTCTCAGTGTTTCACCTCCGTCTCCCTTCTCCTACACATACACCATCTCCTCCTCCCTGAGCGTGTCTGGACCATAATGTGGAGGAGACACCAAACACCAAGTGATACTTTGATTAATGTTGAATATATTGTTTAAAATGCACCTTTAAAAAGGACAAATAGGCAGCATGAGGTTCCTAGATGTGTATATATATACTCTCTTTATAAATAGTATTGATATTATAAGCAACAGACATGTTAGGAAATGTCTCTACAATAGTAGGACAATAACACTGTATGATTTCACTCTCCTTTTTAAGATATTAACTGGAGCATGACTCGGTCCTTTTACATTATAATTTACAATCAAAGTCAGAGAAATACATCTTGAAATATTACACTGAAATACATCCAAAAATCGAGTACATTTACATTTTTCAGATGTAGATAACAAATGTACTTTCTGAAAGACTGAACAAGAACGTGTAATTAATCTGCTTTATAGTTACATTTTGGAAAGACTGAGATTTATATATTGTGCAAAACACATGCCATTAGTATTAAAGGTGAAAATATTATCACTTGTTTTGAATGTAATGATATCAGTTATGTGCTATTGTTAACCTCTTTAACTTATTAAGGAACCTTCAAGTCCATAAAGCTACATTTCTTAACTCAACCCTTATCTTTTAAGTTGTTCTTAATTGAAAATATATTTTATTTAGATTTAAAATATGTAACAAATGTGGTACAAATATTTATTTATATTAAATGTTTTCTATTATTACTATTATTATTATTATTATTATTTATATTATTGGTGATAGCTCTATTTTTTTTGTTGAAATATTTTCATTATCTCTCACCCTCTGATCCAAATAAGGATTTTCAGCCCTAACACATCACACTTCTGGTTTTCAGAAATTAGAATATTTGAGCTTGATGGTTTATTCATTGTTTGACAAAAACATTTTAACTTAAGGTCCACTTACTATTTTTCTTCCAGACCTCTTGTGGCCTTCATCAGTGAAGATCAGCTGCTCACGTGTCAGGTTGTTTTGCATGCCAGGTATGATGCACTTCCAGGTATTTTGCTCTTTACTTTCAATTTAATAATATTCTAGATCAATATTGACATGGAGCCTCCTCCCGTAGACACTACATGTGACATCCACATCTTCACACCTGTCTATATGCGTTACATTAACGCACATTAGGGAATATAGCTCAAGGAAATTTTGTACATTCCTTTGACAATTTTGGACAAAACTAACATTTTTAATGAATATTTATTGTACACATTTTTATTGTACACTTTATATTTTTTGATTGTATTTTCCCCCCATTGTTTAGAATTTACACCACAATTACACCCCCCGGCAGGTTTACCTGTGGGACCCTAAGCCGTCTAAGCTCAACACAGTATCCTCAGGCTGAGAACAGAGCATCCTCTCAGCAGCTGTCTGTTTAAACCTGAATATGCGGAGCCTCTCACCTCCATCACGTCTCCACAACATGAGCTCTCACCTCACAATGAAAGCATCCCGCATGCATAATATGCTTCCCAAAATAGGTTTTTATTTTGGAAATCTAGATTTTGTTGGAACATCTTTGGTTATATTAAAAAAAAAAGTGTCACTTGTCACATTTTGCAAAATTGATGTAACCCATGAATGATCATACTGTAGGTCACAAACTCTCGAAGGATCGAACAAAGAAAAGGCCGGGAAGGAAATGGAGAAAGCCTTTACAAAAAATATGTCCTTTATTCTTTTGGCTTTGAAATTATATTACCATATGAGCGGACAGTAGTCACTTCCTGCATGCAGTTCACTAAAACACTACAAGCGCAATGAGATGGCTACTGATTGCTTCATGGTTTCTATCTACAGATATGGGGAGAACACATGTGTTTCATCATGTGTTACAGTGCAGAAAGGAAACCATAATGACTTCTAGAAAAGAATTGTAAACCAAAAAATCCGAAGACGGGAAAAATGCACTCATATCTACAGTAAAAATGTTATTTATAATCGGTGGGACAACCTGCAGACCCCAGTTGCACACAAACGCACACTCGCTCACATAAAGACGTTACAGTCTCCCTTTCTTACAAATATACACATAAGACATACATCTCACACACACACTTACATGTAAGACCGTATATATATTTACATATATGTGGGGATAAAAAGTGCTCTTACATCAAATGTAAGTGTGATGCATACTGTGGGCCCAAATAGCTATACTATTTACAAACCAAAGCACAACATTAAAACCACTCGCTTCTCAATTTAAACAACATGAATGCCATACAAACATTTGTGATATTAGAACTTTTAAAAGTGATATAATGTCATGTTCTAGCTTGACAGCAGTTAAGTGAGATTCTTTTTTTAGTATATGTCATTACTTCAGGAGTTTTTCTTTACAGGAGCTCTGGTAGGATAAAGGGGCAAACAACAAATACGACAGCGGATGAACGAGTAGATATGAGTTCCCTTTAAAGGAAAGCTTTTGACATTTTGGGAAGTCTGCTTTGTTGCCAAGAAGTAGATTGATCTTCTCATCTAAGTCGCTGCAAAATCCCAAAATGTCAAACAATTTCTTTAAATGTGTCCCATTCCTTGCATACATTCAGCTTCTCTGTATTCAGAGTGTTTTCTACAGGAGATGTCAGCCCAGATAGAAGCACAATACAGATTTCAACAATCACTGATGGCACACCTGTGAACACAACGCATTTGTCCGTTGCAATTGAGTGGCGCACTTTTTGTCCCCGCTTGTGTGAACCAACAGCACCTGCGCTGTAGTTCACATGGGTGTTGTAGTTTCCAGCATTGACTTTTGTCTGCCATTGGTAAGTTTACAAACAGTGAAAGCAGTGGACACATTCTCTCAATAATAATAATAATAATAATAATAATAATAAATAAAAAGTAGAAAACATTCTTTCTCGTAAAAAAAAAGAAGAAAGAAAAGAAAATGCAGAGTACTTGTTAAGTGATACAGCGATTGTTCAATTCAAGACACTGGATTCATAGTAGTAGCAGCGGCACTAGCTACAGACAACTTAACAGTACACTCAAGTGTGTCAGATAGTAACAACAACCAATAGGAAACTCACAAGTGGTATGCAGAGAGTCTCTCAATGTCTGCTGGATCCTTTGACCCCATGTATTCACATATGACATAATCACACTCCCATGTTAGGCCTGCCTGGCATCCTCATGTCTTAACACACAAGCGTACATCTATCTCCCCCCTTTAGAAGCTGTAAACAAATTGCCCTCATGTCTGTGATGCATTGTTATGTTTTTGTTCCTATTTAAAAAGTCTATTTCTTCCCGTCTTTCCCTTTGTTTTCTTTCTCGTATTTGTCCTTGTCTGATTTCGTCACGCTGTTGTAGGACGGCGGGGAGGCTGTGGAGGGCGTCATGTCCGTTTTGTCCGAGGTGGAGTTCTCACTGAACTTGCAGATGACCATCACGTCCTTGTCGGGGTCCCGGATGCCCTCCTTCAGCTGCTCCTTGTAGAGGGCGGAGGCCTTCTTCATGATGAGGCAGATCATGTAGCGGCGGAAAGCCCTCTGGATGATTACGGCCGCTATGTCCTCCTGTTTGCGGCGAAGGGTGGTGGTGATGGGCTCGTAAGACACCTTAGAAGGGTTCGAGGCCATGAAGCGCTCCTCCATCTGCCCGCGTAACACGTCCATCTCACCGCTTTCGCCCAACACTCGCTTGGTGAAGGCGAACAGGATGTCGAGGCAGTGGATGCGCTCGCCGCTCACCATCGGCAGGTCCATGGAGATGAGCTGGATCATATTAGGCTTGGGCATGCGCAGCGGAGGATCCAGAGCGTCAGCAAAGTCAGAGAGCTTGCTGTACTCCATGAACTGAGTGGCGCCGGGATCGAAGCGCTCCCACACCTCGTAGAACATCTCAAAGTCGTCCTCGCTCAGCAGCTCGCCGCTCTCCTCTGTGGCCACACTGAAGTTCTCCAGGATGACGGCGATGTACATGTTGACCACGATGAGGAAGCAGATGATGATGTAGCTGACGAAGAAGAAGATGCCCACAGATGGGTTGCCACAGTTGCCTTTGTAGTTGTTGCCCGGGTGCTCCATCTTGCTGTCGCAGTCGGGCTCCCTCTTGTTCAGAATGGGCGCGAGCAGGCTGTCCCACCCGGCCGACGTGGTGATCTGAAACAAACAGATCATGCTGTTCCCGAACGTCTCGAAATTGAACATGTCATCGATACCCGCCTCCTGCTTGACGTAGGCGAAGTTGGACATGCCAAAGATGGCGTAGATGAACATGACGAGGAAGAGGAGGAGGCCGATGTTGAACAAGGCAGGGAGTGACATCATCAAGGCAAAGAGAAGCGTCCGGATGCCTTTGGCACCTTTGATAAGGCGGAGGATGCGGCCTATCCTGGCCAGACGGATCACTCGGAAGAGAGTCGGCGACACAAAGTAGGTCTCGAAAATTTCAGATAGAAACATACCTGCAGAAGCAAAAACAACATTCAGCAGACTGACTGTGGAAGTACCTCACACAACCCCACTTCAAAACATCCAAACTATCCATTTAAACATCTCCCTCCTTACCTACAATGGACAGGATCACCACCACAAAGTCAAAGATATTCCAACCAATAGTGAAGTAATAGTGCCGCAGAGAGATCATCTTAAGCGCACACTCCCCGGTGAAGAGCATGATGAAGACCAAGTTGATCCAGGAGAGGAGATAGTCCATGTCTGGCGTCTGGTCGTCCGTTTCCACCATCATGGTCACCATGTTGAGGCAGATGAGGATCATGATCACGATGTCGAAGGCCTGCTTTGTGATGAAGTCGAACACGCAGCCTTGAAATGCGTTCTAAGGGCAGAGGAGGACAGGAGTCATGTTACAGCTCCTGTAGTCCATCAGTGAGAGCAGACAGTGTGAACATTTAGAGTCTTACTGTGGGCCGAGGTATCGGTTTCTGGGGTTTCTTGGACCCCAGCTTCTTCATAGCATTGTAGTACTTCTTCTGCTCCTCTGTCATGAAGATGTCCTGACCTCCAAAGTAAAAGGGAGCACATTGACACCTGGTTATAACCACAGAAGAATCACTTTTACATTGTAGAGAGCAGCGTGAACAACCCAGCAATCAGTTGTCTTACGAATATCTTGGTTTTGTTTTTAATTATGAGCTTCGGGACAAATGAAAGTCACCAGGAAATTGTCACCTTTAGATCAGCAACATTTTATTTTATTTTTTTTAAAGCAAAATTCCGCTTGTAGCTTCTCAAATGTGAATATTTGCTTGTGTTCTCAGGCTTAGATATTGTTAAATTGTTTTTCGGTTTTGAACTTTTACTTGGACAAAACAATCAACTTAAATATGTTAATTAGAACTTGTGGAGATTTAAGATTTTCTGACATTTTATAGACCTAATCGTTAGTAGCAGCCATTTACATTTACAAGTAAACTGCACAAACTAAGAGACATTAAATATATAATATTAATATATTAAATAACAACTAAAAATGTTACATTGTCTTTTTATCTTTTACTTAGGATCAAATATACCCGAGTCTAGCCTATAAAATGGACGTGTTCACCTGATTGTACAGTGTTGTATATTTACAGGGACTGTTGCAAAAACCAAGAAGCTCATAAACAGTCAGTTCTTCTGGGAGATGCTGATATGTAAATATAGTGACGAAAACTTATGACACTTCTTGTTTCTGCCAGAGTGAGTGTGACTACGTACAGAGATCACTGTGTCACGGAGTGGGAGGGTGTCAGGGCCGGATTACACCTGAACCTCACGGGCAGATACAGAGTAAAGGCTTTCCTCTAATGCGTTTTGTGATTCTGGTGTTATTGAGGATGACTTAAGGTGTCCTCTATTTAAAACATTTGGTAAAAGTTCCTGTTAGTTGTGAATGTCTGAAGGTTATATGTTAAGTTTGCTTTATTATTGTGTTGGTGAGACGCAGACACAAAACAATGTATTCCTCATAATGGGACACTTCTGTTTTTGGCGTTTGTGGAGCTGTGTGTTAAGATTTGTCAGGTGACCACTTTGGTTGTTGTTGGTTTCCTGTAACACCATGAGGGCCACTCAAACAATCAGTTGCTAAAAGGCAGCAGGTGTGCTTCTCCTGTACTGACTCTCTGCCACAATAACATCAGCATGTTTCAGGGGAAAAGGTGCCACTGCAGAGAACAACAAGCAGCAGAGGAATCACCTCAGGTGATAATCTGCTGACACATTTCAGCATGAAGCCTCCATCAGAGCATGTATGACAGCAGCACGCCCTCCTTTTAAAGGACACATCATGCGATCACCAATCAACAGAAACAATTACACCTGCAGGACGATCCTCCTGCAGGTGTAATTGTTTCTGTTGATTGGTGATCACATCTCCCTTTATTCATCCTTTACTTGGATAGGGAAACTTTCTCATGATTACAAACTCTTGAATGTAATATATATGTATATAATATATACATATATATATATATATATAATATATAAATATATATATATATATGATATATATATATATATATATATATATATATATATATATATATATATATCATATATATATATATGAGATATATATATATATGTATATATATATATGAGATATATATATATATATATATATATATATCTCATATATATATATATATATATGAGATATATATATATATATATATAATATATATAAATATATATATATATATATATATATTTATATATATATATATATATATATATATATATATATATTATAAATATTATATATATATATATATTATAAAACGGACATGTATATCACGGGTAGAATTGTAGTTACTTTTCACAACAAGTCTCTATCCCTCCACGTCTGAGAAAAAGCTACAACCGTTACAGCTGTTAAATTCCGTCCGTTAAGGAACAAGCTTACAAAGCTTTACTATGGAGGAGTGGATTGATCAGTGCCTATCTCCAGAGAAAAAAGCCCCTTAAAGACAACATGCAGAGCTACGTGAAGAGCAGGTAGACCAAATGGAGAAAAAAACAAAACGAACAGAACACCGTGAAGCAAACAAAATGGGCAGTTAAGTGCTTTGAAGACTGGAAGCTGAATATCGCGGATCGGAGAAAGTGGAGCAATATTCTCGCCACGCCAAAAAGCAACAGCCTAGTACAAGTAACTTTGTAAGCCATTCTACTGATGCTGGACAGTTTTTCACTGGGTGCACAATAAACAGCAAAATACAAATGAATGTAAATAAATAGCCAAATAATCGATCAACGTTGTCTGTCTAATATGTTCGCTAGCTGTTAGTGTTGTTGCATAGCAACCACCTCGCACTATGTTTTATGCAGAAGGCAACGGAGGGACTATTTTATTTTGAACATCATTATTTAATAATAAAAACTATTTAAATTGGAGTGTGTATTTTTCTTTCATATTGCCACACTTGGTAACCGTTTTATAAACGCAATAGCTCACTTCAGACCGTGTAACCACGCCCCTTAACTGTGATATAATGACCATATACCACGGCCTGTCGTAAGCTATTGCTTAATTATATATATATTATATATATACATATATATATTATATATATACATATATACAGATATGTATATATATATACATATATATAATTATATATATATATATATACACATATGTATATACATATATATAATTATATATATATATATATAATTATTTATATGTGTATATATATATATATATATTATATATATATATATATATAATATATATATATATATATATATATATATATATATATATATATATATATATATATATATATATATATACACATATATAGATATAAATAAAAAGGTCTAGATATCAGCCACAGTTTCTACACTCTCAATAATCAAAGCGATGAATCCCTCTCAACCCCTCCCTGTGATATTTGAGGCACACATCACAGTCTCCGTGCTGCTCGCTGAGTGTATGATGTGTGTCTGGAGGGAGGACCAGTGTCAACACTGAACAACCATCTGTGTGACGCTGTGGCTTCGGGGGCCGCTCAACCACACCGACTGATACTGATACAGTGTCTCAGCCAGTCAGTCAAGTCAGAAAACACAGAGCAACCCCAGGACAAGTGCACGGGTACCAGCAACGTTAATAACAGCGAGCAGGGTGAACCACCTGGGGTTTCATCCTGACTTCCTCTTTTCCAATGTGTTCCCACAGCTGCTTCAGCAGATTTATCTGATAGAGACCGTTACTAAATGCAACTTATCTTCTTCTTCTGCTGGTTGAAGTTGTCGATGATGACGCCGATGAACAGGTTGAGGGTGAAGAAGGAGCCGAAGATGATGAAGATGACAAAGTAAAGGTACATGTACAAGTTCACTTCATAATCCGGCTGGTCCTCCAACTAGAACAAGCAAGAGAGAACACATTACTCTCATGACTTTTGTGTGTCGGCAACCTTGACTTACACCTTACACATCTCTCTGTGCAGACTTACATTTCGAGAGTCCACAGCTGCGTACATGATGTCCATCCAACCTTTAAATGTTGCCTAAGAGCAGATAAGAGTCAGTGTCAGTGTGGATGGTGGGGATCATCTCAAATGCGATGTTTTTAAATTGAACATCTTAAGGTTTTGCAAGTTGGATAAATAAAGCAAAAATAAAGATCATTGTTGCCTCTGAGCATTTTTAACTATTCTTTAACATTTCATAGACTAAACGATTAACTGAGAAAATAATCAGTAGATTAACAGTTGTTAGTGGCAGTCTAATTCATCTATTCATCTTATTTATATTTTACGCAACATCAGTGTTTCATATTGTTGTTTATGAATAAAGATTTTACGCTGATGATCTGATGTTTTCCTCTCTCTCTGCTGATTGTACTTTTAGAGTAGAACTAGAATTACCACCTCGCGGTTGTACGCCTCCGCCAACAAGTCCCGTTGCACTTTACATCCATGTCAGTCCAAAATGTCATCGCTTTTTTTATCCTATTAGATATTTGTGTGAAAGTATAATAATCGCTATATGAGTTCATGGGTTATGGCGAAAGACCTGTTTTGTGACCTTTGACCTTTCAATTCTAATCAGTTAATCATATTATTTACATTACATTGTGCCAAATGTAACAAAACCTCCATCCAGGACTTCCTGTAATATCGTGTTCACAAGAATGGGACGGATGTGATTTTACCAAAACAGCAAAAACAAATCAGTGGACGTTTGTCCCAAATTGAAAAACAAATGTCTTTAGATGTTCCTTAGGATGGGACGGACATACGGGTAACTTGGAAACATTATGGCTCCGGCCACGGCGTAATGGCATCGGTGATTAAGTTCTGTCAACTGCACGACAAAACTAGAGAGTTACGTCCTAAATACTCCTAAACATATTTGCATACTTTCACATTCTGTCTTATGATTCCGCCAGTGTCCCCGAGACTAAACTCACCACTTGCAGCAGAGCCAGATAGCCGGCCCCCACATTGTCGAAGTTGATTTTGACATTCCTCCAGCGGGCGCTGTCGTTGACAAAGTTCAGGCAGTCGCTCTTGTTGTTGACAACGTCGATGGGGAAGATCTTGTCTGTGGTGGTGTTGACGCAGTAATAGTACTTCCCTGCAAACAGGTTGACACCCATGATGCTGAAGATGAGCCAGAAGATGAGGCAGACCAACAGCACGTTCATGATGGAGGGAATGGCCCCCAGCAGCGCGTTCACCACAACCTGAAGAGGTCCAAGCACACAGACAGACTCAGCACTCTCCTGACGGTCGGACAAGAGGCTGTTTGATTTGAGATAAGTGGCCATTACAATCATCTAAATCACTTAACTGTTCTTAAATAGGACTTGTGGACACCTGGTTTGATTGAGCTGTACAGCTAATGTTACCGTAGTCAGAACAAAAAGCCAAGACTTTCAAAATTCATTGTGTTTCTATATTATTCAAAGCTGTATTTAGTCTGTAATGTCTACACACGTAAAGCTCTTAACACCATACATATCTACAAAGAGAATTTAACAACATGACAATTGGAAAGAAGAAGGTGGACAGGTGAAAAGGTTGACATTTGATAGGTTAAAAAGCAAAACAGAAAAAAACCTTAGAGAGGCAGGATGAAGTCACAACATTTTGTTTGACTGTAAAAAAAAAACACACACACAACAAAGAAAAGAATTACAGGTCAAAGGCACCACACGAGCAACGTCAGAGAACAATGCAGAGAGCAGCTAACAACAATAATCCATTGACACAATGTGAACAAAGTCATGCAGAGAGAACAAAGATAACTCTGCACAAGTTGTAATACGCATGCAGGCTTTACAGTCAGGCCCATAACAAGCTCAAACCATTTAAACATATAGATTATACTGTGACATTTTCCTTCAAGCGGACACTGAGAAAGTCAAATAAAAATAATGTGACTGGGAAAACATTCATATTTGATAAGCTAGCGTGGCCAAGCTTCAACAAGTTAATGTGCTTCAGCTAGCCAACAAACAATCAGAATTTACAAACTGAGTTTAGCGTCGCTGTTATTCCAAGATGTCCTTACCCTCATGCCCTCAAACCGAGACAGGGCCCTCAAGGGCCGCAGGGCTCGCAGTGTCCTCAAAGATTTGATGGCGGTGATCTCAGAATAGCCCATAGCGTTGGCTACGAGGCTCACCAGGGACACCTGAGAGACGATAATGTCGGAGTCAAGCAGGGTTGAGACATGCGGTGCGTTACATACTACCATACTCTTTAGTATGCCAGAAAAACATTTAGTATGTCCCAATACACAGTATGTCAAATACAGTATGCCAAAAATACCAAGATGTCCTATTGCATCCGGTCGCGTTTTGCGAAAATAAAGGGATGGAGTCCGCTAAGGTGATCTTTGGGTGCGCTCTGCATGACAGAACTTTTTGGGACAAAAAAATAGACTACAGTTTGTTGCGTATTAACATTGAATTTGAGCGTGTTTATGAAAAGCAAATCCCCAATTCTCCTCTCTCATACCAAGTAATTCTACTAACGACTTTCAGGTCCACGTTCCCAATATCTTTATCTTTTAAATGAAATGTATTCTTACTGAAGTGAAACAAATGAATAATCCCCATAGGGCACCAGCTATGAGCCTTTCGGCAAGTGATTTTACTGTGAATGTGTTGCACCCTGAATATGACGTGATATTACGCCATGACTTCTCCCCTATTTTAATTTGGTTTAGCATTAAGACTACAAACAGGCGAAAACAGCAAAAGCTCAAAACAACACCAACAGCTCTGAAGTTCACTGATTTACACCTATCTCCTTTCTTTGATCTATACACAAAATAGTGCTAAGCTAATCGCATCTTGGCTCTATCTCCATAATAAGCTTACCCATATGGTTCTCGCAGAAAGAAAGGGTGTATTTCCGAAAATGTCAAACTACTCATTTATTATCTTTGACTTGTTGCCAGATTGGAAGTTTTTATGTTGATATGGACTGATTATACATACGTCTACGATGAGGAAGTCGAGCCAGCACCAGGCGTTGGTGAAATACTTGACAAATCCGTATGCCACCCACTTCAAAAGCATTTCCAGGATGAAGATATACGTGAAGACCTTGTCTGCGTACTCCAGCACTGTTTTGATGGTCCTCCGCTGCTCGATGTAAATGTCCTCAAACGCCTGTACAGAATGGAATCGATAGTAAAGACTGCTGGAAACAATGAGGTGTGAATTAGAGATTACCAGGACTGAGATTTAAACCTCGCTGTGATCAGTCAATGCTAACCCCTTTACCCTGTTAATGCAAGCAATGTTTTATCAAGGGAGGTAAATGCACACACATACAACAAACATCCACTTACCAGTGCTCCACTGCTGAGCAGGATCATGAATATGATGAAGGATTCAAACCAGTTATGCTCAACTATGATAAAGCAGGTTTTCCTGAGTGTCCACCAGCTCTTAAAATGCTCTTCCTCCTCGTTGATCTGGCAGCACTGGAACCTGCTCACACAGCCTGCAGGCATGGGGGCATGTGGGGAGAGGTGCATAAGAAAATGGCCACATAAATGAATATGGGGTCCATGTTGACTAAAAGGTGATTGCGTGATTAAACCAAAACAAACCCTCATCTTTTCTCCACCAGTCAGTTTTCATTACTTGGATTTTCTACAGCCAACAAATCTAGTGCAACATCTAATCCAGAGAAATGGCAAAAGTAATGAGTGTTCACATCTACTGCTACAATTTGGGTGGCATTAAACCATTGAACCATCATAATGTTCGATTTCTATATTTCACTCTCATGAAAGACTGACGAGGTACTTGCAGATTCAGAATTGCACTGGAGGAGCATCAGACTAAATGTCAGGTTACATTACAAACCAAGACAATCCCACACACTGCTTTTCTTTCTGTCCTGATGAGCATTTGTATTAGCTGTCACTCAGCGGTGCTATGCACAGACAGTTAATGCGATTTACTTTGTGTTTTGAAATGTGCTGTGGAAGCATTTCAACACCGCCTTTCTCGCTCCGTCACACTTTCCCACTACCCATCATCCCCCCTGCCTATCACCCTCCCATCCCTCTCACCCTCTGTGAAGCAGGCCTCTGGTTCCAGCGACTCCTCCGGCTCTAGCTCCACTGAATCCACCCCATCTCCAGGGGGGCGAATATCAACTGTGCTCCCCTCCGATGAGCTTGGAGCACGGGGCTCTACATCGAGCTTCTGGAAAAAGACGAGAGTACAAAGTTACAATGCAGAGCCACTGAGGTTCAGTGGTTATAGGAGCCAACCTTCTGAGCTGGTTATCATTGTGATTCTCTATTCACATGTACTCCAGTGCCACAACTATATGCCTGAGTGTGGAGACTAGGCACTATAATAGCTCAGAGTTGGGCTCTTTAAAGTCATTGTATTATTATCATCATCACATGCAGCATCGATCAAATGTACCTACAGGCTTTGATATTAGTTTTATATGATGGCTCAAATCAGATTATGTGGCAACACATGACATGGGGAGGTTGGCATTACGGAAATGCTCTGTGGGTACGTTTGATATGACCTCAGTTTGAGGCAGAGTGCATGCAGTATTCCAGTGCATTATCAATCCAAGCCTGAAATAGTACCAAGCAGAACGTGTGCTGAAGTATTTTCATGTCCACTGAAAAATGACCCCAAATCAATTTGTCTAGAATTTATCCCATTTCCAAAATTGCTTCTATGAATAACAATTTCCCCACCCTCAAAGCTAGAATCAACCCACAAAAGGACTGCTGAACATTTTCCTGAGTGACATGAAAACACGTTATTTCCATTCCTTGAAAGCAGTGTACAAGCTTCTTCTGTTTGTGTTGAAGTAGACGGAAAACCACATTAGCTTACCAGCAAAAACCAGTACTGTGCACTGTTTATAAGACAGCATGTGGTCTGGCGTTTGTTTTGTTCCCATTTATAAAACATGTTGAATTAGTACCCAGAAAACATACAGGACTAAGTGTGGTAGTAAACGATTTTCTTCCTTCTTCTGAGCAATAAGCAACACATGTAAGTGTTGCTGCTGTTGTCAAGTTCATTGTACTCGGCCTTCCTTGATAACTCTGAATTTTTAACCAAGGCAACACTCCTCTGAAACCCTAAAATGCAGTGATTTTCTTATTTTATTAATGTACATTACAACATCATCTGCATATAGTGAGACTTTTTGGTGTTGTGAGACTTCCTGTCTGTTTTTCCTTGGGCAAACATGGTGTTATGTGGCCTCATGTCTGATCTGTCTGGTGTGTTAAGAACAGGAACATGTCATCCTAGACAGTGCAGCAGCTCTGATTGCCGTGGGACCCAGCTAATACGGCATGGGAATGATGGAAACATGCTGCTCACAAGTGCATCGTTTTCTGGACGGGTGTTTCCCTCTTGTTTCTCTTTCTCTCTTTCAGCTAGAGACCCATTTTATCTCCTGGGCATGGATCATATGAGGCTTTTAGTCCTAACATGCTTTTATTTGGCAGATTTTATTGGAAAGTTTTACTGTATTTGTACATGTTGGGCGACGAGATAGTTGCAGTGGAACGAAAGTGGATAACACAGGCATAGAAGCACATAGAACAGGACCGACTAATCCACAATCATTTTGTAAAAGTAGCATCTCTAGTAGGATTCAATGTAATTTGGAATGGAGTTTCTTCAATTTATATATTCGAGCAGTCATCATCACCATAAATAAGTCGGATTCAATATGAACTGCCATGTGTTATCGGTTTGCCTCCTTGCAAAAATCAACGTTGATTAATTTGCGTTTCAAAATGATCGCCTTGGAAAGAATTCTGTAAAGAATCTTTCATCATTACACTATTATTTCAGTATCACAGAAAACAAGTACGTACAAGTATTTCATGTGTGTATGCATGGGCTATGAACCAGACAAATGAATTTTGTCAAAATTCATTCCTCCATTCCATCTCTCTTTCCCCTCTCATTCTCTTCTTCCTCTCTTCTTTCAATCTCAAGCTCGATGCCAATCAAGTCCCAAAACCAAGTCAAAACCAAGCAATGAAATCAAAGCAAAGATCATGTTAGATGAGTTTGTCTATCAATGGAAAAAGGTGGTGTTGCTCATTCCTAATGGTTTGTAACTGCAATACAGCCTGATGCTTGGAGATAAATTATGAAAGGGTGGGGGTGGGGGTTAAAGGGAAGAATATTACAGCATTGAGTGCGCTGCTGTATGGGAAAGGGTGGATGGGTGGGGTGTAAAGCAAAGAGGGTGGGGTGGGGGACGAAGGGCAGACCAGGCAAAGAACGAAAATGGGCAATCCATTGAAGGTATGAGAAAAATATGTTGTTTGTCTGTAAATGGTATAGGCAGTCCTCATGGTGCTAGTGCTATGGTACAATAAAGTGGTCTTACAATTCTCCTCTCACTGAAAACCTTGAGAGCGTCTGTGACACAGCTGCAATAACAAATGGGGGGTTAAACAAAGTAAGTCAAACACACCAAAAGCCAGCATACAACCTCAAGTCTGCTTTCACTAGTCAGCCACGATGGGAGAACACGTTAGCCACACAGATTCCACAGATTCAGATTACGCGTTAAGATTCCCTGAAAAGCATATTCCTTAATAGATGCAAAGCAGAGAGTGGGGTGCTGTTTTTACACTCGTCTCAAACAACAAACACTCACCAAATGTTCATTGTGTTACTCGAAATGCATCCATTAATATTTCCTGTCTCTGATTTGACTCTCTGACACAGTTGGTAAGAAATGACCAAATAACTTCTGGTGTTAAATTACTACAATTCACCAACCCCTGGCTGCAGGGTGTTAGGATCAGCCTTGCCTGGTCCATGTATGGAACATGTGGTGCCATGGCTAGAAATAGTCTCCTGGGTTGTCTTGTAACACAGGGACTTGGCACCACACCCACAGTGGCAGGTTGACATCACCAGGGAGCACAGTCCCAATGCTCTGTCAGCCTGGCAACACTTAACAACAAACCTGGCATTTGCTCTGTTGAAATAGGCGATGAATTACAAAGAAAAGCAACACTTCTGTGCCAATGATGTATTTAGTTTTGTTTAAATTGTAGTTCGCTGCTTCATTGACTTTATCTTAACACAAGTCAAATATGTAACACTGTAGACAAATACACTGACACATACATTTGACTCTGAACCTGATACATAGGCCAAACACAAATTTGAGTCATTATTCGTTATCACTTTTTTTTCTGCTGCCAAATGCCAAATTCAGAACTGAGTAAAAACTCCAGAAGATTCCCACAGTAGCACAGAATGAGTCATGTACTAATGAGTCAGCAGGTATGTTATTTTCAAACTGCTTGACTGCTGAAAATTATTTGAAAAGGCCTCTATATAAATCTTGCCATTTATGCATAGACTGGCTTGCATTGAGTGTTAACTATTACACTTATAAAAAGGAGCTAATCAAATACAAAAGCTGTGTGACTCAAGAGATCTCCTATAAACTGACAGAACGTCTAAGTCTTTGATCTTACCTCTTTGCTGCCCTCCACATCCGACGAGTCGCTGCTGAAATCTTCGGTATTTGGATTCTCAAAGTCCGACTCGCCCACAGCGATGGGCACTGTGACTGTCAGGCTGGGGTTATGAATAAATGACATGTAGTCGCATTCCTCCATTGGGTACTTCTCTATAGTGTCCTCAACAACCACGACCCCAACCCCAACTCCAACTACCAGCCCCCCTCCTGGCCGCCCATTGCCCTCTGTCATGTATACCACACTGGGGTCTTTTGTGATCTCCACTGAAGTGTGGTTGGAGATGCAGTTGTCCTTGCCATTGCTGTGCAGTTCATCCAGGTGTTTGCTCTCCTCAGCCAGGCTGGAGCTCTTACCGCCCCCAACAAAGCAGAGTTTCCGGAAGAACTGCCGCACTGTGGATTTGACAAATGCGATGCCCCGCTGAATCCGGCCCACAGCGACCTGCAGGTTGTTCATCTCACTGTCTTCGTCAGTTGCTGCCAGGTTGTCGGCACTGAACGAGCTCAGGAGGAGAGCCAGAAACAGGTTTAAAACCTGGGAAGAAGTGGACATTAGGCAGGGAAAGTGAATTCCACATATTACTTGTAAACAGAGAAAAGCGCTACAGAAATTAAACGTATTACTTGACTTTATAACCAATTTAAAAAATATATATTTAAAAACTTTAAATGTAAAGCAAACAGTGTCCTTAATCCTATCTTTGTTATCCAGATTTTAGAAGGGAAATAAAGAAGAAAAAAACCCATACCACCAGGTTTCCAATGACCATGACCATCATGAACACAATCAGGCACATGGTCTGTCCAGCCACCTCCATGCAATCCCACATGGTCTCGATCCACTCTCCACACAGCACCCGGAACACGATGAGGAAAGAGTGGAAGAAGTCATGCATGTGCCAGCGGGGCAGCTCGCAGTTATCAGAAATCTTACACACGCACTCCTTGTAGCTCTTGCCAAACAGCTGCATGCCCACCACGGCAAAGATGAAGACAATGATGGCCAGCACCAGAGTCAAGTTGCCCAGAGCACCCACTGAGTTCCCAATGATCTTGATCAGCATGTTCAAAGTGGGCCATGACTTGGCCAGTTTGAAGACCCTCAGCTGTTTTAAAAGAATATTTAAAAGCACTGTGTGATTGTGTTGATATTTTCTAGATGATTAACATTCAATAGATAGCAGATTATACTGTAGTAATGTTTATCAGCTTGTCAAATACTTAAGAGACTACATGAGTATATTTTCAATCTCGATGTGTAAACGATCACTAGCCAGGATTCCATCCAAATGTATTGCACATTTTAAACAAACTTCGAGAATAACGGCAAAAGAATATATCACTCCACCGGCGCTCTTACCAATCTAAAGGACCTGAGCACAGACAGGCCTTCTACCTTGGCCAAACCAAGCTCCATCAGACTCAGACTCACGATGATGCCATCAAAGATATTCCAACCCTCCTGGAAGTAGTAGTAGGGATCCAGGGCGATGATCTTAAGGCACATCTCTGCTGTGAAGATGCCTGTAAACACCTGATGACAAAGAGGGCAATGTTCTTGTGTTACTCCTGAGTCTGCATCATAGAGAGATATTTTACATTTATGCTTTTGTCCACTCAAGAGTTTTCAAACATATTACACAATACTTGCCAGGTTTCCAACTGAGAGTACGTTGTCGAATTCTTTAGTCATGGGGTAATGCTCCATGGCCATGAAAAGGGTGTTGAGGACGATGCAAATTGTTATGGCCAGATCCACAAACGGGTCCATGACCACCGTGGTGACGACGTCCTTGATTTTCAGCCATACGGGGGAACAATCCCAGATCAGAGAGGTGTTGGCGAATCTATACCAGCAGGGAGGGCACTTCTGTCTCGACTCCTCAAGCTCTGGAAAACGACAATTTATTAATTTCAATGAAATGCAGTTAAATGAGCTCAACAAGAAAATAAGACAAGAAAGACAAAGGCCACAAATAAATGGCCTGAGCCTGACCTTCCATGGTGTTGGTGAGGATACTGGCCACACTCATGGCTCTCTGCCTGGCCACTGGTTCATCTAAATAATCCATGGATGGACGGCGGAAACCTGACCGCCGTTTCTTTCGCTCAGTATCTGTAGTAGTGCCCTGGAAGTAAAGCACATCGAAAACACATTCATGACAATATATTTGGGCACCATTTAGCAAATGTGAATCTTATCATTTTATATTCAAGGCCCTACGCACCCATACTTCACCTACACAGGTGTTTTCACTTATTTGTCTAAATACACCTGTGAAGATGTTAAGGACTGTTAAAGGATGAGCCTGGTGACAATTCAAAGTAAATCCCATGAAAAGACTCATACCAACGATGAGTACATCCCACTCACAAATATTGTGTGTATTCAAAGATGAATCTTAAAGCTCTGTGCTATAAAGCTCCATTTTTCATCAATAGTCTCAGCCTCCTGAGGAGAATGTCATCAGTTTTGCAGGTGTTTGATATTTAAAGATTTAAGTATCACCAAAGTCATTACAATTCATACCGTGGAGAGCAACATAAGAACCATGTGATGGGACTAAAAAGGAACTATGTGGTATAAACTCAAAGCAGGTCAATGGGAAAATAAAGTGTGAAACAAACAGTCACCTCAGGCAGCAGGAGACCTACAGGGGAGGTTGTTACAGAAGTTCCACCAACCAGAGACACCACACCATTGCAGTCTACGGCACAGTGCATCTTGCCGTTGGCGGGCAGCATGACCCGCGGCGCCCCAAGGCTGGTCTGGCTCACAGCGCTGCAGCGGCGCTCGAGACGGCGCGGCAAGAACAGCGAGCCTCGACGGCTGTCGCTCTCCTCGAAGGTGCTGTGTTCGTCGTCGGCGAAGTCATTCTCAGAGCCCATGTCACGTGCCCGGCTGGCACGGCTGTTCCTCCGAGGTGAGAAGAGGGATCCACGGATACTGAGCAGAGACTGATAGAGAGAGAGACAAAGGAAACAAATGGGGTTAGAGGGTGCAGAGCCCTGGACAAGAGAAGGACAGGTATGTCGTTAGATCAGGCAGGAAGGAGTGAGACAGAAACAAAGTGAAGAATGTCGTTGGACAACAGGAACAAGAATGATGACTTTAAAAAAGCTTTTTTAAAGAAAAGGTTTGACATTTCTGGAATTATTTGCTTCCTTGCTGAGAGTTAGATGAGAAGATGAATACCACTCTTATGTTTGTCCTTATGAAGCAAAGGGAAACAGCTCATTGATTAACACATTATATCTTGTTGGTTGGCGTTGCACAAAAACAAAAGCATAAAACGTCAAATTTGAGCCAGGCTGATTCCCCATGCTTCCAGTTGTATGCTAAGCTAAGCTAGCTCCAGCTCCATAGTGAACAGACATATATGAGAGTGGTGAACATCTGAATGAATACATACGGCAATGTTTAGTTTTACCTGGTTTTACTTATTTGCTTGAAGTCTATCACTGACATGATGGGACATGTCTGAAATGTTGTGTATCAAGTATCAGGTAACACTCACTTACAAATCGGATGTGTGAGGGAAGTGTTTACCTCGTTGGGCGAGGAGCATCTCTTCTCGTATGAAAGTCTGTTGGCATCAATGGAGAAACGGAAGCTGGTCCTCTTGATGCTGTCCTCAGACTCAGACTTGTGGAACTTGTCGCGGACCCCTCTCTCCTCCTCCTCCCTCTGCTTCCTCTTCTTCCGCCTGTTGCGTCGCTCCTTGGCACTTTTCGAGCTGAGCTTAGACGTCCCCGAGGAGGACTCAGAGGCCGGGCCCCCCCTCTCGCTGTACTCTCCGCTCTCCATGGCTGCTGCCGCGGCAACCTGCCAACCAATCAGAGCACAAACACAGTTGTCATGGCGACCCAGTGACAGTCTCAGAGGCTCTCAAGGACTGGAGCCGAGGAGAGAGCCTGGAAGCCGAGAGCAGAAGCAGCAGCATAAAGAGCCAGTTAACTTCAGACACCTTCTAAAAATGGACGCCTGAATGTTTTTAATGCAAACCAAAACAATTCTGAATTCCTGCTTTTATAATACTCATCGAGGAAGAGAACACATGTGTGGATGCTAGGTCAGCCCTTTTGTTTTTATAAATAGGGACATTCTGATCTACGAAAGCCAAGCACCATTGATCAAACCAAAAATACAACATCAGAGGCGCAGAATTTCGTGCATCTTTCCTTAAGAAATATGATTTACTACATGCCTGAACAGAAGCTTAGTGGGATATCAGTGGATAAAATCTGGTGCTGCTTTAGAAGGCAAAGATTGTGCATACAGCTACAGGCTTTCCAACTACTCTCTGTACATCCAATGGTTAGGCAATCAAAGAATACAGTATGTCACTCGATTTTTAAACTAGCTCTTATTCGTCTTTTATCTTTGTTCTAATGGAAATAAATTCCTCCAAAACATACAGCACTATAGCACGAGGATCTAAGATCAGTCATGGCAACTACAGCACACCCAACAACAACAACAACAACAACAACCTGAATGTGCTCAAGCGCGATAAGACAGTGTTGAGCGTGGCAGAATGAGCAGAGGCGGAAAAGGAAAAGGAAAACAGACAATGTATCTGACCTTCCACTAATGAGCTGGAAAGGATGTCATGTGGTATCGTACAATATGAAAAGCAGAAAGTAACAGGGAAATGTAGCTTTGGAATTATTTTTACATTGTTATACAAACGGTATATCTGTGGATATTGTGGATCTTTTAAATTAGCTGGAATTGTCAATGTTTTGGTCAGTTTTTCATTCATACTTTAGTTGTACCTTTCAATCATCTACTGTGTACCAGAAGCTATTTCAACTGTTAACCTATAGCTAATTATTTCAATTGTGTATCCATGCATTCAGCCGTGTGGGTAGCAGGAACTTCAAAAACAACTGGTTGTTGCCATTCCCATTATCCAGCATTCACTTGCACTCAATGTCCAGCTGCTAATTACTCTTCCTGTAGGTCGAGCAAGGACCCCTGACCCCTGAGGGAGCAGCAGAGGGGTGTCACTCATCCAGGACAGTGAATCCCTCGCTCGCCCAGGGAAACGCTACTTTTGGCAGCTGGCGCACGACTTTAAGCCCGAGTCTCCCCAGCTACATACAGAGAGATTCTCCCAGCCACTCGTCTATGTTATAAAATACTCAGTTCCTAAAACGTCCCTGTCACTTTAGCAGTTTCAAATCCACACTTTCTGAATGGACTTCTGAATAGAGTGACGCAGGATGACGTACTTTTGTAGGCAGACCAGGAAGTGAACACACCTCAACAAAAAGCCAACAGGATTTTCCATTGGATTTTGGAATATTGCAGAAAATAAGCTCTGTGGCAAACAATACTTCATGATGTTCACACGTTTTGCTCGGCAGGATAATCTCCACACCACTTTGCAATTTAGGACTCATTCCTGCACCACACTATTGAGCAACAAATCCGTTTCAAATGAAATGTTTGAAATAATCGTATTCATATAATTGACACATATTGCGAACTTGAATGTGAACAGACAAAGATAAATGTCCTGCCTGAGCCTCCTCCTGCTGTCTCTTCAGCTGCTCCAGCATGGCCTGGAACCCCTCCTCCTTCTGCTGAGCCTCCTCGATGGTCGCCTGGTTCTGCTCGTCATAAGCCATGGCCACCACGGCCAAAATCAGGTTGACCAGGTAAAAGGATCCCAGGAAGATCACCAGCACGAAGAAGATCATGTAGGGCTTTCCTGCCGCACGCAAAGTCTGATGGATCCAAGACACAGAGACAGATGTTATTCAAATATCCACCGATGTATGAGAGTGAAGAGAACGCCACAGCTGTTTGTCCTTTCTTTGAAGCAACACAACATACTGAGCAGAGTTCAGCTGGGGTCATCCCGTTGTTTGTTGACTTTGCAAATGTCAAGCTGCTGCATTGTACTGCAGCAGTACAGAACCAAACACAAAATAGCCTTATATAACAGGCCTCGTGTATAAAAACACAGAACTAACTGGGTATGTTTGCTCACATATTTACTGTTGGAAGGTACGGCTTTCAATATTTTGAGATATGATGAGTTAACCTTTACAGAGAGTGAATAAAGATACTAAAGGGACAAGCAATAGGATACTCCCTAATGGTGAGGAAGGTTGTACCAACCTGCTGGTAGAGGTTTTCCCAGTAGTCCTGGGTCATGAGTCGGAACAGGGAGAGGAACGCCCAGCTGAAGGAGTCGAAGCTGGTGTAGTCGTAGTCTGGGTTACGTCCAGCTTTGATACACGAGAAGCCCTCAGGACAGAGTCTGTCAGGACACACGGGTGTTATGAACAACACGGAGCATGAGTTGTGCCTCCTGTAGTATCTTAAAATGTCATCATCAGTGTAATTACCACACACCTGTATTCACTACCACCAAATGTACCTCTCCACCTGTGTTTTTTTTAAACTTCCTGTTGAATCAGACTTGAATCTTTGGTATAAAGTAGGAGACAAAGACTTAAATAATTGATCAAATGAAATACTGGGATATCCTCATTCCTCCATCAGCAGATATAAAGCTTCCTTGAAGAGGGGTTTAAAGCTCTCTAAGGAACTGATTACTGTCAACAGGTCGGGTTTCATCCTCAGGGTGTCCCCGATTAAGAACAGTAGCTTTATGTTGTTGTTATTGAGCCTTTCTGAGGATGTTAACAGTATTATTAATAGGCTGATATATACACAATGACATATAAACCAAAATGATATATATTATATATATATAGATATTGAATCTTTGCAGATGTTTAGCCTCTTATCCAGTATACTTATCAAAAAGTCTTGGCCTTGAACACGGACTACACACTATCGTGGAGAGATTCTTTGATGAAGATCAAGATCAATAAGCTTCCCTTCGCAACAAAAGCATAAAGGAAGGAGTTTCCACATTTGCCAAAACACACAGATTGAAAAGTACCCATAGTTAACCGGCAGTTTAGATTCTCGTAATGCCTCAGCGCGGTGGCGAGTGTCGACACTAATTGTGTATGCTCAGCTTTGTGGTGCATCTAATTGGCCATATAAATAAAACATGTCAAGCCTTACCCAGCGCCACTGCTGTTCCCACAGAGCAGAGCATCCCTCCGGCCAGGGAGGCGATAGTAATTACCTAGAGGAGAGGGGAGACACAGGGACGGTCAGTCAGAAGCAGCAGATATGAGGGGACACAAAGACAATATGCACCCTGCGGGGGTCTCCTCACTGTTCATGCGTGGGGTAATATTGTACATTTGCTGGAAGGCAGAGAAGGAAGATGGCGATTTGTCTGTTTTAACGCCCAACCACATTAGTCATCCTTTGTGTGTGTGTGCATAAGCGCATGTGACTTTTGAAGCCGTCACGGCCACTCTGTCCTCATCCACCGCTTCACAAAATCACACTCGCATCAGACTTTTTTCAAGCAATAAATCATCCAGACTTTATAACATGTTTGTCATTCTGATCAGCTGCCTGTGACTTCTTCTTCTTGTCATGCAGCTGCTGCACGTCTCCACCATATCCTGCAGGCGGTCGGTGACTCACCCTACTCTAGCGCGCTAGGCGGCTCATGCCACACAGATGGGCTATGGGAGAATGATGCACGTTAGTGAGGGGGGTGAACGTAGAGGGTTTTATTGTTGTGCCGATTATCCGCCACATTTGCTGCGTTCTCCCACCAGCCCTTGTTAGAGAGCGCAGCCCCCTGCTCGCAGCCATTGCTGTCACTCCTTATCACGGCAGCAGGCCAGTGTGCCTGACCTCCCCCACACAACCACCACCCTGACCCATCTCTGCATATGAAGTAGTCAGTATTTGACTCGAGCCTTCTGGGGCGGACGCTAACTTGACCCCGGTTAACCCCGACACGCGCCTGGCAGACACATTCACGCCGCCTCACTCGGCTTACTCTCATCGCTGATGTACTCCGTCCAGTTGAAGGAGTTCTCCGTGGTGTTCTCCACAAACGAAGTGTTGAAATCCAGCAGGGAGTTGTTGAAAAACATTGCGTCATTGGCAGTGATGTTGCTACTGTTGGTGGCGTTGCTGCTGATTATCGCGCGTACGCACTTCTGCCTCAGGTTGCCCATGAAGAGCTGCAGGCCGATGAGGGCGAAGACGCTGAGGCAGAACACGGTGAGGATCATGACGTCCGACAGCTTTTTTACCGACTGGATCAGTGCGCCAACGATGGTCTTCAAGCCTAATCGGGAGAGAGGGCAAGGGGGCGGGAGGGGGACATTGCAGAATGATTAGTGACTGTTACAGCTACGAGCTTGTATGGAGAAGACGCTGCTGAGAAGAGCTCACAGTAGCAAGCAGCCAGGGCGAGTGGAGGTTCCTGTATGAACCTTTTGCTGTCATACAGGAAGCAGGCTAATGAGAGAAAGTTAAGTTTCTCACGCACATTAGTGCTATGTATTGGGCTCTGGGAAAGTGATCACTAATAAATAATGAGGTATAATATCGGTGCTGTTGTATTCTGGTTAGAATGCCAATGAAAACAGTTCAATTGAGCTCTTTGGTAGTGCAGTCCCAGTGCACAAGGTCGACAATGACGTATCAAAGCGCACATGTTGTATTTATCTATATAGGCACAGCACTATGCAGAAGAGGGTGGGGTGAAGTGGACATTACTGGTCTCAAATATAAAAAGCTCCAGTGCAGAACTCTTCATAAAACCACAATTTGCAATCTTTACATTGTGTGTTTTGTACAGATGAAACTTCTTCTTTTTTTTTTTACCAGGACACCACTCTCAATCTTGTTGCACCTCTTCTCCCACCTATGCTCTGCATATAAATATCAAAGTGACACGCAAAATGCATTGCTAGGTCAGGGAAATAGCAACATGTGCTGGCACCGCTTGTACCAGGCTTTGCAGTGCCACATAGAAAGAGCCCAACATGTTTCGAGTGGGTCCAAATTCAGTCATGACAGCGAGAATATGGATCTTCTTTATACAAAGAGCCAATGACAAGTTGTCCTGGATGGTTTACGTATCACCTTTGTGTCAGTTTGTGATGTGTGTGATGTGATGTTGCAGTGTTAGTGTTTAGCATGACATTACCCAACCACCACTCACCATATCACAATTTCTCCAAAAAACACACAACACTGAGCAGGATATGCACAGGAAAACAAGGTAAGGGGGAACCCTAAACACACAAGTGCTTGATACCAGAAAATTGGCTTTTGCAATGTCTCATGCAAAACAACGGAAAAACAAAAACAAATAGTACACAAAATCTACTAGTAAGTCTCCCAAGGCAAGAATAGATTTCAACCAAAAAACAATTCTGCCTTAAAGGATGTCTCTAAAAGCTAAGAATCCTGTCAATCTGTGCAGATTGGAGCCAGATTCCAGCTTTTACTGGCCTTGGGACGAAGGCAGCATGAGGGATGGCGACAGGCGTCATCAGGCTTAGCTACAGTGAGATGAGCTGGTGCTTGGATGTTAGCGAAACGCCAGTTAGCCATTAGCATTTCATTAACCCTTCGGGCCTTGATGGCTCTCTCACCTGGGATGACTGATATAGTTTTCAAGGCTCGCAGAACCCTGAAGGTTCGCAGTGCTGAGACATTGCCCAGGTCCACAAACTCTGTGACATATCTGTAAGGGAAGGGAGGGGAGGAGGAGGGAGGGAGGGAGGGAGGTGGGTAGAGGGGCGTTTCGGAAAAAGGTGGGACACACACACACACACACATGGCGTGACAAGACAAAAGAAGGGTCGTGGGAAGGGGAGGGGAGAGGGAACGGCAAACGGTCACGCACAGAGGACACATGGCAGGAGTGCTGAGGCAGGCGCGGGCAGCCTTACCTGGTATTACTGAGATAGTTTTCAAAGCTCGCAAAACTCTGAACGTGCGCAGAGCTGAAACATTGCCTAGGTTTACAAACTCTGTTATATACCTGCAGGATCAAATGCACAGTTACTACACAGCAATGCACAGGCAGAAACCCATTACACATAAATAAATCATCTCTTAATAGCATTAGGAATCACAGGAAGAATAGAGAGTCATTATATTATGCCACCAAAATACTATGATTTCAAAATAAATCCCAGTATAACCTAATGCTGGAGGCATGAAGGCGTGGGACACATGTAAGATACTCAGGGCTCACAGCCATTATAGAGCTTTCTGGCACATAACTAAGCTGCAGAATATCATGCCCCTCTCATTCTCTCCTTTCAGTGAAACTTCACAGGCTGATGTGCTGATTAGCATTAAAAGCATTTGGCCTCTTAATCGACGCCAGATCATGTTAAAGTGATGCTAACTGTGCTTGTCACAATACTTACGCCATGAGGATAACACTAAAGTCCAGCCAGTTCCACGGGTCCCGCAGGAAGGTGAACTTCCCCACACAGAAGCCTCTGGCCAGGATCTTTATAAGGGACTCGAAGGTGTAAATCCCTGTGAATGTGTACCTGGTTAACAAGTGAGGGAGAGAGGAAGTGAGGTTGAGAGGAGGAGAATACGATGTTGCTTAACACAGACTCACTGTGTGCAGGGCCGTTCTTTTTGGATTACTTGTATCACTGCCTCCAATCTCATTAGTCAACCATGTTCTTGATGTGATTCTTGATTATTACATTATCTCTGAAATTTGCTGCAGTGTGCCCTGACCTACTTTGATGGACACTGGCTCTGTGGTTCAGTTTGCTTCACTAATCTGTCAAATGCTTGCAGAGCTTTCTCTTTTATCAAATTTGTCAATAGTCATTGCTTTAAATCTTTTGATGCCTCGTCTTTCTTTTTGCTCGGTTTCCTGCTCCGGCATGTTTCAACTAGCTACGCTATACGCTGTTATTTATATAGGGTATGTTTGGCTACTCAGAAATGACATCACCGTATGTGTCAGCGGTACTATACATGTTCTAGGACCGTTTTTATGGGAAAGAAAGTCATTTAGAGATGTTTTTCAATAACCTTCAACATGTGTGCGCACAACTCCATTCTAAAATAAAGTTTATGATATTTAAAATAGTTGAATTGAAGTATTTCCTAATGTTTTCACAAGGCAAATGTTGAATACATTGTATAATACAAACAGTAAAAAGTGTTCAAGTAAAAATACAGAAAGTCCTTAAAACTAAACAAAAATGGACGCCTAACACAAGTCTGATGTTCAATGTAAAGAATTGAATGGATATGGAGTGTGAAATGTATGAACTATATAGTGCTATGTATTTTACTCTCTAGGGCTTTTAAATGTACTGTCACTCACCATTATTAATTATGTTATCCAAAGGTTACTTATTTGAACGTCTGCCTCGCAGTTTGGCGTACATTTTGGGGCGGTATGTGCAGTCAGCTCATGTCTCATACTTCTTGATAATCTAGTATACGTCCGGGGACACATACACAACTCATCCTGCATTCTTTATTAGTAGCTATTGTTGTCGCTTCAACCAGGCAGACACGTGTACAGGTCATGCAGATTTCAGTGTGTGGAACATGTGTGTTTGGCTTTGACTGAGTTACGACTTTAAGAAGACGAGTTCAAAGGTGTCAAATGGTAAGTGAATGTATATTTCAATGTAAAACCCCAAAATGTCTTGTTTTACAGAGCGAAATAAGAAGAAGATGCCGACTTACTCTACATTCTTGGCCCATTCCGGGGGATTACTGAGGGTCATGAAAGCACAGTTGGTCAGGATGGTGAACATGATCATCATGCTGAACATCGTAGAGACAAAGTCAAGGAACACAATGGAGCATTAATCACTGTACTTGTGCGTGCCATGTATGACACACTACGAACATTTCCCCTCATCTGCTACAGTAAGAATAAAAAAAGCATGTTTCTGTTCATCCATTATCTAAAATATCTTCCATTACCCAGCAGCAGTAAAGCCTGATGTATGTCTGCATAGAAAGTCTTAACCAATCATGACATTTGCTCTTCTTCATCATTCAAATCCCTCTTATGTCTGATAAACCCTTTAATCCAAATCAAGCTGTGTCCGTAGCAAACTCTGAAAGGATATGAGTGAACTAAAACTCTAATAGCTACCCTCCTTAGAGGGTTGAAGGGGCTTAAGATGTACAAGGCAGGCGTGGCGTTGAAACGGAAGATTGCCTTCCCGCGATTCAATACTATGAAGGTCTGAAAGAGAGACAGGAGGAAGTGTTAAAATCTGTCACAAACAAAGCCTGGTCTTGTCCATGCTCACCTTATCTGTTACATGTGAGATAAGCAGCCGACTGAAAATTACATTTCATGTGCATGTGTTTGAGTATGTGTGTCCTAGTGTCTGTCGCATTATGTGTGGTTAGTCATAAGAGCAGAGAGGGCTAAGCTGCCTGTTACTATAATGGAGCTGAATGAGTCCACCTCTGGCAGGACATGTAGGCGCTGCAGCTCACATTAGCATGCAGCACCTCTGTTAGCCCCGAGCTTTAAAGGCTCTGGTCTTGGCTGAGCACATTACTGTGGATCTCACCTGTTGAATGATAATGTTGCCAATTAGTTTGAATTTAATGCAGTAAAAAAATTGTTGTTTCCAGAAATATTCAGATATTTTTAGCAACACCACAATGTAAAAATACTAAGTTACAAGTCCTTCATTTAAAATTTGACTTAAAGGGACAGTTCACCTCAAAAACAAAAAATACATATTCTCATATTTTTCCTCTTACCTGTAGTGCTATTTATCAGTCGAGATAGTTTTGGTGTGAGTTGCTGAGTCATGTTCAAATGTATTTGAAAAAAATTACAGCAAAGTCTCTTTCCAGAAATCATGGCCCGGTGTGAGCAGTTTCATGTAGGGACTATTTTCTTTCTACCGAACTACACCTGCCAACTGTATCACCGCGTAGAAGGATCAACGGGCTCATGCTCACTCACATCAAAACAATCTTGATTGATAATAGCACTGCAGGTAAGAGGAATACATGTTTGTCTAGAAATGCAAACTAAAATAACTTTATAAAAGAGGGACTTTTGACAATGCATCATATTTTAGACACTGATTAAATGGCTTGTATGAACATTTTTTGTCTGCAAAGTAACTATAGCTGTCAGATAAAAACATTTGCCTGAAGAAGCATAAAACAAAAACACTCAAGTACTTAAATAAAGTACCCGAGTAATTCAGTCTTGAATGGTAATGCATACAAAAGACTTGTTTGAAAATGAGCTGCACTTTAGCCTTTGATGAAAACCTGCCCACACTGACAGGAAGTTAACAACAACTCCAAGCTTGTCGGGGCTGAAAAGCTTGGACTAAAAGGTACAGACTGTAATGTATCAAAATGCACTGCTCGAGTCACACCATAATTGAATACTTTGAATACTTTGCTTTTGTAAGACGGACTTGAAAAGATTATTGTAGTAACTTGAAGAAACAGTAGAAACAGACCTTCTGATTGCTGTAGAAGGTGTCCAGGTCCTCCAGAGGGGTGGACACCAGGCGGGGAGGGATGTCTCCATAGATGAAGGGGAGAGATTTCCCCGCCTCCAGGTCACTGTTGGGCTTGGGCCCATTTTCATCGTCTGTGTCAATACGGCGATCCGGCCGTGGTCTCCGGGCCTCCTCCTCGGTGATGCGCCTCTCGATGGCGCACAGCGACTCGGGGACGAAGGGGCGGAAGCTGTCAGGTCCGGGCGGTACAAGCAGCTGTGCCATCTTGTCATCCTGCTCCTTCAGAGGGCAGCGAGGGGCTCAGCTGGGGCGGGGAGCTGCAATGAGAAGGGAAAAGGGTTAGCACCCAGGGCCCGGCTTCTGAAAATAGTTGGTACATACTTGTGGAGGTTATCTTCCTGGATCATGCTGTAAGTTGGAAACCCCACCAGGACACAGCTGGTGAAGCCAGCCCCAGTGTGTGCCTCTCATGTACTGACATTACATCCCAGTCACTGCGCAGAGCATCCTATGTTAAAATATAATTAGCCTGCTTGCTTTTCGTGGCTGTAAACAGAACTTTCAGCCCTAAATCCATTGTCCTTATTGTAGCAATACACAGACAGAAGAGAAAGGACAGGGAGAGAGAGAGTAGAGAGATGAAGAGAGAGAGAGAGAGAGAGAGAGAGAGAGAGAGAGAGAGAGAGAGAGAGAGAGAGAGAGAGAGAGAGAGAGAGTAGAGAGATGAAGAGAGAGAGAGAGAGAGAGAGAGAGAGAGAGAGTGAGTGAGTGAGAGATGAGAGAAGAGAGAGAGTGAGTGAGAGAGAGAGTAGAGAGATGAAGAGAGAGAGAGAGAGAGAGTGAGTGAGTGAGTGAGAGAGAAAGAGAGAGTGAGTGAGTGAGAGAGAGTGAGAGAGCGAGAGAGAGAGAGAGCGAGAGAGAGTGAGAGAGAGAGAGAGTAAATTCTAAATATATTTAACACTATTATGTAGTGCTCTGATTTATAAATATATTCTATTTAAAGTAATTTCTTTAGGATCCTCATTAGTCATTACCGCAGCAACAACTACTCTTCCTGGGTAAAGACATAAAAGACAAGACATCACATTCTTGTCCACAATATCAACACAACCAAATGTCTCTCACGTTCATAATGTCACAACAAAAGTACATGATTAAATCTAATAATAGATGTAGTACAAAAGGTATATAAAAGTATCTGTAACTGCACAATACAAATTGTGTACCGTTACAAAGAAGTTAGCAGCACAAATATATTCAACCTTCACATACTGAGTATCATGTGGAGCCTAAACTGGTTTCTTTCTCAATAATGGCTCTTATTCATTTTTACTGATCCTGATCCTGATCTGAGTTAAATGTAGTGGTGGTTTGTTCCAGTTCCAAATAGCCCTATAATTCTTTGATTATGAAACAGTAGCCTCATGTTGTTGTTATTCTCTGCTCCGATGGGCCCACATGTTTGGAGAGTGCAACGCACAGTAAGGAGATTGATCAAAAGCACACAAGTTATTTTCTAATTGTATTACCAGTATTATTAATAGGCTGATATTCATACCAAAATAGGCTTTATATCATGATTTAATCAGACATGCAGCAGTACCATAAAGGAGTGATCCTTTGTTTCATAACCACATTTTCCCGTCACTGCGGCGATTCAACTGTACATGAGTCTGATGAAGCTCCTTAGATTGAGTTATTCTGTGTGAATCATTTACCTGTACACGGTTAGCAACATGTGCTGAGTTCAGCGCAACAGGCTGATAGGCGTGCGAGTCAGGTCACACTATGGGGAACGCAAATGAAACGGCAGAGCTTGAAGACCCCTGCAGGTTTCCAGTCAGACAGGAAATCAACGGGCTGTACTCTCCGGGCCTCCTGTCTGAAGAACAACGCCAACGTTGTAGGGTGTGGGAATTAGACATGCATCCAACAAGAGGTTTTTTTTATCGTTGTACCAAACTTGTACCGAACTGTGCCTCCTAAACCGGGTTATGAACCGGACTGTGACTATCGTGTACACACTGAGCAAACTGTATTTACTGTATACTGGTGGGATTCCTTCCTGCAGGGGATTTATGACACAAGCATATGGATGGACATAAAGGAGCCCAATACAGAAATGCATGTGAGAGGCTGGAGGAGAAAGAAAACAAAGTGAGCACATTTCACATGCAAATGGAGTGACTACTATCAATTCGAGTGCATAACACAAAAGGTGCTGTCTGACGACAAGCAGTTACATCAGAATCATCGTGTGGGAACATTGTTTCTATTCTTTGAAGCAGGATAAAAACTGTGCCGTGTGTCACGCTGACCTCTGGCTAGAACGTTTCAATCAAAGCAGTGAGAGGTCTCAGGTAGGGTGCAGGAGGGGGTCAGTAGGGGGTCTGACATTGGCGACACGCCTTCAGCTGATTCACAGGGACACAGAAATAGCCAGATACAGTATGTACCGCATGAGAAAAATCCAAGAAAAAGACTCTCGAGGGAACATACATCTTGCCACTCTGACCCGTTTATTGCTCTGTCTAAATCTACTTATTGATGCTTCAAGGGGAAAGTGCTTTCTGGAGAGTGTCCTTTAATTGCATAATTAATTGATGGACGGCCTAACATTAGAAATACATTTACTTTCGTCACAATAGCTTCCAGTAGAAAACAAATGTAGTTAATTATTAAGTAATTATTGATTTTCTATGATTCCACCTGTTAAACCATCCACCACCCTTCACACCCTGAAGCCCAGAGTAATCCCGCAGGAATCAGCGGGAAGGCACACAGACATCTTCCCAAAAAACTGGTAACACTATCCTGGCCCAGAAAACAGGAAGCAAAATCAAAAGTTATGTCTCCTTTAGTCGTCAGCTTTTCTTCCCTTTTCCAAATGGAAATGGAGGAACAGAGACCGCCCTACAACCTATTTTTCTTTCCATTTTAAAAAGTAAAGGTAGAGCAAGAGACAGTTTTAAGCTATTTTGACATTCATCCCACGCCTGAGTAGCAAACAACTCAAGGAAAGGTCTGGAACACAGTGTCAAGACAGTGATGCTGAGCCGTGACCTAAATAAGGGGTTCTACCAGTTCAAGGCTTTATGTCATTCATTCACAAACGCTCAGTTTACACCTGTCTGAAACCAAACTTCTGTTCCAGATCAAAAACTGCTCACTTATTTTCATGTAACCAACGTGACCTCACGATAAACGTAGAGGGAAATATAACCTGTGCAGGTCACTCACTAACACGTTGCATCATGTTTGTTATCCCCACAGTGCCAAGATAGCTGTTTACAGTCTGAACTGACAGATATCTGCTGTAATTACCACTGAAAAGTCATATGGCTCATAAACTCCAATCAGCCAATAACAGCATCCATTATTCCTGGAGTGGAGGCTCATTAGAAATTCACAGTAGATCGAAAATGTTGTGTTTCTAAGAATTAATCAAACATAAACTGTAGATTAATTGGAGCTTCTCCCAAAGGGACATCTTATAAAACAGACCTGCTTGTGTCCTAAAGACTGCCCCGGGACCCACTGCAATCTGGTTCACATACAGACTTCAGTGTTCTACATGAGTACGGCATTTTAAGAATTCTTAAGACATTTTTTGTACACTGACATTGACGCTTTCCCACGAGACAAAAGGAGTAATGGGTATTTATCGGCTCCAGCTCCAAGCTTTTCGCCCCTTTTCCTGCACGTTGCTATGATGCACGTTTAAGTGAATACCTAATAAAATCAATAGAGATTTGGACAATTATTAACGTACAAAACATACAATTAATATGCTCTACTCAAAGCCACCAGACTCCATTGACAGAAACAGTCATTTTCCCTCGCTGATTGTAGGGAAAATTGATTGATTCACACACTTCATTCATTCGACATGAACAAGATAAAACTCATCATCGTCAGTCTTTCCACTGTTCAGACAATCACCAACTCTGATTTGAAAGAAAGTATAATAAGTAACATATAAAAAAAGAGTTAACCACTGTGACAATTTCTCTGGCCTCCTTTATGCTTTATGCCTCAGTCTTGTTTTCCAATGGCCACAAAATAATACAAAGCTTCTAAATGACTCATGCTCTAGATCAGTGGTCCCCAAACTAAGGCCCGCGGGCCGGATACGGCCCACCTCCACATTTGGCCCGGCTCCCTGAACAATACCAGAGACGCATTATGATTTTTTTTTCAGTCTGGCCTCGCGAATCCTAGACTAGCCCCTGTCAAATAGAACGGAATAATGGCGAAAAGGTTAGGTAAGAGAAAAATTGATTCAGAATGCAGGGTATTTAACCTGCAGTGGTCAAACGATTCTTTTTTTGTTCAATGCAAAGAAAAGGCTGTTTGTCTCATCTGTCAAGAGGCGGTGGCGGTATTCAAAGAATACAATCTGAGCCGACACTATGAACCCTATCACAAAGACAAGTATGATAACTTGCAAGGCCAAATGCGAGCAGACAAACTCTCAAAGCTATAAAGTGGACTGTTAGCTCAGCAGAATACATTTGTACGCCAAGCTCAGCTGAACCAGTCATCCGTTTGAGCCAGCTTTCAGGTTGCTCAACTGATAACAAGCAGCGGTAAACCTTTCACTGATGGAGTTTGTCAAGAAATGTTTGAATGCTGTCACGGAAGAGGTGTGTTCCGAGAAGAAAGATGTCTTTAATGCCGTGAGTCTGTCGGCGAGTACAATCACCAGACGCATTGAAGAAATCGGGGGTAATGTATATGCCCAGCTGCAGCAGAAGACGAAAGAATTTGACTTTTTTTCATTAGCACTGGATGAGAGCACGGACGTGCAAGACACAGCGCAGCTGCTCATTTTTATTCGTGGAGTTAGCGCAAACTTTGAGATGTGCGAGGAGCTGGCAGCCCTCCAAAGTCTCAAAGGGACTACAGCGGGGGAGGATGCCAAACCATGGAAGAGTTGGACCTAGACTGGTCAAAGCTTGCCAGCATCACGACTGACGGGGCTCCTAGTATGGTGGGCGCGTCTCGGGGTCTAATAGGACGCATGAACCGGGAGATGGAAGAACGGGGTCTCACCGCCCCGCTACAAGTCCACTGCCTAATTCAACAGCAAGCACTGTGCTGCAAAGTGTTGAAGTGGGATTCTGTCATGAAGGTTGTGGTGTCATGCATAAACTTCATCAGAGCAAAGGGACTTAAACAGGCAGTTCCAACAATTCCTGTCTGAACTGGAGCCTGCGCACGGCGATGTGCTGTACTACACAGAGGTCCTATGGTTCAGCCGGGGCAGAGTTGAGGCGTTTTTACGAGCTGCTACCCGAAATTAACGCATTTCTTCATTCAAAAGACAAAACGGTCCCAGAGCTGATCGACCCAGAATGGAAATGGCACCTCGCATTTTTAACAGACGTGACAGAAATGCTGAACAGCCTTAACTTGCAGCTACAAGGCCAGGGGGAACTCATTTGCGACATGTATTCTCACATAAAAGCATTTGAGGTGAAACTTGCGCTGCTTTTGGAACAAGTGAAACTTTATTTTTTCTGTGAAGAACCCAGAGAGGGTTATTTGGTTATTATTTATTTCACAAATAGTATTATTTATTTCCTGACTTTCTATTCTGTGAAGATCCCAGAAAGGGTTATTAATATTTGGTTATGTGTGGCTTTCTGGAAAACAATAAATGTTTACGTTTAGGCACCCCTGCGATCGTCACACTTTTTCTGTTACAAACTGACCCCGGCCCCCATCAGAGAAGGGAAAAGTTATGTGGCCCTCACAGGAAAAAGTTTGGGGACCCCTGCTCTAGATCCTGTTGGCAGTGTCAGTAGAGCAGTTATAGGATCTAGGATCCAGAAGTGCATTAGAGCAGTGTTGTTGTTGTTGTTGTTGTTGTTGTTGTTGTTGTGATAATAGTGGTCATGAAGTGATCCCTTCCTAAGATCATTTCCTGGTGCAAATTAAACATGTAAACAAGTAACTCTTTTTAGTACATAATTCCCGCTGTGTACTATCCCTCAACAAAAACTCCACAGTCTGGAGAAGCACAAAGAGACACCTAAAAGTCTATAACGACATCTAATTTTAGCTTCAGCTGAATGGACAGTGTGCTGAGGAGCTAGCAAATACTGTCTTAACGTATGCATGGGCATGTGAGTATTGTTTTAACATAGACTTTATAAATGAGAAACCTGCGCTTTAATTTAGGGTACCTATCACAACAAGTATACTTCTCCACCGCTGTAATGGCTCCTTTAAGTGCCCTTAAGCAAATCACTGCTGTCACTGTCCATGGTGCTAAAGAGGGAGAGCAGCTGCCTGTATGAGACAACAACATACACCATCTATAGAGGGCTCTTGACCTACACATTTGTTTTCTGCTCGCTATATCTACCTGAGTCACAGTCACATCTCATCTGAATGACTACAATTTCAGCTGGCATGGTGTCAAAAGGGCGCCGCTGCGCATGGTGCTTATAGAGGAGCACTGGAAAACAACGGTTGCCTAAGAAAACAGAGAAATGGAAACCTACATGTTACTTATGAGACATGTTGAATGTGTTGAACTACGTGTCTGTAACATTCATATACACTGTCTATACACATATATACTCTCTATAGCGAGTTTATCGTGACCTTAAAGCACTTTGAGGACGTGTTTCATCTCTTGTGGTAGGCTACCTGTAATAAGATAAATGACGTTACTCTATATTAGCTGTACTAGTTTTCTTATCAACTAACGGCTGCAGATAGAGACTGACACGGAAGTATGAAGCTAAGTAGCTTGTGAGGCTAATTATAAATGAGAAATAAAGAACGATACCTTAATTGTGTCGGTTTCAAAACGAGCCGAGGGGGCCGCAGCTGTCGCCATGTTGGTGATGTATCCGCGGTATCGCAGAGACTCCGAAAATCGACACTTTTTGTATTTTCCACAAACGACAGCCTGTTGAATCGGCAGCGGCTGTCATGTCTTCACCCACACCTCCTCGAGATACACCACCCGCAGCGCGACGACACCCAGGAGCGAAAAATAACCAGAAAGGCGAAGGCACGTACTGACTAGCGACCGGACGAGGCTTTGAACCGCTTCAGGGGCAGCAGACAGCCATTAACATCCCCCGGGAACCAGAGGTGCCTAAACTGAGGTCCAGGGGCCACATGGTGTCCTTGAAATGTGGTTGAAATGGCTCCACGCAAACCCAGACGTGCTATAGTTTAATCATTTCCTATGTTATACTTGTCCTTAAACAATTTAACACCAACACTAAGTGCCCTGACAATAGGGGTCGAAATCTTATCAAATGGGAAATATGTAAAAAAAACAAAACAATAAGTGTGTTTGGGCTCGCTGACGTTTAGGTTTACAAGACCGTGAATAACTGAATGAGTCTGGGCGTGTCGTCAGATGTGTTTACAGAGAGCAACTGGTTTACCAAAAATAGAAATGGACCTTTGTGTTTTCTTGTGGTTTATATATGAAACCTCTGTAAATATAAGCCCTTCTTGCATCACATGCTATTAATAGGAAACATTTCCCTAACAAATGAGCCTGTAGCTATGAGCTATTCCCTCCCAGCACATGCTTAGATTTGAAGCCCATTTTGTTTGTCAGGGAGGTTAATTCCTTCATTTTGTTCGATTGGAAATAAAGGAATATTTGCACCTTGTGCTCAGACAGTCCATAATCGGGCTATAATACGCCAATTACAAAACACCACCAGTGAAATGGTCGTCTCTGTGAAGTGAAAACTACATTTCTGCGTAATTAAAACGACAGTATGACAGAGAACAACCCCTAAAATACATGTAACATTGTGGGCCTATCACGCGCGCAACAAGCGGATGAAGATCAAAGATATGTCTAACTGTCTTATACGTTGTTCTTATAGCGTCTAATTCACACGTTACACTTTAAATTGCTAAAGTTGTATTGTCACGGCGAAGAAATACAATTTAAAGCCGATAATATTGCAGAGGATATGTGCTGTCACATCAATCAAACTGAGAGACCCTTCTTCAAAGATCTGGATACTCACCACCATTACGGTGCCCAGCAGGTGGGGACCCTGAAGGTAGATCCCATATCCGAAAGAATAATCCTTTATTTAAGCGGATAGCGTTTCAATTTCAGATTTAAATGCTTGTCTGTTTTTGTAAAATTCCGTTCGCGGGGTTGATGGATTATCATTTAATAAGCGCTCCTTTGATTTCTTTTTTTAGCCGCCCTTGCTTGCCATGGAGAAATCAATCCGCGCTTCCGGTTGGATAGACCGGGAATGAATGCCTTTATAGGTGTGACTATCGCAACATGCCCTGAATGTACACTTCTAGAAAATATCACAGCGACAAGTGAAGGAAAGCATCAGAAACCTGTTGTCAGCTGTTATAAGACAACCATACAATTCAAAAAACGTATGCGTTTTTTAAAGGGAGACTGGATAAATGAATAGGCTACTTTGTATTAACTTGTTTTACATGCACAGTTCAGATTATTTTGGTAGCTGCTTGTCCTATAATTATTACTTCCTTAAGTGTATCATTCATGTCATTTACTATTAAATCATTGTTCTTTTTAAAAGTTGCCTCATTTTTATTATTACAGTTGTTTTAGCCTACATTGTTTTGTTTGAGCTTTTTCAGCAGTGGATATTTGTTTAATAATGGAAACCAAACTTAAGGAAAGAGCCTTAACCGATTTGTCAAAGTTAATTTTTTTATAGTATCTTTTTCATAATTTATCTATATTATGTTTTTTACTTTTGCAGTACAATACCTGTATTTTTATTTCCTCTTAATATGTTTATTTATGCAACAAATTCCTTGTAAGTAAAAACCATATTCTGATTCTTCTGATTCCAGTTTTTTTTTTACTGACAGATTACAATTTTTTTACTTTCTAGAACTTTCTTCAGTTTGAGGAAGCCTGTGGAGGCCACATTGGTGTACAGACATCAGTGTCAGAACTGCCTCTACATTCTTCTTGTACATTCATACCATCTGCTGGACAGTTGTTAAAATTACATCCTGACATGTAAAGTTTCTATTCTGTAGTTGGGATAAAAATTGTGAATTGTTGATTTGTTGTATGATTGTATTGTAGGTAATGGAAAGCAAAAATGTGGACACACTGGGACCTCTAACATGGCGAACACAGCCATCAATATAAACAACTATAGATCATTTATAGGAATGGATTGCATAGTTGTGTGATTCAATAGGTGGGCTATCTCCATTTAGGAAGTGAAATTGAGGGTAAACTCCATCCCTCAGGGAGTCACAGTTAGCAGAGATGGACACACCCGTAAACTCGATGTAGCATGTCACTCTCACTTTCACTTCACCATGTGAACAGAACTACAAACTCCTTTAAACACACTTTTACAAGCAGGCCTTAATGGGATTTGTTTCATCGTATTTATTGTTTTATTGCTGAATCTTATAATTTCCTGCTTTGTCAATCTTTGTCTTACTGCAGTCAAGGGTGTTACTTCCACAGGGAAAGGTAGGACACTTACTTTTCAATCTGATTCTCTATTTTTACAGTTTCAGGTTGATTTCGTCATTAAAATCTCTCTGGAGACAGTCAGAGCTGCACAAATCCAGACAATGGATGAACAGAGGTTTAATGGATCTATGAGAAAATAAAAAATAATTAAAACTATATATACACACTTTAAAATCCTTGTAATTGTACATTAAAAAATGTAGCTTTCTAACACTGCGGTTTGACAGTCAGTGTACTTGCATTCATGCCATCACAACACGAATTATACACATTTGGAGATAATGAGTTCACTCATCACTTGAAAATGTAATACAAATATTTATGGTTTACAGTCAGGATATAAATATAAAATACTGCTGAAAACACACACAGAGCTGCCATATGTGCAATCGTTCCCTAGTTGTATTCCACCAGTGTGAACAAAAGCTGAGTTTCGCATCTTGGCAGCTCTCTGTGACATTGCTGCATGTTTCATTAGAAGCAAAGTGATGAATTTGGATGCCTTGTTCAAACAGCAGGATGTCAGTACTACGTTGTCTGGGCACAGACATGCAAAAGTCCACACCACCTTTCATACATGGGAGAAGAAAACAAAGACTTTAGAGTTGTTAAGCATCTCTTTGTGGCTGTTGTGTGTCTCTTTGTGGTTGTTTTGTGTCTCTTTGTGGTTGTTGTGTGTCTCATTGTGGTTGTTTAGTGTGTCTTTGTGGTTGTTGTGTGTCTCTTTTTGTCTCTTTGTGGTTGCTTTGTGTCTCTTTGTGGTTGTTGTGTTTCTCTTTGTGATTGTTTAGTGTCTCTTTGTGGTTGTTCTGTGTCTCTTTGTGTTTGTTTTGTGTCTCTTTGTGGTTGTTGTGTGTCTCTTTGTGGTTGTTTTGTGTCGATTTGTGGTTATTGTGTGTCTCTTAGTGGTTGTTTAGTGTGTCTTTGTGGTTGTTGTGTGTCTCTTTGTGGTTGCTTTGTGTCTCTTGGTGGTTGTTATGTGTCTCTTTGTGGTTGTTGTGTGTCTCTTTGTGGTTGTTTAGTGTCTCTTTGTGGTCATTTTGTAATTATTTTTTAATTGTTTTGGTCTTTTTGTAGTAATTTTACATCTCTTTGTTGTCATTTTGTGTCTTTTTTACTTGTTTTGGTTTACAGTGAAGCTGGAAAACAGCAAAAACAGACAATTCACAAGTTTATGTACTGTATCTCCAGACTGAAAAACAGATCATAGATCAAGCAGTAGCCTACACATTGTGTACACTGCTGGGTAAAAACTTCCTGAGTTTACATGAATCTATTAAAAAATAGAGTGAGCCTGTTGAGTAGAGGATAACACAAGGAAATGAATTCATGCTGTTGCCATCTTGATTTCCTTTTGACAGGAAAAATAAAGCTTGAGTGTCACGCCATCACACATAGCTGGTCTAGGGTGGAAATCCTGCTATAGGCCGAGGCTAAATCCACCTCTGTCCTCTAGTGGATGCATTTCTTCCATTTCAAGTGATGATACAGAGCGACGGACTGGATGGTGTGACTAACAGGCTTTCTGTTCCTCTGTTAGTCATCAAAAGCAGTTCATTAACCTCGACAGACACACGGTGATCTGTTTACTGCGGCCAGCAACGACACAATCCCATTGAGTTCCAACTAACAGACTTCAGAATGAGATTACAAGATTACAGTAGGTGTGAGCATGTGTTCCCTGGGCTTCATTTGATTAAAACTCACACTTAACTGCCTGGTACTGTTCACTTACTGTATGCTGATTAATCAAGAGCTTTGCATGATACTACTGAGGTCTGTAGTATTTGTCATTCATTAAAGTATGCTAACAAATGATCTCTGTAAGGACGGATTCACTAATTACATTAATACAAACTCTGAATCAGAGCTGAAGTTAAATAACTGTCCTATGATTACTCTATCCTACATACAGTGCAAGTAAGTGCTGTAAAGATAAATCAGAGTGACACTCTACATGAGATTTAATGGGAGGACTATAATTATCTAATAGTTTAAGACTCTAAATATGATATTTTAGATTCAAAGTGCAAAGTCGGAAAAACAGATGCAACCATTAGGTTACCTTCACTTCCAATTAATCTAAAATTATGTACCTGAATAATATAAGATTATAATCTTAACATGGTGGTGGCTAAAAATAGAAACACCCAGAGTACATTAAACTGAAATGTCTCTCATTGTGTCTGCTGGAAACTGTGCAGCTCATGAAACTAGCAGCAATGCTGTTCTCTCTTTCCGGGTTATGTTTGTTTTTGAGGTATCACAAATATGTTTCAAAATCCAAGGAAGTTCACGTAAGGAAGAGGTCGGGGTGGGGGGTGGAGGGGTCAAACTAAGACAGGACTTTCACCCTGGAGACTGTTTGTCTCGCACTCGAAAAGAAAAGTCAACGTTGACTTATTTTAATTTACGCAGATATCTGAAATAACGCAACAAACATACGTATTTAAAGCCAAACCATTATCTTTCTACTAAACTTAACCAAGTACTACATGTTGCCTTAACATAACCCAGTAGTTTTGTTGCATTTTGTTTCAATATACAACGTTAACCACGTGTTTAAACCTCGAAGCGTAATTGAGAATGCAGTTTAGTTGTATGGGAATGTAATTTCGTAGGAAACAGGGGTGAATAATGCTGTTGTTCATGTAATGTCACAATAAACGATAAGCTCCTGCCTTAGATATTTGTGCATTGTTAGATATTTCAAATATGTGACGTTTACTGCAATGGTTCCCAACGTCTACTTACATGATCCATACTTCTCAGACAGTTTTATTTAGATACATTGGGCCTGAAGAGGTCAAATTAGCCAGTGGTTCACAAGAAAAAATGCAAATTAGAGGAAAGTCAAATTTTCTATCTAATCGTCTTGTGGTACATTTATATCGTAAGCACTTGTGGGGGTCCCGACCCCTAGGTTGGGAACCACTGGTTTAATGCATTCCGGGAGCTATTTTTGGTCTACACTGTCCCGCAACTTGCTTTAACTACTTCTACAAAATTTCGAAGAAGAACTTAAAAGCCCCGAGAGGACTGACATGAACATTGAGCTCCGCATTGTGAGGTGGAGGGAGGGATAGTGACAGAGCGGGCTGAGCAGGAGCAGGACGGTGTGATTTTCCAGTGGAGCAAAAACTCTCTTGTGAAAAACTGAAAGCCCAATATTATGGCTGCATTTAACTCTGTACTACAGTCAGAGGAGATACTGCTATTTCTGCCTCTTTGATACACATCTCCGAGCAGGATAATGGATATAAGTAATGATAAAGCCAGATCCTACAGAGAGGATATGTGGATTTGAGGCCTTTTTTTTTATATAAATTGAACAGAATACTCTTTTAATGTGGTTAGGGAAGAGCTTTCACCATTCAGACTGGTTCACCTGGTTACCCGTGCAAATCCACTAACTAAACACCACCAACTCCCACAAAGTATTCACACAGTACACACACAAACACAGACATGCAAAGTGCTGTCACATGACTGGGCAGGGCCTGTAGGTGTGGCAGCTTGTCTGCTAAACAAGGATTAGAGGGGAAAGAACCTCTCTCTTCTTCAACTTCCCTCCTCCTGCCATTTAATAATACAGAAGAGAACGTTGACAGAGAATGGGAAGAGTCTGTGGACACAGGTAAGTGTAAAAAGCTATGGGTGCATATATAATCAATTAAGAGTCTCTGAATGTGAGAGCATGGAGAGACGCAGCCTTTTAAAAGTACTAATCCCTCTTACTGGAGAAACAGTGTAAGCTTATTTGGAACTCAGCATTACTGCTTGAACAACATGGCTGAAGACAGACAGACATGGATATCATGGATACATTGTTTGTTGATAAGGACAGCTTTTTATGGTATCATTTTAATATTTATCTAATAGATGTTGACTATAGAGCAGGCTCAGTTTATCAGACAAATTGAAGTGAAGATTGTTTCTCTCTTTCTATCAATGATAGTGTTGATATACTGTAGCTCTTTTTTATATATAGTTATTTAGCTTACTTGAATATTTGTATTTATCAGTTTCTGTATGTTGTTTTTGCTGTTTTACAAGTCTAAAAAACTAAATAATGTACAGAAAGAAATACTTGTATTTAGAAGAACTAGTAGGAATAAGCATAAGGATAGAAACAAATACATGTAAAGAAAATAGGTTGTTTCATTATAATTACATAAACAAGCAAATTAGTCAATTACACAGCTAAATAAATTATAAATAAAGAGACCTGACAAATATCAAATACTACATATTACATTTCTAAATGTAGCTACAATACGTTTAAACAAAATGTAAACTATGCCTGAACTTAAATATATTAACAAGCGACTGCAGAAATGTTGTTCTGTGTAGTCAGCTCCCCTTACATATGCGCGCGTGTCAGTGTCCGCGCGATGAGGGAACAGTGGCACGCGCGTGTTGATGAACAGATACACACAGCTGTTTTGTTGGCACGCTCCGGTGAACTCCTAGCTTAAAATACATCGAGGGCGTTGACTTTAATCAAACTGTTTAAAGAGGCTATGTAATGATAAAGAAGCACAAAGGGTCAAAGGTGAAGACAGACGCTGGTTAAACTCCTGGACGGAGCAGAGCAGAGCAGTGTCCTGACTGAAGAGCGGAGGCGACCGTCGGAAGTTACGCTGCAATTCTTTAGTGAAACTCAGCTAAGTTGCAAACGTTGACATTCGTTGTTGTAATTCAGGTTTCAACGACACTTTGGATACTTGTGTAGGGAAATAGTTCGTTTGGCGGAGTTGGACAGTCACGTTTGAGGAAGAGGCTTTTCAGGTAACCGTTGACATTTGACACACTATTTATTTTTCCCTGGCTTGGCACGTGAATTAGGTAGCTTACAATGTTAGAGATACATTTAAGGATTTATTTGTTCCAGTACTACGAACAAAGTACTCAGGTTTATATTACCTTGCAATAAAGATGAATGTAGAAGCATGGCATCAATGGTGAGTAGAACAGTCTGATGCACGAGCTCAAACTGTTGATTACTGCCTTAATCAATGGACAGAAACATATTTAACACTTTCGATAATCGTTTAACAATAAAATTCAACTTTAAAGTGAATTCTCTTAAATGTATTTTCTATCTTTTATATAAAATATATATATTTGAGTTTTAAACAGTTGGCTGGACAAAATAAGCATTATGAACTTGTTCTCAGGAAAATACCTTTGGGCATTTTGCATCTATTTTCAGATACTTTTGAGACCAAATGATTAATCAAGAACACAAAATTCATTGATAATGCATTCCTATGGCAGCCCTACAGTGAATATGTTTTAAGGTGTACCTACTGTATGGGAGTTAGGCCTTCAAATGTCAGTGTTGAAATGTTTTCGAGCAGCTGTAAGACATTTCACACTGGCACCCTGTCACTGGCTGTATGGTGAACAGCATAACTCTCTTAGACATCATCTAGGTGTGTGAGGTCATACGAGGTATGTTTTTCCACTAACCCTAATTACTGAAATACTGATTACCTTTCAGGAGATTTACCTGACATTGGGATCGGCATCAGATCTGGAGAGGCTTTTGAGTGCTCTTGAGGTCCATTGAGATGGATGAGCAGGAGAATCCACTCGACAGAGACTTCTCTCTGTCTGTCGTTCTGCCAGGGGGGTTGGAGAAGAACGCCACAGTGCATGGGAGGTAGGCCTTATTACAAGCTGTCTACAGATCTTCTGTGCAAATTAACCAAAGGCAGCATGGCTTCTTAATTCTTAAATTGGATGTTAATGTCACTTTTTTGTTGCCCTGGACCTGTCCCAGTCCCAGTCCCAGTCCCATGCTAGCTTAGACCTGCATTATGGGAAATGTAGGATCCAGTATTCCAGGAGCTTGAAACATACTAAGGGGCTGAAATCAGAATAGTATCCGCCTCAGTTGCATTGATTTTAACTCACTTTTTTTGTATCTGTCTCCGTCAAATCCGTTTAAATAGTTTTATTGCTAATGTTTGGTTTATTCCCTCTTTGGAAAGTTCTATGTTTTTGATAAACTTGCACCTGCCTACTATAATATGAGAAGTGTGAATTTCATAACATTGCAAGATCATAAGATGTATCCGTCATTAACGGTCCTTTGTTTTCTTTGTATCTTCTCCTCTTAATAGTAAACCAGTGATTGACTTACTGGTGACCCTTTGTGCAAGTTACCATCTGAACCCGTCAGACTACACTGTTGAGGTTCTCTCACCCAACAAGAACAACATCAGCTTCAAACCAAACTCTCCTATCGGCTCACTGGAAGCGGAGAGTATTGTGCTGAAGCCCAAAGGGATGGAAGAAAAGATCAGGAGGCCGTACATGCCCGAGGTAAAAAAAACTTAAGCCATAACTAATATGAAATCAATACTTATCTTGGTGTCTTTAAAGTCGACTTTCATTCCATAGTTGCATACGATAGGCTTAAAATGTAATTTCTCTTTGCAGGCATCTGTACGTCTGTTGATCAACTACAATAAGTCCCATAAGACCGTGGTGCGAGTGAATCCCAGAGTGCCCCTTGAGATGCTGCTGCCAGCCGTGTGTGACAAGTGCGAGCTTCAAGTAGAAACGACTGTTTTACTGAGAGATTCTCAGTCTGTAGAGCCGCTGGACCTGAGCAAGACCTTAAACGAGCACGGGCTGAGGGAAGTGTTCGCCAAAGACACAGCTGCCAAGGAGCCTGACCACCAGCACCAAGATGCAGGTATGTTAGAGCACACTTTGATATGAAAGCCTCTGTTCCCATATACATGCATCATATATTTCAATACCTGGAGGTCATCATCTAGAAGAATCTTTAGGAGATGTTAAATTCCCATAATATACCTGCTCCTATATATATCTGTTCATACTGTAGAGTCTGAACTGATAATGGCATTGTTTTCCATCTGAATCAGCCGTCTCGCCAACAGAGGTCATCTCCCCACCTCCTCTACAAGGTAACACATTCATGCACACTCGGTATTATCCACACTTCCTGCTACATGCATACTGTTACTGATCAAGATCTTTTATTATCACACAGACGTGCCAAAGAAGGAGAAGAAACAGAAGGACACTGCAGGATTCCTCAGCTTGTTCAGAAGAAGGAAGAAAAAAGCTGAAATGGTACATTATGTTGTCAGCTTGTGGGAGATCTGTGAAACCTACACCGTCTTAAACCTTTCTCTGCTTCTGACCAAATGTTAACGTTTCGCTCGTCGTAGGAAGGGGCGAGGAGTGCCCCAGCTTCTCCTACGAGCAACAAACATGTGGGAGTCAGCATGAATGTGCGGGGTGTTTCCTCTTCCAGCACCCTGCCAGCAGATATGCCCAAGAGGAGACGAGCCCCTCAGCCGCCCATGGGTGCATCACAGAGCATCCCAAACAACCTCGGCACCTGTCATGTAGGAGAATCACAGGTGGGTCGCGAAGTCTTCTTCTTCTGCTCGTTCTTCTTCTTCTGCTCGTTCTTCTTCTGCTCGTTCTTCTTACTTTTTTTGTTGGTCTGTTGAATCCTTTTCACACATGCAGTCGATCCCTGGGATCTATATTCAGTTTCCCCATGTTTCTCATGTTCTTCTTCTGTCTCTTGATCTATTCCTTCATTACTATGGTTCTGTGTGTGAAAAGGCGCCAGATGAATGTAGTGCATGTGTGAGATCTGATAATGACTCCCCGTGCCTGAAAGGGTATCTCAGTAATGGGAACTATACAGGCTTTTAAATTGGCAGACATTTTGGTAATAACACCTCTCAGTGTCTCTCAAACGATGAAGAAAGACTTAAATAAATGTGATGTCATTTAATGTCATTGTCTCTCTGTAGAGGTCGGCAGAATCCACCTTAAGGAGCACCAAGCGGAGGGCCCCACCCCCTCCCTGTGCAAACATCCACCAGGAGGTTAAAGGTAAAACCTTCATTGATGATTGATCACCTTTGAGCTTTAGTGATTGACATTTAAAATAAGGGCTACTGATATTAGCCTGCCAGCCCAGTAACATGCGTGCTAATTGTGGCTATTTAAAAGGTATAATATACACATTTGGGTTAGTACCGTTTCATAATGGCTTTCTGTTTATTTTGCCTGATATTTTCTGATTATAGAGCATTATTGAAATAGTAGAATCTATGAAATATGTCCCAATTGACCTTTTTTACAGTAATTCAGTGGAAATCAAAAGGCTTTTAATGTGGGGTGAATTCTTGTATCTGCCAAATCCTCGCGGCTTCAGCCAGCGCTACACGAGGTCAAGAGAGATTGAAGTTAAATCAAGATTAAAATGTCAAAGCGAATAGAAGATTTAGCTCTTAAATCCAGCGCAAAACGCAGCTTTTATCAGTCGGAACAATTTAACCCTGTTCAGGGCAATTAAAGTGACCCGTGGCGCGTTGTTCATTGAACATACTGGCTGCAGTCTAAATCCCTCTATTGTCCAAGCTTTCACTCCCCTGTATTAGTCTGTCTGATATGCTTTGTCCACCTGGGTTCAGCTTCTCTCTGTGCTCGGCTCCTTTTCCTTTCAGCTGCCTAAATGGACAGTGACCATTCTGTTTTTAGACGTAGCTCATTAGGTATCTGTAATTATGTCAGAAACACTTCATTGTGCACTCGGGTGGCATAGGTTTAAAAAAAAAAAAAAAAAAAAAAAAAGGCCCAAAATGAAAGAAAAGTGCAGTGTAAACTTTCAGTGTTGTAATTATCTGACTAAATTGCCCTCAGCAGTGTCAGAGTTTTGGCTCACTCCCTTGTTTTCTTTTAGCTGTAATAGTGCAACACACTGCTGAGTTGGTATCAATCCTCGGCTGAAAAAACAACTCCCATCCGAGAGTTGACGATCACATTCTTGATCCTGTCCTCCTACACTTAAATAATTGCGGCCTGTGAAAGTTCAAAAGGGCATTTTTGCGTTTTTTTGTTTTTTTTGCATCGTTTTCGTCCTGAAGTTGTGTTTGTTGGAAAGCTTCAGACTGAGCATTGTTGCCCTAAAGCCAAGCTTTTTCTCCTCCCTGCTTACAGACTGTGTTACCTGAAGGGGGTGATTGAGGGCTGCTGCTATCTCCTCCTTTTCCTCTCTTCCTTCCACCATCCCTATCCCTCCTGTCCGTCCTCCTGCGCTGACCTCTTCTTCCTCCTTCCCATCTTAGTGGCTTTTATGGATGTCTGTCACTGTTGCCTGCTGCACTTAAATACTATTTATTTTTCTGTGTTTTTATTATGTCTGCTTATCTGTTTTGTTTTTTTTGTGGAAATTCTGTAACTTTTCTTTTTATCTTTTTTCTTTTTCTGTGTTTTTCTTTTCAATGGATTACATTTTGTAACCTAATTTCTGTGCCTTTTGACTTCTAAACAGAAACCAGATCAACATTAGTATTTGTTAAATTAATCTAGAAACGTATTTTTTTCCAGACCCATTTTTGTAAAATAAACCCATAAATGTTCTTTCCCAAAATCATGTTTTTTATGTTACGTTCTCATGTCTTTCTCTACTTTTTATAGTCCTACTTATCATATATATGAATGTTTTTAATATATTTATGTTTCATTATGATTCTTTCATTCTGATTTTTCGTTTTACAAGTTTATATGCAAGCTTTATTCATTTTTAATTAGTATTTCTCATATATAATAATAAAATTGGGAAGAATACATTTTACTTTGACATTTGAATTCATTTAAAAAATATGTTTTGGTCTCTGAATGGTCAAATAAAAGGGATTTTAAGGGTAAAAAAGAAAATAATTAACGCTAAGAATTGAGTCACTGTTCTTATTAGCCCAGTATTCCCTGCGTTTCTTAATCCATGTGTTTGGTATATTTAAACGATAAATATTGCTATTTTCTGTGCAGAACTTCCATTGGAAATGTAGCGATTTCTTTAGAGATGTTTCTTAAAGACTTCTCTGTGGCTAAAACATTTTAAGACCCTTAATTAAGACCCTGAATTTGAATATTTTAGCTTTTCCTCTTTTTCCAGCGACTGCAGACTCCCTGAACACTGTGGAGGAGCTGAGAGAAATCAATGAGTCAGTCTCTGTAAACCTGTCACTGCCCTCATCTTCATCACCACATCCACGTTCATCCTCATTCTCCTCACGACCATCATTTGCTCATCTCCATGACGTGGCTGACCCATATCTGCCTTCATTTCGAGGCAAAGACTTCTCTGACGCCCGCTGTGCTCTTGCCAAAGTCCTGACGTCGTCTATTTCCAAAGGAGCGCTGGTCAAGCGTTTGAGGAACTCTGCCACCTTCCCAAAGTTCAACAACGGCTCCTCCTTTATGTCCTCGACTCCGAGGTGTTCAGATAACGGTGTGTTCTTCGCAGAACTTGAATCTGTTCTAACATCCAACCACCCCACTGAGGATGAGTGGGAGGATCCCGTACAGAGGAAAGGAATGACCACGTTCAAAGTGGTTCCCCCCATGAAAGAGAAGTGCCACGATCCAGAACTCACCACTGGCCAGATAACAGTAGAAGATAACCCTGAGAGTGAAGAGGATCCATGTTCTCCGGACACATCAGAGAATGAAACACCTTTGCAGAGTCCAGAACCTTCTCAAACATCTTTGCAGAGTCCAGAACCTTCTCAAACACCTTTGCAGAGTCCAGAACCTTCTCAAACATCTTTGCAGAGTCCAGAACCTTCTCAAACACCTTTGCAGAGTCCAGAACCTTCTCAAACATCTTTGCAGAGTCCAGAACCTTCTCAAACACCTTTGCAGAGTCCAGAACCTTCTCAAACATCTTTGCAGAGTCCAGAACCTTCTCAAACACCTTTGCAGAGTCCAGAACCTTCTCAAACACCCTTTCAGAGTCCAGAACCTTCTTCTCAGGAGAGTCAAGCTTCTGACAGGCCATCTTCTCCTCCACCTCTGCGTGATTTAAACGATCAGGATAGTCCAGGCTCTCCTCTCTCTGAGGTCAAAAATCAGACGGAGGAGGATAAACCTGAAGTCACGTCTGAGGTGACTCTAGCAGCACCGTCAGACTTCCCTGATGGAGAACTTCCCAGTGATGGTCAGAGCCTTCAAAGTCCCAGTGGACCGTCTGAAAGTACCGACATGGACCATGAACCATACACTGAAATGGAGGAGAAAGTAGTACAAGAAGAGGAAGGAGTAGAGGACTGTTTCCCTCCCCCTCCTCCACCTGTCTTCTTTGATGAAAACATAGAGGTGATGGAGGAGAGAGGAGACTCTTCTCAGCCGACAAGTCCTTCCTCTAACGGGCGAGCCGACTCTTTCAGTGAGGACCGCCACAATGAGCCTGCTGAGTCTACAGCTGCACCAACACCTCTGGACGAGACAAGTGCCGCCCCATCCAGGTTTGCGGAGGCGGTAGCGTTGGCCGTGCAGAGGTCCCGTCTCCAGAGTCCCGGGAAAGGTTTAGACCCTCAGGCCCCCAGTGGGCCACACGGTACACTCCCCTCACCATCCAGGTCCACATACCAACACGGTGAGTTCCACTGACCACTGAGTTTTAACCATATAGAGTTTAGTGCTGTAGCTCTGTACCAAAAAGCATTTAAATTCTAAATCAACATTTGAATACTGCTTTTAAAATCTAAATAAATGTTTGTGTAGTCATTGTGTTTTTAAAGCCGGTATTTGTGCCACATAACGATTAGGCTGCACTAACATTATTAGTATTATATTTGTGCTGCGGGTTGTTTCTCATCTGTGTGATTCTAAACATTTCTAATAACTCAAAATGTATTGATAAAAGACGGATCTAATAATTTCCAAAATTCACAACAAGTTTTTCTCTAACAATATTATTTTTCGACAAATATGTTTATTGAAGTTTTAACATTACATAAAAACTTACTTTGCATTTAACACAACAGGCACACCTAAATAAAACACATGAAGGCTCTTTGAAGAAAAAGAAATTAGACAAGGTCCTGAAATCACATCTTTGCAGATGAAAAAGATAATCTGACACATAATAATAATAATAATAATAATAATAATAATTATTATTATTATTATTATTATTATTATTATTATTATTATTATTATTATTATTATTATTATTATTATTATTATTATTATATTAACCAAAGAATTAACAGTATTTCACTACAAGGCCTTAGCTAAATCTTCCCCCTCCAAAACATTCCTATCCTATCAATAGCTAAATATTCTGCTTATACATATTTGTTGGCATTTAGACTTTAAAAAGAAAAACGGTTTGCGCTCCTGCTTGCCGCACGCACTGACAAGTTCTATTTATTAAAGAAAATGTAATTAAAAAAGACAAATTTTATCCTAAGAATGACTTTATTCAAATTAAGGATTTTGTTCGAAGATTTTTGATATAATTCTTTTGGATGATGACTTCATGAAATATGACTACACTCATTCGAAAAGTTATTGGAAAACCTCAATAGAAGCTTTCAATGTATAAAAAAATAAAAAAATAAATAAAAAAGAATTGAGTTCAGGCCTAATACACTGGACAGAGATCCACTGACACAAACCCTCCCAGAGAATGAGATCATCAGAAAACCTATTTTCTCTAACAGATTCTTACGATCAGTCTCGGGTCCTAAATGAACACAATTCTTTGCCAAGTTCTAACAGTTTTGTTTATGACAAAAAATCAATTCAAACATAGAAAAAGAGCAAATAGACATTTTAGTTTTTAGTCTTTCTTGTCATTGGAAACAAACATGTATATTTCTGGACATTTGACTGTGTGTGACTGTTACGTCCTGCCTATAGAGGAAAGCTGTGATGTACATGTGTGTCTGTTTTGAATCTCTCTGCTGCAGGTGCCTGACTGTCTTCCTCACACATCTTTGAATAGAAGCCCCTGTTTAGTGTGAGGAATCGGAGCACGTGACCTCCACATAACTTCAACAAAAGTCATTTCTAAGTAGACGAACTGCATCAAGCAACAAACTTGACTTTTATGTTTTTTGCGTTTTTTCATTTTTGTGCAAAGACACCAGGTTGTCTCATTTTCTGTTGGACTTCATGTTCACACGTTGAACATAAACATTTTCTGTTGTCAGTAAGCCAAATGTACAGGACACGAGTTGTTGAACGGACAACGTCCTGTTTTTTTTTTTCTTTACTTCCTATTTGAATTTTCATTGAAGATGTGCCAAGGCGGACACGACGCTGACGTGAGAGCTTTTCTAGTTTTTGTTTGTGTAAAACAAAAGAAATGATGCACTCGTAATAATAGGCATATTGTATGTTTGTGCCAGTTATGTTTCTCCCTCAGGGTGTTCATCTTTATGCTTCATGAAGAACGCAGTAAAACTCATGAACTCCTTCAGACTGGCTTGCTGGTTAATCAGCAGGTGGCAGTAGAGCATTGTTTCTAAAGGAATATCCCGACAGCATCCATGTGAGGTCTTTTTCATCATGAGTTCTGGCGGATGGATCACAAGTGACACATTTTGTATCATTTTAATAATAAATAACAGTAAATATGTTTTCCCCTCATTGCTCAGGAGCGCGAATGAACTTATGTCAAACATTATTGTAACGTTTAAATGTCTTTTCTGAAGGCTGTCTCTGTCCACATCAATTTCAAGGATTTTCCCAGAATAAAAAAAAAACTACATGCACTATTTAATGACATCTGCATTTCCACAAGAACAAAAAAAATCCTTTTTGGAGCATTATTTATATGCCAAGCATCCCAACACCTTCCTCAATAAACTCAGTCCACTTTGCTCACATGCACACACTGTTATGTCTTTAACGGACCCATACCTCAGGGCAATACTGCATAGCTATACTTGGGTGCCAAAAGAATCCGCACTACTATATGTATTGATCCAGCCCTGGCCTTGGAGGAACAGCAAGGAGCTATGCGAGGTAGAGACCTAGCCAGAACCGCCTGTGGCTAAAGCTCCACGTTTGCCAGGCCTGGACTGAGTGGGCTAGCTTCAAGACTTTCTTTCTCTCTCTAACATCCTTGCTCCACCTGAGGAGAGAGGGAGAGAGGGAGAGCGAGGAGGACGGGTTGCTGGTGGATGATGGGAGGTGACCGTTGACCCTGTCGTGTTTCCGCGGCGCTCCCCCCAGAGGGAGCGCCCGGCCCTCAAGGGCACAGCCGTGTCACACTGCCGTTGTCATGGAGAATGCCATTACCGCCCCTAAGGGAGAGAGCCATGTCTAACGTTTTTTTTTTTTTTTTTTTTTTTTTTTTAAGTCTGTGGTAAAAGAAACACACACATGCTGGAGAGGAGCTCTTTTACTGCCCAAAGCAATGATATCCAATGTAAGTGACAACTCTGGCATTATCCTTTTTTTTAGCAGTGAAAGGTTGAATTTCAACCTGAGCAGCGATGTTCATGATTATGCAGACAAAAGAAAGCTGGATTTATAATGCAGTATAACATGAAATGCTACTCTGTCATGTACATTTAAGATCCAGCGCGTGACATGAGACGCTATCAGCACGGATGAACTTTTGAACAAAAAAATAAAAAACTAAAAAGACGTGGACACACAAAGAGGTTTTGTTGATAATTGTCTCAGGAGACGAGGTGGAGAGAGACGGGAAGAATCAGGCGATGCTAAATCCTGGAGGCGTCAGTCATGTGAGCACATCCGGGTTCAAACTAATGATGAGGAGGAGGATGAGGATGAACGCCACATCACTCAGTGAGTTACACTCAACAACAAGCAGAGTTTGTCCACTTTTTATTTTCCTCAAGCTCACGTCGTCTGTTACTTTTGAGTGAAGACGATATAATATAGACATGTATGATCGTATAGTAATTTGTGTTGATTCAGAATACCCCATTCCTGCCATGGGAACCTTTTTTTTTAATCATAAATAATATACACAAATATAATATAAAGAAATGACAGACATTTAATCAAGTAACAAATACATAATAAATGATAACAATAGAAGTTAATGTTAAAAAAACGTATTAAAAAGAGTATGTATAAAGAAACCCAACCTTGAATATGATTGAGAGACACGCAGTAGTCTAATGAGGTGCGTTGTTAGTTTGATAATCTCAAGGCCATTGTAATCATTGGACCAGCAGGGTTTCTTTATTAAGTAAATAACAGATTGGAAGCACCTGTGTCCTAAACCCAGCCAGGCAGGATACTCCCAGTGCACATGTAAAAAGAAAATGATGTAAGAGTTTGAAATCTATTAGTTTTTCAGCAGGTTTATTTGGGGGGGGGGGGGTTCGTTCAGCTCGTTGCAAACAGTTTGCCCGTCAAGGTCATTCGATCACCTCATCAGTTCTGGTGGAACGTAAAAGACTCAATTAATTTCTATAGAATTCATCTGTTGCACAAAGAGACTCTCTTGTGTAGGGCTGTTTGTCAGGAATTCTGGGTAAATTAAGACTTTAAAAAAACTACGGACTGACTGACTGCTCAGTTTCAGTTACGACCTCAACAAAAGCAGGTTTTCCTTTTTTGTTGTTGTTGTTGTTGCCACTGGTCAGCAGGTGTGACTGATTGTTACCATGGAAACATGGCACTTAGGTAACCTAGGGCAGGTGGCTAACTTTTTAGGCTTAAAATAAGTCAGTCTTTATATTTTTGAAACCTGCTAACTTAGTTCAGACTAATCTAAGAGCAAAACTGATACCGGCTTTACAATACAGACAGTCCAACCTCCCCCCCCCCCCCCCCCCCCCCTGCCCCCCTGCCCTCCTGCATCAAGCGGGTCGTGGCGAAGTTCAGAGGGAAGTTGTGAAAGTGAACTTTTAAGTTTCTGGACGAGTAGCACGGCATGCAGAAATTAGAACATTTGTATTCCTTTCTCATCCCACGTACATGATAAGACATGGATACCTCTTAATGCTCCTGAGAAAATTAAAATTCTACACATTTTCTATCGCACAGAATAAGTATAACAATATGACTTGGCCCACATACTGTAGCTTACTGCGAGTACACACACACACACACACATACACACACACACACACACATACACACATACAAAAACTCGCTCAGATCAATAAAACAATAGCTGGCCCACACAAACAGCGGTAATACACATTTATCATTTATTTATTCCTTCATCTCCTCATTCATCTCTATTTAGCTATCCATCAGATGCATCTGCCTTGTGGTTTGAAGATGCCCACGAGCTGGTAGAAGTCGGAATGTGATTATAAAACAGTGAGTAGGCCTGAGGCGCGCTTCACTGGATCCACTGTGTCTGCATGTGTGTGTCAGGGGCGCACATGTGCGTTGTAGACTACTAATATATGTGTGTTTACATGGCACCTCCATGCTTGGGTAGAAATAATCAATAGATGAATCACCCAAAGCAGTGTAGCTCTCCCCAGGCAGTGTGGTGCAGCTTAATGCTATTCTTTCCATTCACCTTGGGAATGGCATCCATCAGGCCTCCCCCCAAAGTGAGGTTCGGTTGCCTAAAACATCACCACTGCTTGAGGGGCTGCTTGGAAAGTGATGCAGGGAGAGCACAGTTGACCTCTCACCTCCTCCATGTTTGCGCTCGCTTCCCTCCTCTTTGGCGGAGCGGCAAATCACAGAGTTCCTGCCTCATTGGCATTGTCAGGCGCTTACAGTAGTGTTTATCTGCATTGTGCTGGTGGTTAACTGGTTCAAATGTTATGGAAATGATATTTACCTCTTCTTTGATCCTGTAAACTCCAACCAGGCAGGCCTTTTTTTTTTTTTCCCTGGATGAGGGAAGAAGAATTTAAAGAGGCGCTATAAATACAAACAACAGGGAAAAATAGTCCAAAACGGAGCTGTACGGTGTTAAAATCAATCACGTTTCAAGGCTCGCTACTGCAACTGAAGCCTTTTAAATCACGATCCACTGTTGCTTGTAAAGGACATAGTGAAACATTTTGACACAAACCGCAAAGTCAAGCCAGTTTGATTCATGATGCTTGGCAGCACTATATAAAAAAAGGAGCAACTAGGAACAAAAGCAGAAGCAGCGTTTGATGGTAGAACATACAGTAGACGGCCCCTGTTGCTCGGTGATAGATAGTGGACAAGCCCTATCTCTCTATCATTTTTCTTCATTCATCCCTTATCACTGAATCCTGAGAGAAGGGGAAAAACGCAGCTCTTCTCTGTGATGAATGGTCGACGTCTCCCATTCAATGCAGTGACAAACTGACACAATCACTGCGCTTAATTTGTCACCGGGGGGGCTGCTGCTTTGATCAAAACAGACACCCCTGCCCTCTGATTCTGTACAATGAAACAAGTGTGTACTTTAATGCAAAACAATGTGTTTTTCTCCTTCTGATGCGCCACCTTCATGTACATCTTTGACTTCGCTCGCACTCGACTTTAATCACTCTAATGATCACACCAGTCGGCCGTAATCTCACTGAGAATGTTCTTGTAATGAATGACGATGCAGTGCTGTAATGTAACCAAGAGGGGGCACAGTAATGCCTGCTTCAGATCAGTGAAATTAATACGGGCCTGAGAAATGCATTGACTTTGATGGGGGTATTGAGACATAAACCCGGGACAGTCAACAATGATTGTTACACATGTTGCAGATTAGGCTTTTACTTTTTGTTAGGTCTAGAATGAAATAATCCAAACAGCTGTAATTAATTTGTGTCATGAATAATGTTGTACACTTAGTTAAGAAGCTTTATTTTAAGGTCCTTGGATGTGACTAAAAGCTATGTGGGACAGCACTGCACCCCAAATGTTTTGTATAATCTGTCAAACTCGTGCGTCTCCTCTACTTGAACCAAATAAAGTCAAACGTACTGCGCCGTGCTTTACAGTGTAGGTTTGGATCAAAAACTTAACTTGGAGTTGGTTACGTTCACAAAATGACAACAGCGCCACTCATCACTGCTGGGGAACATCAATGAAGTTTTAGAGTGGGAAGCTCAAAGAAAAGGAGACAAATCTTGGAATAATGGAGAATTGTCAGTCAGAACTGTACTTAAAGGGGATTTAGCAGGTTGAACATTAGCCTACTGCATATAGACCATTTATCCCAGCTTATGTTCTTTGGATTGAATAACCATGAAGTTGCTTATAGTTATGGATCAAGTACATAACAGTACATAGTTAACAAAAATAATCTGGAGTCCATCTGAAAAGCTTCTATTGTCATTTGAGGACGAAAAACTAAAACATGTGATAATATATGATATAAATCCAGGTGAAACAAACTAACCTTGTAATTATGCAATAAGAACAATGAGTGGGCTGTAAAAAACGAGGTTAAAGGACTGTAATAACGCAGTAAAATCGAGGTTAAAGGACTGTAATAATGCAGTAAAAATGAGGTTAAAGGGCTGTAATAACGCAGTAAAAACGAGGTTAACGGGCTGTAATAACGCAGTAAAATCGAGGTTAAAGGGCTGTAATAACGCAGTAAAAACGAGGTTAACGGGCTGTAATAACGCAGTAAAAACGAGGTTAAAGGGCTGTAATAACGCAGTAAAAATGAGGTTAAAGGGCTGTAATAACGCAGTAAAAACGAGGTTAAAGGGCTGTAATAACGCAGTAAAACGAGGTTACGGGCTGTAATAACGCAGTAAAAATGAGGTTAAAGGGCTGTAATAACGCAGTAAAAACGAGGTTAACGGGCTGTAATAACGCAGTAAAAACGAGGTTAACGGGCTGTAATAACGCAGTAAAAATGAGGTTAAAGGGCTGTAATAACGCAGTAAAAACGAGGTTAACGGGCTGTAATAACGCAGTAAAAACGAGGTTAACGGGCTGTAATAACGCAGTAAAAATGAGGTTAAAGGGCTGTAATAACGCAGTAAAAACGAGGTTAAAGGGCTGTAATAACGCAGTAAAAACGAGGTTAACGGGCTGTAATAACGCAGTAAAAATGAGGTTAAAGGGCTGTTAATAACGCAGTAAAAACGAGGTTAACGGGCTGTAATAACGCAGTAGTAAAAACAGGGTTTATGGGCTGTAATAACGCAGTAAAAACAGGGTTTATGGGCTGTAATAACGCAGTAAAAACAGGGTTTATGGGCTGTAATAACGCAGTAAAAACAGGGTTTATGGGCTGTAATAACGCAATAAAAACGAGGTTAACGGGCTGTAATAACGCAGTAAAAAAGAGGTTAACGGGCTGTAATAACACAGTAAAAAAGAGGTTAACGGGCTGTAATAACGCAGTAAAAAAGAGGTTAACGGGCTGTAATAACACAGTAAAAACAGGGTTTATGGGCTGTAATAACGCAGTAAAAACGAGGTTAACGGGCTGTAATAACACAGTAAAATCGGGGTTTATGGGCTGTAATAACACAGTAAAAACAGGGTTTATGGGCTGTAATAACGCAGTAAAAACAGGGTTTATGGGCTGTAATAACACAGTAAAAACGAGGTTAACGGGCTGTAATAACACAGTAAAAACAGGGTTTATGGGCTGTAATAACACAGTAAAAACAGGGTTTATGGGCTGTAATAACGCAGTAAAAACAGGGTTTATGGGCTGTAATAACGCAATAAAAACGAGGTTAACGGGCTGTAATAACGCAGTAAAAAAGAGGTTAACGGGCTGTAATAACACAGTAAAAAAGAGGTTAACAGGCTGTAATAACGCAGTAAAAAAGAGGTTAACGGGCTGTAATAACACAGTAAAAACAGGGTTTATGGGCTGTAATAACGCAGTAAAAACGAGGTTAACGGGCTGTAATAACACAGTAAAATCGGGGTTTATGGGCTGTAATAACACAGTAAAAACAGGGTTTATGGGCTGTAATAACGCAGTAAAAACAGGGTTTATGGGCTGTAATAACACAGTAAAAACGAGGTTAACGGGCTGTAATAACACAGTAAAAACAGGGTTTATGGGCTGTAATAACACAGTAAAAACAGGGTTAACGGGCTGTAATAACGCAGTAAAAACAGGGTTTATGGGCTGTAATAACGCAGTAAAAACAGGGTTTATGGGCTGTAATAAAACAGGGTTTATGGGCTGTAATAACACAGTAAAAACAGGGTTTATGGGCTGTACTATAAGCTATTGACTGGTCTCCCCTTTTGAGATTTAGTTACTCAGTAAGAACAAAACAAAATGCTTGAGTATAATTTATTTCTCCTTTCCTTTAAAATGTAAAGTGCCAGTAGAAACCAGTAAGTTTGATTCACACAACAAAATGACACTGTTAGTTATGGGCTGTATTATTATTAAATGCTACCTTTCACAGTCTTATTTGCCAGCCTCTTGATGGAGCCGCAACACTCGGCAGCATTCCTAAAAATACTAGTTTTTTTTATTCCCCTCTTTGTTTTTTGTCTGTCATCATTAATAATTCATCTCTTTTCTTGGATGCTAAAACAACAACAAACAGAACAACAGCTCAGATAATGTATTCAGTCAAAAGCTCATTGTCTAGGGGAAGAGGAGAGGGGACAGCGAAAATGTGCACTGGAGTGAGACAAGAGAGCACCCCGACAGGGAGAGGCTCAATGTCACTCTGCAGCATGGCGGGAAGAAAGAAAAACAAACGCCAGAGGGAAAAAAAAAAGAGAGGAAGATACAGTTTGTAAGTCATAAAAGCCCAATTAGAGGCATTAGGGTCCTCAAATGGAGGATTACAATGAATAATTTTTCCCTGACTGATTGTGCCATTAACGTGGATGACAAAAAAGGATATATGTTTGCGAAGGGCTAGTAGAAAAGCTTTCAATGCAGAAAAAAACAAAACAATAATTCAAGGTTACATGAATATGGTGCCAGAGCTACACCCGGGCCGTCCATTGACTCAGCTGCCTTACTTTAAATCTCTTCACTCCCCTGTCACCCCTTCATTTGGAGTAGCTCGACCTTGGATGTCTCCGGAGTGAACCGGTGCCCCCAGCTTTCACATTACGCCAGAATGGATCCTGACTCATTTAATTTAAACCCATCAAGAAAGCACAATACAAGGCAAATTAGCTGCCATTATTTAGACACTTTCATGCCCCCAATTTGGGGTTATATGACAATTAGTTACATTTGTCTCCGCTGTCTTCATGGTTGTCCTGCTCTCTGAAACATACATGGCTCTCTTTAACAGGATTTTGATATTCATATGTTTAATTCGTATTGAGGAATTAGCTCATTTAACACTTATGGCACATTTAATCCTCAGTGTTCCATTTTTCAGGCTTTTTTTTCAAATTGAAAAATAACACACAGCACAATTGAGTCATTATCTTCACGACGGCTCTGAAAAAATATATTTTTGTATTCTTTTAACTGCTGCAGCATTTATTCGGGTAGGATTTCTGAAGATTCAAACATTGACTAACTTTACGAAGCTGTTGAATAAAATTAAAAGATGTTCAGAAATACAACCCTAAGCCAAGTTGTGCTGTGGGAATGAACTACAGTACGAGGTGTATTTCTTCACAAACAAACTATCAGTAATATATTGTTTCCTTTAACTGAGATGGAAAAAGTCAAGAAGACACAGGAGAGAAAGATCTGGCAGGAATCCATTGTAGGCCAGCGGGAGTACAGAAGTGCTTTACTTCCAGAGGGAGAAGATAAAAGAGTATCTTTGAATGCAGTTAATGACTTTTCTCACCTAAAGTCTGTGTTGATAACTGTTTCCTGAGTTTACCGCTCACCAGGCCTGAGCACTGCCCACACCAAACCCTCTCAGACGCGTCTCGTTTACAACGTTCTTTCTTATCTCATGCATTGTTTAGTGCCCCACACACACTTTACATCTGTCTCCGTTATGAGTTTAAGGTTGGAAGGTTCAGAGCCAGCGGAATGATGCGCCGCTGCTTTTCAAATCTCATTTTGAAGAGTTTGTCGAAGAAAAAGCGCTAGGGCAGCGCTGCGAACAGGTGTTCACGCCACCTTCCAGCTTTGCCTCTTTATTAAGCCTAAAGGGAGCTTTAACCTCCGTGCCATCACACTTGGGGTAAACAAACCTGAACCCTACACACAGCAGGAAGCTTCTATTCACGATCTCTTATTGCGTGCGGGAAATGGCGATGGTGCAGACGAGTGGTATGGACACTTGCCATGTTATCTGTGGAGGCTTTTTAAGATTCCTGGCATTTTTTTTTTACAATATGCGTCGAAATGAAGGAAAAAACGTAAAAAGCTTGTAGTGATACAGAAGTTTTGAGCAAAGACTCAGTAAATAGGTCTGCCAGTTAAATCTGTATCCCTCTCGAAGCTGCGTTACTTTAAGGAGCTTCTAACATAATCTTTTTTTTTTCCTACTTGCCTCCATCTACCTCATCTGCGTACTTAATAAAATCAGGTTATATAAAAAAAAGAAGGTTAAGAACAGTGCTTACTAGTACCTGCTGGAACCTGTCAAGAAATTACAGGTTTTCAGCCACTGAAGGAAAATCTTTATTATGCACTCTTCATTTGTCAGTGTCAGTGAAAAGAGATGTTTTCCCAGCCAATTGAGTGATATATGTTAGAACTATTGATTTGAGCATCTATATAAATAGCACGTGTGTGTGTGTGTGTGTGTGTGTGTGTGTGTGTGTGTCTGTGCGTGTGCGCAAGAAGCAGCCTTACCACGCAGCAGTCTTTACTTCGGCCTCACAATCTATTTGAGACAATAACCAAAGTTCTGCATTGAGGAAAGTGCTTTGAACTTACTTTTAATTGTATGTTTTTAGGATATTGTAAAGTGGGAAAAAAAAAGGACTGCATACCTGACTCTATGCGTCTCAAATGTAATATGAATTCATGGTATGATACCTGGAGTTTATTAATTCAGGGCCACAGAGACAGCTGAATAATGAAATTTAATGAAAATTTTAGATGGACTAAAAGTCAGAGTGCTTCTGTCATTAATTTTAAAAGCACACATACCATCAGGCTTCGCACAGTAATGATAAATTCCTCCATTGGGCTTCATGCTATATAACTAAGCCCAATGCTGTGTAGAAAATACTGCAGGTTTTTATACATCCAGTGGACTTCAAGGTCTGAGTATATGAAATAAAATTCTGGAAAATACACACAAAAAGAGTTAACTTTAAAGCAGGGGTGTCAAACATGTGGCCCGGGGGCCAAAACCGGCCCGCCCGAGGGTCCAGTCCGGCCCGTGGGATGACTTTGCAAAGTGTAAAAATTAGTTGTTTTGATCATAAAGTAAAGTACTGTTCCAGATACCCGTGACAAAATGTTTTGTGCCTTTGTAGATACACTGTGATCTGTAAGTTGTAATGCTCTTGTGTAAATGATAAACTGGAGGCATAATATTGTTGAAATTGCACATTTTTTTCTGAAGAAATTTCAGATTTGTTCATAATGTTTTGTAAAAAATATCAAATTTGAACATTTTCAGAATGTACTTTTTTTTGTTGCACTAAAACGAAGGGGGAAATTTGGAGTTGTTGTTATTTCTAGGTTATTATGTGATGATTTCACTGGTCCGGCCCACTTGAGATCAAATCGTGCTGTACGTGGCCCCTGAACTAAAATGAGTTTGACACCCCTGGTTTAAAGTAACAATAGGGACGGTAGGAAAAGTATTAGTGGCTGATTTTAATGGTCTGCTTTTAAAAAAAGGAAGGCCCTCTCTAGCTTTATTGAAACATTTTAATGGACCCTTTGTTTCACAAAAAAAAAAAAAACGTAAAACCCTCCCACCTAATACCTAGAAGTAAAATGATGTGTTGAATAACAACTCTGTTAATCATAAAACGTAATGTGCATAAATAACTTCTAATGGTGCACCGTTATAAATATAATTAATAGTAATGCAACATTTACGGGGGGGGGGCATTGTGCTGCATGATGACAACTTTTACTTTTGATGTTTTCATGTGTTTTAATAACGCGTCTGTTATAATTTTTAATGCAGGAATATGTACTGGTAATGATTTTTTTTCTTTTTTAATCTTATGAAAATGTGACGTTTTAGAGATGCATGGTTTACAAAGGGTCAGGGTATGTTAATGAGATAGTAAAAACCAAGCTGCACATTATTAATTATGGCAAATGTTGAATATATATATATATATATATATATATATATATATAAAACCTTACCTCTTTTTTGACAGTCCCTTATTTAAACTCAGAAATCAGCAATGTTTCCCTGGATCATTATGTACATCTTCACAATAAAAGGGATTTGAACAACATATTTGTGGATGTACTGGCAGAGTGGTGCATTATATCTGATCTGGTTCATTACCAGACAGAGAACCGCACACGCAGAGTGTGACTGTACTGTTTCATGCATCTCTGCAGCCTCCAACAGCTTCACAGCTAACTCACTCAAATGAAAATTAGTTACGTAACTCCGACTGCGCGGATAAAGGTGAAGACAAAAGGTAGCGCAAGTCAGCCGCTTCTCAATAAATCACAAGATGCAGGCACAAACAACCATCTGAATTGTTCATTACTGCTGCTGCTACCGTCTCTCCCAGTCGCTGGGTATTTAAGGTTTTGGCATCATAAAGCAACAACTTTTCAAAGCGAATTCTTCAAAGAGAACATTTTATAATCTCCCTGTGACCTTTCTTAAATCTTAAATACTATAGTCTATACCTAGGTTCATGACTAGAGAGTTGCAATGCCTTTATTTCATTGTCGACGTATTAAAACTTAATTTTAGGTGAGAACAATAAATGTGAACAAATCAATTAAGTTTTAGACGTGAGTAGAAGGTTATTCTCTGAGGAATAGCCTTCAACATTGTATCTTAAATTAATCTATTTAAAAGAAATCCACATTCTCTAAATAGCCAGCTTCTTCACAATTAATTGGGTTAACTTCTATTCCGATATGTAGAAGTTCTTAGACGAGCTGTATGTCAGTAAACCAAAAACTGGCCTTCAGCTCTTTGTTTCTATTGGGGCTTCATTTCTGCTATATGATAGAGACCATCTTTTAATAAATAACTAGTGTCCTTGTTGCGCCACATCTCTAAGCACCATCCTCTGCCTGCCTTTATCTGCTGTCTCCCTGAGTCCCTCTTTGTCTCGGTGCTGCTTCTAATGTATTGAGCCAGTACAATAGGTCCACTACCAACCAAAAAGGATGCTGGCAGGAGAGTAAATCCACTCAGATCCCTGCGGTTTACTCATCCTACCTCACGTCCCGTGGACTTGCCACTATACCTCCGGCCCAGTGTGGGCTGCACTCAGCCAAGCATGGTGCTATTGGACCAGCCATAGAAGCCCTATGTACTTTGACCCCAGAGGAGATTGGATCCTTGGTCGTGGAGGAACTTAGCGGCGGCTGCCTCCGTGGCACCGCAGTGCGACTCCTGACAGCGGGATAATGTGTTAGTTGTAGAGTGATAAGACTCCAGGCTGCAATAAATCAGGAGTAAATGCAGCGTGGAGAAGATGATACTCTTCTTTTTTTACTTTTTACGGTGAGTGCAGTAGATTTATGCATTTCCATCTTTAGACATTCACCCGATGAATCCTGGCCTGCCAATGCATAGTCTATGTTTTTCCTATTGGCAACAAATCTCATGAAAATGTCAAAGTCATCAATGAGCTTCTCTGTTGCACTGGATGAATGTGGGCACTGTAGTTTATTTTAAGTTGCTCCCACAACAATGTCCTGCCGCCTCACATCCTCGCTCACGCACCACACACATGGCTGCAAATAGTCCCAAACAAATGCACTATTTCCTCCAGTTTGAGTGATATTTGCTAAAAACTACAATACCCAGCTGGTTAGAAACGTATTAAGCCTCTTTAAAAAATAGCAGAAAGTATATTCCCAAAAAAGCAACACACAGCCCCTTTAAATATGTGTTGAATTGGTGCAACTTGTTTATTAAAGGCCCCCAACATTTTTTTTTTTCCAATCAACTTCTTTGAACATGAACATGAACACAATTTTTCTGCCAAAATTAGAACAGCTTTGCAAAGGTTTTCTGCATTTTTTTTTTTAGTTTTAGTTTGTTTTGTCTGTGATTTAAAATGGGCGGGGCTCAGTTAGAAAAAGGTGATGTCACATATTATATTATAATCAGGATTTAACAACATTTTATTCCAAATTCCTGATGATGCACATTAACTGTGTTTAAAATCTTAATACAAATGTTGTATCAACAAATGTTGATCTAAACTGTTAGTCACAAATATTTAGTGTTAGCTATGTTGTTCAAGATGGTAAATCATTTTAAATTTGTTACTTAGGAATAAAATGTAAACCTGGGTTTAAAAACCTCAAACATTTCAGATTTCCCTTCATTCAGCATTAGTAAAAAATGTTTTGACCCCTTCTCCCCCTAATCATTTTAATACATCGCTTACATACACACTTACAACTTTTTTTTCATGGGGTATGTTTTTTATTTAAATTTGCCAAAGCAACAAATACAATATTTAAATCCTGGATGAAGATGAAACTGCAGGAAGAGTATTTTTATCCTTTCTTTGTCAACATCTTAATGTTTTTTAGCAACTATGTGAAGGATTGTGCATGCAGCTGCTTATTCATTAACATGCATATTGAAGGCACATCTGCCAAATGTCACCCTGATGTTTGAAATACACTCCAAACCCTAACTCTGTTTAAAAAAACAAAACAAAATTAGCCCATCAACTTGGTGTACATTTGGCAGCAACAAGGTATCCCTATATTTTTTGAGCAGGTATACTGCTGACTCTTTTGAAGGTGTTTGTCTATGGAGTGTCAAAGCTGTCAAATGATGTTGTCACATAAACATGTCACTGCGACATCCAATATCTAGCCCCCGTCCACTCGCTGACAGAACGACGCTTCCTCTGTTAAATCCTTTCCTTGCCTGCACAGTATGACTCTCCATAAACAAACAAACAGAGACAAAAGACAGCCCAATTCTTACATGTCGAAATTCAACTCTTTGAAAGCCAAAAAAGAAGGAAGCGCTTCCAGTGAGCGGGTGTAACGAGCAGGAACTGCCTTCCACTTAACTACCCATAGCTTTTGAATTGCATTAGAATACATGAGCACTCCTAGACAGCAAGGTGCTCTCCCCTGGTTCCTAATGTATGACTATTTCATATGGACAGGAGAGGGGGTGAGGGGGAGCTGTCTGTGGGGGTGATTGACACAGGCCCACATTAGGAGCAGCTTTTGGAAATAGGTCCGTGGAGACTTGGCGGATTGGGTCTGCTGAAGGAACGGTGCCTCCGCGAGGAGCCGTGCCTTCTTAACCCCACTCATTGGTATGCCGATGTGCGGGTAGAGAGCCGTGCTCCAAACGGCACAGCCTTCCACACTACTTCCCCCCCAACACACCGCTACGCAGACACAATCCCACTGAGGACCCGTGACGATATGCAGCGTGGAATACTGAATCAAAATAGACTCCAATTAATAATCACATAGTTAGTTCATTTTTAAGCTCCCTGTGTGCACACTGTGGCCTGCAGGAGAGCTCATTCTTCCTAAAGTTTCTGCAGGGAAAAGTTTGGTTTAAATTGACTCGACGTGCCGCAACACACACATACCCACGCATACACACACGAGGCGTCAAACATGTCAACTCGGTGGAAATAAGAAAACACAGGCCCTTGAGTCTGTCCCTCCTATCCCTCCCACATGTGACAAAATAGGCAAAATAAAATGTTTAAATTTGGTTTTAGATCTTTCTCCTGGTCTCTAGAATGAGAGGAATAACATGTCAGCATTGAGACATACTCTGCTGTCAGGTAAGAAGACAGAATATCACTTTACCCTATTGTGACTTTGAACTATATGACGGTAAGCAGACAGATTGTTTTTGTCACAGAACTAACTGACCTGTAACCCAAGCGTTCTCTTTTCAAACTCTTCCTCCGTACATCTAAAAATATTCCCATCAGAAGCAAACTGATAGAATTTACAAGACCTAATGTCATTGCAAAGAAATATTACCACAAACATACAGTACATATTTTTGTCTTTATCATTCGAAGGGAGTTATCATTTAGCAAGGTTTGAGGTCCAAGGTGAGACAGGAATATTTGAGTATGCCTAATGAAAGGCAATATAAAAGGTGCCTCTTGTGTTGTTTGAAATCAGCTTGTTTTGTTTTTTGGCTATGTTACATGTGCTGGCACTAATTATACAAGCTAGGTAGTCCTCGCACATTCAAAAAAGAAAACTCGACCATTTTTGACATGTTCATTTAAAGTTACTAATCAGATGTAAATATGCAAAGCAGGTCCCGATGGGATTTCTTTGATATGCAAATTGAAAGTGCAAACAAAGGTGGGGGAGATGAAGGGGTTTTTTTGTCTTTTTTTTCAAAATAAAAAGAACATCTCAGAGATGGTATTGTCATGGCATTTTGTTGGAAAAGAAAAATGTGAGATACCACCTTTTTAATGGCATTTTGTAAGACCAAGGCCGGAGCTGGTAGCGTTGCTGCAAATGTGTGGGCATGATAGAAACAAAACCTACACTCAAGAGTTTCACCACAGCCACAATTTTGACTCTTATTCATATATCAAAGGCAGCGTCCGATATGAATCGTGTCCTATTTGCCATTCGCCTACATCAGAACATGTAAACAGGCGTGACAATGTTCTTCCCCCTCTTCCTATCATAACAGCAACTTACTGGCCAGTTATCTGTTTGATGGGATGTAAAGGGAAGGTCAGTGTTTCCATAATTCACTCCAGAACCATAAATCACATTATATGATCTCCTGTGCACAGGGAGCTGGCGATTGCTGTTCGCTCTGACTGCAGAAAGCGACCAATTCACCGCTGTATAATATGACACTTACGGGCACAGGTGGAGATTTTAAAGACGTTGTTTTCCTATTTCTGTCCCTTGCTGTCTACATGTATGCTCAGATTAATCGTTAAAATCCACTGGTCGTAAACGCAATCACCATTTTTGCTGCACGTTAGCACAATATTAGCCGTCTGACGCTCTGACCGTAGCTGACAAAAGTTCCTTTGTGGTCAGCGATGAGAAGCAATGGAGGGAAACTGACTTTTATTGACACGAGGCTGTCAGAATGGAGACGGCGCCGCTGTTCATTTCCAATTTCAGCCCGCAGATTGGAATCCGCCGCTGGGCTCTCCAGTGTCTCAAGCACCATTTTCTGAACCTATGGTGTGGAAAACATGATTTAATTCCTGTTCAATGCTTTTCATCAGATTCTCCATCTCTCCAAATCGTCTTTGTGTGGCATCATATTGAAGGAGTAATTGTGCATCACTGTGGATGGTGGAGTGCAACATCCTCCGGTAAAGCCAGGGGTAAAATGACATCTGGACAGTTTAACTACAAATATTATACGACTGAAGTTGTAGCTTGATTACTTATATCTACTGCACAGTTACCTCTTGTGAATTGTAGACAAATGACACATCCTCAAGCACTGTTTTCATTATGTCTCAATGTAGTACCCTGTAGCCTACTCACTGTTTACAATGCTGTGGTAATGTTCTCTTTCACTTTATGTGACTGCAGTTACAGCAGTGAAAACAACTGCAACTAATGAAAAGTGACTGTAAACCAATACCTGGCTATATGATCAATATTTTAATCACATCTTTGTGGAAAGTACCTTGATGCTGCTCCTTCACCAATAATGTGTTTATTCACGCAGAAGTGGACGGTAAAGTTAGATTTCCTCTTGCACTGGCGTTACTGCGAAACAGTAGACTTTATTATTTTTTTTGTTCAGTTAGTTTTCCTATTAGTATTCTCAACACAAGATCCAACTTGTTGTTTTCGAAGCCTCCAACCATATCTCATGGCCTCAGTGGCTCGCTTTACTTATTACATACATTACCTAAATATGGAATTTTGTGGGGCAAGTTACGTGAATAATTAAACCAATTACTCTTTACTTGTTAAAACAAAAAGTAATGACTAATTAGAAGAGTAATTAGGAAGTTGTGTATATAATATGCTTGGCGTTCAAATGGCTAAGTTGTGACTGACACCGGTGCTAGGCAACGGCATGTCGGTGTCTAGAAGCCACCCAGGCTAACAATTTAGTAAGCTAGCGAGCGGGTAACATAATGCTGGAAATGCAAAGCCATAATGACAGAGGTACAAAATGAGGCAGTTGGGAATCAACATTTTGTGACATAGGGCCTAGTCTATAATGAAGGAGGATTTGACTAAAATTAAATAAATAAAATTACAATACCTATATTAACTCACATTCTTTGAAAACCTCAGAAAACACATCACAACTCATGAACTCTTGTGCTTTCAGATCATTTGCTTTTCAGTTGTATATTCATATGGAATCTTCTCATGAACACGGTAAACACGACACTGTTTGATTTGAAGGCAGCTCACAGCAGACATCAGGACTTGCCATGGTAGGAAAAACACAGATGTTACAAATAGCATTAATGAAGGCTTTGTTGTATTCAAGTGTCCCTGTAAGCTAGTACAATACCAAGACCCTGAAACTGAAGCAGCCGTCATTTATTTCATTATTTATACCTGTGGTTTTCCTTCTGTGACACTTCAAAGACAACTCTGACAACTACAGGAGGCACTCTAACGTTAAGTCATCCTACAAATGCTAATCCATCTTGCTAATGCTAAACCATCTTGCTAATGCTAAACCAGCCTGCTAATGTTAAACCAGGTTGCTAATGCTAAACCATCTTGCTAATGCTATATCATCTAGCTAATGCTAAATCATCTTGCTGATGCTAAACCAGCTTGCTAATGCTATATCATCTAGCTAATGCTAAATCATCTTGCTGATGCTAAACCAGCTTGCTAATGCTAAACCATCTTGCTAATGCTATATCATCTAGCTAATGCTAAATCATCTTGCTGATGCTAAACCAGCTTGCTAATGCTAAACCAGCGTGCTAATGCTAAACCTTATGCTAATTGATAATGCTATATCATCTTGCTAATGCTATATCATCTTGCTAATGATAAATCATCTTGCTAATGATAAATCATCTTGCTAATGCTATATCATCTTGCTAATGCTATATCATCTTGCTAATGCTAAATCATCTTGCTAATAATGCTAAACCAGCTTGCTAATGCTAAACCATCTTGCTGATGTTAAACCAGCTTGCTAATGCTAAATCATCTTGCTGATGCTAAACCAGCTTGCTAATGCTAAACCATCTTGCTAATGCTATATTATCTGGCTAATGCTAAATCATATTGCTAATGCTAAACCAGATTGATAATGCTAAACCATCTCGCTAATGCTAAACCAGTTTACTCACATTAAGCCAGCCAGCTGTGGAAGATACAGCAAAGTAAGACACCTGTCATCCATTTTTACTCAGTACTATTTACTAAAAGTAAATCAAAAGTTTACTCTCACATTATTTAATCTTTGCGTTAGTGCCCGACATTGGACAATGGGTGGATGTTTTAGGGGTGTGATTCCTAACCATCTTCTTGAGCAACTCATCTGATGAGGATGCCCCTCACCGTTCAACCACATATAAAAAATTAACAGAAGTTAATTGCTGAAATGAAAAAGTTAATGCCCAGCTCTTGCTGGTTTCATAACCAATGAAGTTAAGACTTTGATGAATTAACACTCCACTCACTCTCACACATGAGAAACATCCATTATTGTGAAAGTAAATGCAATTCTTAAAGAAATAAGGACTTTAACTATTACTTTACATTATATTTCTGTTGTACAGCTCTATTGTTGTGCTCAGCAAAGAAATATCATAATTTCTTCAGGACAAAAATATTTATCACACAGAATACTGATATATCCATCAAGCCATAAATGTTTTTCTACTTGTTGACGGGCTATTATGGCAAGGCCAGGGCTGGAAGTATGGAGGGAAAAATAGAGAGAGGGATTTATTATCCTGTATTGAAGTTCACCCCAAAAGAGCTAGCATTTCACAGGAGCTGCACGCTGACCTTTCCAACAGCCAAAAATGTCATTGAAGGTTTAAGGCAAAGAAATCCAGTTGTATTTAACCAAGCCTTCAAAATCTTTGACATTTCCTCTGATGTTGCCACAGGATGGCACCCTGAAGACTGAGAGCTGGCCTTCTCATAGAGAGCTATAGCCTTCTACACATACAGGCTTCACATGGAAGCAGCCCTTGTGCAAACACCAGTCTTCACTATAAAAAGAAAGGATTTAGAGATATGGCATTGCAGCTGATAAAAGATATGATTTGATCCTTTTTTTAAAGCCCCTTTTTGTCTTCTTTTCTCTCACATGAATGGGTTATTAATTAGGAAAGACACACACAGGTCATGTGGCAACAGTTGCTGGTAATTTTAGAAAGATTATAGAGGTGAGAGATATTGTTCAGCTGCTAATGTGCTCTTGTTCTTCCTTACACACACACACACACACACACACACACACACACACACACACAAACTTGTCTACGTAATATTGTTTCCCTCTATCACTCTTCGCAGTTTGTTCCCCCTTCAATCAACCCACATACCTCCCCACCACACACACACACACACACACACACACACACACACACACACACACACACACACACACACACACACACACACACACACACACACACTGAATCAGTATGGTGTCAGTCTGCATCTTCCCTGCCACTCACTAAATTGTAGAGAGAGCTGCTCTGCACTCAGGCAGAACTAAACTAGGAAGTGCTAAAGCTGGAGGCAGAAACAAGGGACAAGGATTGGGGAGGGGATGGGTTTTATGAAAGAGAACACAAGGGTGGAGGTGGGGGGGGTGTGCATCGAGGGGGACACACTCACAACACTACTGGATACCACCGTGGTGGTCCCTCACTGATTCACATTCCCCTAATGCCAGTTGGCAACCTCTTGGACAGACACACTCCACCCACACACAAACAAACACACACACACACACACACACACACACACACACACACACACACACACACACACACACACACACACACACACACACACTGAGAGGCTCACTCACTACCCCCACGCCGCTCTAACTCACTCACTCTTTTAGAAAATGGACACAATGGTGTGGATGGGTTGGGCTTTAGATGAGGCACAGATTGAAGTCTTTATACTTGCGTAGTCGTCTCAGTGGATTGACATCATCTCCAGGAAAGAGGCTGAGCTCCTGCACAGCTAACCTTCCATCAGGGAACACTGAGGATGTGGTGTTTATTGAATCACCAAAGCGAGAGTACTTTTTTTTTTAGAAAATACCTTTACTGTGCGGCCTGAGTATTTCCATTTACTCAACACAGACTTATTTACCGATTCTCTCTTTTTGAAATGTAGTCACATCTTTGGCTATAAGCAGTCAGAGATCTTCATTTTATTCTTCAATATTATTAAATTGAAGTATAGGTAGGAAGGGAATATTCATCTGGAAGAACAAGTACAGCTCAGCACCCCTGCTGAAGCATCAAACAAATGCTATTTGATAGATGATTGACAATTAACAGCATCACAATCTGAAGTAGAAGTAGACCTGCACCTCGGTTCCTCTAAAGCCTTTACTGTCTCCGGAGGGAGCTGTGTGAAGTCTGGTAAATATCTTTGAGTGGTGTCACTTGAGTCAGCGTCGTCTGAGGCTGAGCACTATACGTTTGAAATGAATAAAAGAGTTGTGGAGTTAGAAAGAAGTAAGCTGCTAGCATAACACAACCAAATCTCCATCGAAACTGACTTTGGTGAACAAATGGCGAATGTATAACGGGCTAATTTCTTAAGTCATTTCGCATCGCGACAATATGAGAGACAAATCGCTCCGGAAGTCACGTGACGTAGTAGCAAGAGCTGAATGGAGGACGGGTGGATGGCTGGAAACCAAAAGTCCACGTTGACTTATTTTTACGTTGATTACCTAACTTACGTACGTGACTGCATTTGCGTAACAAACAAACAAATGTATGGCAAACCGGGATCTTTTCAAAAACCTAACCAAGTGGTTCTGTTTACATAACCGTAGTGGTTTCGTTTGAAGTCGAAGTCGGAACAAGGTGTTAAATGAGATGTGAAAAGCTTAAAAAGCGTAGACATGTCACATGTGAAATGACCTTTAAAGTGTCGTGCTATTTATACACCGTCCCATGAGATCACGTTGAGAAGCCAAATCTCTCTGCTTCTGCTGCTATGAGTTTTATATCTTTTATTTTTTCCCACCAAGCTATTTAACCCCCACATAAACACTTTAACAGCTGACCTGCACCGTGTGCTTTTACTTTGGACTGGCACATATATTGGCTACTCAGTGTTTTACTTCATCCTATTGTTAGTTTTAGTTTTATTTATACTTATACTCACATGTTTTATTCTTATTATCCTTGTGTGAGGTAAACTCCTGTCCTCTCCTGTGTGTCACTCACGGCTGTTATGTTATTACATTTGCTGCCAACAAGCTAAGCAGCTATTGCATTCATAAAGGCTTTTCAGAATGATGTTGAATGCTTTTTCAAAGAGACAGTAACATTTTAAAGTAAATAGCGACTTATCGCTGCATAATGTAATGTAAGTTGTATTGGAACAATAAACATGCTTTTCCAGACTGTGACTATTATCACTTCAAGGTGCAAGTGTTTGCCGGTGGCCGGCATTGGAGAACAAGAACTGCAGAAATATTCTATGCAAGGCCAATTTGTTCAGGATATCTGAAGGTCTGACTCGTGTGTTTAAGTATTTCATAGCAGCCTTTTCAGTTAACTAACCCAAACAGAAAGAAGCATAGAAATATATTCATCTCTTTATGTGCAGCAGGGGAGGAAGGGCAGAAAGAAAACACACAATGTGCATATATATACTGTGGGTGAAGAGAATTTAAAGAGCTTTGAACATCACTGAAAAACTTTTTATATCAAAGGATTAACTTCAGGTGTTTTAAAAAAAATGTTTTAATCAAAATGGATATGAGGTTTCACACACACACACACACACACACACACACATACACACACACACTTGTGTCTCTGGCTCCCTGCCAGGAGTTGTGACATGCAGACAGACTGTAGTTTTGTCCATCTGGCTGCACTTTTACATTTCTAAACATTTACACATGCATCTTTATCCACAACCTCAAACCTCTGCGTTTGTATTCTGCCGGCGTGTGAGCACTTACCTTGAATCTTGAACAGCGTGTGTGAACGGAGATGTCTATATGTTGTGGGAAGAATCTCCATTGGCTTAAAAAACAAACATGTTTTTTTTGTTCCTGTGCATTTCGAGATGTGATCTTGACCACTTTGGTTTGTGTTTGCTGTTCTCGCACAGTAACAATAGCGGTTACCTTTCGCTACGGACTGATCGTGACCAGTCATTTAGAGAAAAGGGGGGAAAGATTTTCTATATGAATTAATTACAAATGCTTCGAAATGTCAAGTATAGATAAAGCTTAATACCCTGTCTCCTCCCTTCTGCAACAGAGAAGCTTTTAAATGGCTCTCTGCCAGCCCCTATCTGCCAAACGACACCAAGGTTACTGGGAGAAGCTGAAATATTCATAATATATGCAAAACCACCGCTGTCCATGGACAGTGTTCATTGGAATTCAAGAGCGAGCTTCAAACCTTTGACAACTGCTTAAGTAATTAGTTGGTGGGAGAGCGACACCCCCCTCCTTCACTCCCTCCCTCCGCATAGCTGCTGAAACTGGCAAGTAAATATTAGAGCATTTTATCTTTTCAGTTTGATAGTATAATTGAATGTGTTAAGGAAAGGTTGTTAGATTTGGTGTAATCTAAATTCATCTAAAGATAGTTTGAGATGAAGTCATCCACTGTTTGGTTTCCGTAAACTGTACGACTAAAGGGACGTTTCACTCGGCTGATCTGAACTACAAAGCATCCGCCTTTCTTCTTCTTTTAAAGTATCTTGAGGAAATTGCACCAGATTCCTCTAAAGGCCTATTCTTGTATTGTAATTTGAATGTTTAAACGTGAGTAAAAGCCTGAATGTATGACGGGAAATGAGTGTGTCGAAATGTACAACTTTAATCGGGAATCATTTTGTGAGACAGAAGAGCCTCGCTGCATGTTCTCATCAAGTTACGTAACGCTCAGGTGCCTCATGCTTAATTCTCTCTGTATTTGACTTACAGATTGCGGCCAATGTATTATTAATAGCCGACAACAAAGGACAACATGTTTTGTGTTGAAACAATAGGAGAATTCCGTGTTGGACACAGGCCTGTATCTTCACTCTCCCCCTCTGCAAACGCTAGTCACTGGTCAGTCCGTCAGGGCTGCGAGCTGCAGCACAATGAGAATCATGCCCGAATTGGAGGCGAGCCAAAGCCCATTCAAAGGAACTCCTCGTGCCTAACGCATTACCACAGCCTATTAATCTGAAGAGAGCGTGTTTTTGTGTTTACTAAGCATGATTCGCTTCTAATTAAAGCGAAATAATTATACTTCAAAGGAGCAGGGAGGCAGGATAGCTGTTCAAAGACGAAGAGCAGCTCTCGTCACACGGAGCGTTGCTTAACACAACAATGCACGACTGCAAAATTAATCAAATGGATGGCGGAGATGTTAAAGTCTTTTTTATGACACAAGTTAAAGTGTGAAGTAAATCAGTCGGTTTCACACATTAATCACCATCTCTAAACGTATAGAACTAAATGATTTGACCATATTCATCATTTACAATCAGAAAAGTGTTCGGCAGATGTCCCCTCTCAGGATGAACGATTTATACATCCGTACACGTTTTACACACACTTTTGTTGTTGTTGCGCTTTCTGATGTATTTAAATATAAAATCAATTCTGGATTGAGCGATGAAAATAAACTGTGTTCAGTCAGCGGCATCTTGAACTCGCAAATCAAAGAAATACAGTGAAATACGAGCCGACTAAGTGAGTGTAATATGAAGATGTAAGTCTGACTCCAAGGCTAGGTTCAGCAGCCATGGCTGGTGTGAACAATTGGACCACCCCTTTTTACGAGCACAAGTGTCCTTGTCCTTGGTGAGGCGAAGGTCGATGTGTTCCCCCCTCTCTCTCCCGCTGTGGCGCTTCCACTGGCCATTCATTTGGGCCTGTGATGGCTCTAATAACATCTCCATCACATTAAAACCGAACCAGGCTGAGGAGATGTTAATACTCCCCTGCACTCGCTGCAGGGAAATTGGTCATGTATTACAACAAGTGCTTTTTAAGGGCCTCTGTGGCCAAGTCCACGGAAAAGGCATATATTCATGGCTGCCTGCATGTGAAGCTCTTAACACGGTGGATTTTCAAGTTGTGACAGTTCAAGGGAAGCGTCGCTGTTAACATATTCTGAATGGTCCTGTAGCAAGGCCGTTCCTCCGATTCCTCTTTGCATCTCCACTGCTCGGCTGACAAGGTTGCCTGTTATTTCTTTCTTTTTTTTAAAGATGGAGATTAGAGAGGAATGCTGCAAACACTCAACTTAAAAGCTCGCTGCTAAAAGGATGATATTGAATTCAAAATACCATGTGAATAGATTGGAAAACAGAACAAACAATATGGACGAATAGAAAGAAAGAGAGAATATCTGTGTTTAAAAAATATTTTAGAAATCGTCTAGACTTCCTGCTACTGCTGTTTATACTCCTCATATGCAATCTATAATTTCACTTCTCTACACAATAATGGAGCTTTTAATACAGAGGAATATTCAAGTTTATTTTGCAAGATTTTTCTGATGAATGATCTGAAGTGGCTATGATCAAATGTTTTGCATAAAAGTTATTGACAAACTTTTACCGTCTACTATCAAGTCATACAGGCTTTCAATATTGGATTATGGTTTGATTGCCTCCACCAAGGAGGTTATGTTTCCAGTTTGGTCTTTCAGCAGGATAAAAAAAAAACTACTCGCCCGATTTTCCCCAAACTTGAAGAACCCATTGAATTTCTTTCACTTTTGTTAAAAGTGAAAGATTGTGAGATTTGTGCCGCATTAATGTGACGTCGAAATAATTGGAAAAATGTGTTCACGACTAGGAAAAAGCATCGGAGGGAGCATGTGAATGCACCATCGGCCTTGGCGAAGGTATGCACTCTCCGTGTGCCATTCGAGTTGTTCTGTGCGTTCTTAATGGAATTATTGATTTATATCCTCCGTGGTTTATCCGTGTACGCATGATGTCTGTGTGCTTCAATCACGACACTGAAAAGAAGTGATCAGATTGGGGGGAAACATTACTAGTATATTGTCTGTTAATATCAGAATAAAGCATTTGTTTACACGTCCTATTAGAGGAGATGAAGACAGTTAGACGGAGCCTGCGATCCTTGGCTAGCTGTCACCGCTGGTCACCATGGTGAAGTAGGGATTGATGGCCCCCATTGGCTAGTGAAGATGTATACATCATGTTGGTCCAGGGCTGTTGCATCCAGATGGACCTGGGCCATTCATTGTCTGTCAGGGACACAGCTGTCTGAGAAGTGCCGTCCTCCCCTCTCCTCCTTTCTTACGGCGCTAACGAGTGTTTCACCCGCCACATAGGATGATGTCGTCAATAGGGGAAGGAGGGGGTTTTTCTGTCAGCGCACAAGGTTTTCAAGATGCAAGACGAAGATGTGGGTTTCTTACATCGCGTCAGAGCAACAAAGCTCACAGTGATTTGTTATTTCCCTTTTGCCTGAAAAGATGAAAAGGCATTTTCAGTGTAATCTTGTCAAGTGTTGTGACTTGAGAATCTAAAGGGAGTCTTGTGGAAAGGTGAAGGATCTGGTTAAAGAAATTATTAATACTCATGTAATGTTTACCTTAGTCCTACAAAGACAAAGTTTCAGTTGTGGATTTTTACATAAGTAAAGAGCTGTGCTTTTATTCATCCTTACTCCAGATAAGAACACAAATACTAGTGAGTGTCAACCTGGATCACATTCTTAATAACTATAATAACTATGCGCTCCCCTCCTTATCAACACTCCTTATGAGTGGTTAACCCCCTGGGTTAGCTAGTGTTGCTAAATTCATAGAGATGTACTTATGCTGCAACAAGCTAGCTAATGTCATTTTATATTTTTAGCTTAGTTTAGAATAAAGACTGGCAGAGGGGAAACAGCAGGGACTCCAGGAAGTCAATACGCTTGGCCAAGAAATGATTCAGAACATAACCACACGTTTAACCACGATGTGTCATTTGTACACTTTTTAAACAACGTGTAACGTGTAAGTTAATTAGCGGGCGTTAGAGGAGAAGAGAACCATCTCCTGGCGGTAGTTTCATCTTTAACGTACAGATGAAACAGACTCAGCAAGAAAGCAAAGAAGAACTACTCCTTTAACTAAACCGGAAGCAGGTGTGACAACAGCACACACTTCTCCACAGGCACACACCAGACACACACACATTCCAGCCAGCCAGCCAGCAAGTTCATCGCTTCCCCCTGTGGTGTGAGGTGGGACCAGAGAAGCATGGAGTTATTCACTGTCTGCCTACTTGGTTCTAATAGTCTGGCACAGCGTGACTGACGCTGCCCCTCTCAGCCGTGATTGAGTGTATTGATCGTGAGCCGCTGCCGCCGGCGTGCTCCCTGGACACCAGGCGGGAGGAGACCAACAATCAGATCCTTCACTGGGGGAAAAAGCCCTCCTCATCTGCCTTAATCATCCGATCGATGATTAGCGCGCCGGCCCACTCATGTCTGTCTCTCCCTGACAAAGACATCTCCTCAGTCTCTGCTCGCTGTTTGTTTTTTATAATCCTCACTTCCTTCATTTTGCATTGTGTGTCTTTTCTACCGTATGTTGTACTGCATTGGAGCCAAACAGAAAAACTCCTCAGCGCAAAGGCCTTCTGCTGTACTTTTATCCCGGTAAAAGTGTGGAAGACAGGGAAAGAACTTGAACAGGAGAGATGGAGGCAGAGAGGGGATGTAATGGAATCTGACAATAGGAACTGTTGAATCACCAGCTGCTTTTTGAGGTTGGGATGATTCCAACACTCTCTCCAAGCCCCTGTAACCACTCCCTGCTGGCGTCAGTAGCCAATGGTGCACTTCTCCCTCCTTCGTTCGGTGTTGATTGGGCAGCAAATTGGTCCCATCACCTGGCATTAGTCCAAGTCCCACCAGTCAAAGCTTTTAATCTGATCATTATCCCGGTGCTAAGCGGCAGCATCACAGCTTCTGTTTGCTGGAGCAAGATATTGTGGCTGATTGAGTGAAGCGGATGGCTATAGGGTTTCAGTTCCATCGCTGTCGAAGCATTTAAATGTGTGGATTATCAGAAGTGGGACAGGATCATGTGACCTCAGTCTGTACGCTCTACTTCTCAGGGAGCTCCTCTCACTGTCTCTTACTCTCCTCATATTGTTTTTCTCTTCTGCTTTTAATCAAGTAGTTTCCACTCTCAAGGTTAGCCATGTAAATAGATGTTGTATCCACACGTATCATAGAACGCAATGGAAGCAAACAGCTGTGTAATACTGCCATTCAGCACAATTTTCCAACCCTTTCACCCTTTCACCATCTCTCCTGACCACATGTCCTTAAGTGTGTGTTAACCATACCTTGTACTCAACATTAAGAGGACCTCATCCCGCATGAAGCGCCGACGGAAATCTGTCGAAGGATGGCAAAAGTAAGGATCAGAGTGCTATTTGTACAGAGACAGCAGGAGAGAGAAAGACATACAGAAGCAGTGGTGATACTGAATTGGAGGCTCTTTCTGTGAGCCCTCCACTTCACTTCCTCAAGCAGCCTTCTCATTGAATTTTGTCATATTTCAGTAAAACTTTTCAAGGCTGCAGCTCTCAGTCCACCAGCGTCGAGAAGTTTGGTGCGAAGGAAAATCTGTGACAAGTTGTTTGAACGAGCACATGATCTTTTGGTTTTGTGTGTGTGGACACTGAACACCTACTGTTTATGATACATCGTATCCACTAATGAGCCCGTCCATTGCATGTTGAGTACAACAGAGTCTAGCACATGATTACGGCAGCCCTTTATCGTGCATGAGGAAAACACCAGCCAACGGATTCTAAGTGCTCATTTTCAATTACCTCCTATTAGGGATTCCAGCATCTCCTGCCCCTCGCAGAGAACCCACTCCTGCTGCCCACCCACTAACCTACTCACACTCAATCCGGCACCCCAATGGGCCAAGAGCCCGCAGAAGATGGCAACCGGCGAAACAATGCATGATGTAAGTTTTGAGAGCATCGAGAGGCACTTCACTTCAGAATAAGCCCGCAGCATCTCTCGAGATGTGAGGGTGGGCGGGGGGAAGACGCGAAAACAAAATGACTGTTTTTAGAAGATCCACTTCTTCCTGATGAAGCACAAATAATTCCCCCCGCCTCCTTCATGGAAATGACCCTTGTGGATACAGAGGATAACTAACACTAGAGATGGGTAGTTATTGTTCAAGTGGCATTCTCTAACTTGCAAATAGCCCCTCAGACCTGTGTGGAGGGCTATTCTTAAATATAATTGCTGTAGTGTTCACTCAAAGTAAATGAAATAAAGACATTAGAAGCAGAATTACACATTTTTGAAGCATTTGCTGAGTGTGAGAAGTTAATCCAACGCGAGCAGGGAGCATACACAAAGAACTTGTAATTGTTTTTGTTTTATGATAATTGAACAAGTTTATAGTTTGTTGGCTGCGCCTCAAACCCAAACAAAGAAGACGAGGCAGAGCAGGCGATGGACACAAATGGATCCCCCCGCTGTAAGTGACTAATGTGTGACATCAGTCTTCACTAATGCCCGACTGACTGTCAGTCTATTTGGCGTGACATGAGACAACTACCCTGTTGTTTCACTTCCCAATTCCGGTGGAGTTGATGGAGGGCTTGATTGTTGTGTTGTTCCCATGACAAACAGGAGGCAGGGGAACCAATTAGTTCCGACGGCTTTTAACATTCCCCTCAAAGCAGGAGGAGACGTAGAGGTTTGCGCTAAGGTTTGCTCGAGTCTGCCAGTGGCTTAATTATAAAGAGAGGATGTTTTCCCAAGGCCAGCGCATGCAGACATATTACTAATTCATTCTTCCAGCTTGAATACATTGAGTTTTGCATGCAGATTGATTTGGACACATATACAGCCACATTTATTTTTATACTGATGACCACGCATTCAGTACAGGAAAACAAGACAGGAATCTGAGAATTCCACAAAATAATATTAATTGAAAAGATAGTTTCATTATAGACGTAAACCTTAAGAAAGTCCTCAATTGCGTTATTTCTCTTCTTGATCCTCTCCTGGGTAATGGACGAGGTCTATATCATCATGCTATGTGCAGAAGGCGGCGAGACCTCCTGAGCTCCAACCCGTCACAGGGTCAATGACAACAATTTCACTCATCGACTTCAATTTATTACTAAGATATTGAAGTAACCTAACCAACCCTGCTACTATTTACAGGTCTGTACATGCTCATTCCTTTGTGTGTTGTTTTGATTTCCTACGTTTGCTAGAATGCCTTTCCAAAGAACCCATAGAACATGGCTGAATTCACACATTGGATTCATTTCGGGGCTAAAATAACCTTTGAAAACATGGACAAGTGTCTTTTTGTCAACTCATTCATTAAATCTTATTCAACGACGTCTGCATCTGTGGAATCGCACATTTTCTGCTCCTACATTGTTCTCCACCGCCAAAACTAGTTCTTCCTCAGAGTTAGCTAACTAGCTGATTGAAGCATCATGCTAATTAGCATCTTGTAATGTAGCTCATGTTAATGGATCTTTGAAAGGAAAATTGCAACATATTTATGGAATAAATTCACCTTCAATCGTACATAAAATGATCCAAAGCAGCAACAAAAAAGCTGGGACAAAACACGAGAACAAGGTAAGCTAACGTGTCACCCTCACACGCTGTGCATTAGTATTACTCTCAGGCTGTTATCTTTTGCGTTTGTAGCCTATGGATAGTTATGAGCGCAGGATTAATGTAGGCTGTCAGCCATCCATCAAAAATCTCTAAATAGATGTTAGAGACATGGAATTCTACGTCACGGTTAAATATTGTTGCCATAATGAAGCGTTCAAGAATCCACTTCCTCTTTGATTCTGAGTGAATAATGGCTGAAAAATGTCTTTCTTCCAATTTCCACCACTGAAAACACAACAGCGTGACATAACCTTCTCCGTGTTTGGCACCTCTTCCATAAAGACACCAATCAACACAAATGGCCAAATCAATGTGGAGTGCCATTAGCTGTCTTTCCAACATTGTTGAGTTTGGTATATTTGTCCTCCGGAACAAACCATCTGCTGGGCTGCTGCTGACTTGTTGGACTTCACTGTGTAAATGGTTCAGCACATATGGCAGCTGCAAGCTTTCGGGCCAACTTGTTGAACTTGATGGATAGTGAAAAGGCCTTCGGGCTGCATGTGCTGGCCCTCCCTACCCCATGCTTTCTTGCCTTCTTTCTGTCTTTGTTTCTTCCTCTTCGCCTTACTCTCAGCGCCTATTGATTATCAGAACTTCCCCTCAACACTCAGATATATTATCTCCTCTCCTCAGCGTGTCTTCGTGGCTCTGACTGTTGGAGGTTCTCCAGCACTCTCCAAACAGGTCTGATCCTTAACAAAGGTGAGGGGCTGGAGCTCGTTGTGTTCCAGCACAGCAGAGGTGAACGGAGAGAGGTTTGTGTTCCTGGCACACGATTCCTTCAGCACGCTGTCACGTCTCTTCAACTCTCCCCCTCTCTGATGTTACCTGACAGGTGAGGGTATGTGTGTAGATGTGTGTGTGTGTATGTTGTTTCATGCATTCTGCAGTTGAGGGGGAGGAGGAAGAGGAGGGATGGGGGTGACGAGGAGGTGAGAGAAGGAGGACAAACAACAGGATAGGGTCGAAATTGGAGGGGGCGCGAGGGAAAGGATGCTAGGAAGAAAAGAGGTGGGAGGTAAGTAAGTGGGAGACAGGGTGTATATGTGCATTGTGGATCTATGTGTGTCTGTAAGTATGTGGGCACCTGTGTGTGTCTATCGATTTGTATATGTGTGTGTGTGTGTGTGTGTGTGTGTTTGCGCGGGCACGCCATGGACAGGGAGGGTGTGTGATGGCAGTGCCCTCAGGCTCCTCCAGGCGTAAGAATCAGTGAGCAGGTGGAGCGCACCGGCATCGCTGCCTTCTGAAGAGTTCCCGCCGTCTCCTGTTTTGTCAGGACCCCCAGAAAGACTGTTGTGTGTGTGTGTGTGTGTGTGTGTGTGTGTGTGTGTGTGTGTGTGTGTGTGTGTGTGTGTGTGTGTGTTGACCGATTGGGATGCACTGTGATCATTAGGATTCACAATGGCTTTGACAGCAGGGATCTGGAGCAGTGGACACAGCATATGCCCAGAGAGATAACTAACTAGCTGGCTGGTTTTCCTACTGGTACGCTAACGGTGTCCACTCTGCTAATAAATCCAGATCCTTTGATTCAAACAGACTTGGCTCTGGATATAAGGCCCAGCCTGCGTAGCTGACTTGTCTGTATTGCATCAGGCAAGGCCACAAGTCTGAATTATTTGTCTGTTTGCAAAGTTGTGATTCATTTTGCAGCAGTCTTGGCTCTATTCAAGTGGATTCAAAGCTGTCAGAGAGAACATGTTGTTGGTTTTGTTATGTGAGTATTTGGGACCGCTACTACAAAATGTTGTAATAATTCTGAAGATAAAAAACAATCCCCACAAGCATCATTTGTTCTTACATGAAAGCTCTTTTGAGTACGGGGTGTGTGTGTGTGGTGCGTGCGTGCGTGTGTGTGTGTGTGTGTGTGTGTGTGTGTGTGTGTGTGACTATCCTAAGTGTGTAAGTGGCTCAGGTGGTAAAGAGAGGACGTCCTAATAATAGCCCCCTGTCTCCACACTGGTCCACAGGCTGTAGCCGTATCGATTCTGCCTCTCCATCTTCTGCGTTGCCCGGCATCGTTATAGACCAGATACCGAGGGTTTAGTTTGGAATCTTGTGCAGCGCGCAGCAGCGATTTCTCCGACCTGAGCTGGATAAAGCCAAACGCCCTGGGGGGAGGCAGCAGTGGTTTTTAATTGTTTGTAGTGTTAGTTGGCCACGCTGGAGGCGAGCTCTCGGGGGACAGGCCTCCAGCCCAGGTCCTGACCTCGCTACTCGCACACAAACACCAATGACAAAAAGAACGCACTAATGCACACACAGGTACACTGAAGCAACAGTGCCTGAATACACACAAACACTGCATGCACATACATACATGGGAGGGTTTATAAGGAGAAACCCAATTAACATCTGTACAAATGCTGATAATTCCCCTCGAAGAATTCACATTTACACATATATTGTAAACATTAATCTTTGCTCTTAAAATTAGCTCCATTTACCGGCCAAATGCTAGTAAAATAATAACTGTGCAGAACATACCTTTTTTTTTCTTTTGGAAATGTATGGGGTAAGATGCATAATAAACGTGCTTTGATTTTAGCTTAAGTGCCTTTTAATCGTTGCGAGACTATAATAATTTAGCGACGGTGAGAACCCAAATGGACTTCTCATAAAGAAAATCTAAAATCTTCTCTGCACTTCAGACTATTTTCCCCCCTCATCTGCAGAAGTGGTTGTTTTATCCTTTGATCTGCAGTACATTAAAGTAATACTGTGGGTTTGAAAAACCATTAGATGGCCTTTTACAGGGCAGCAGGTCTCTTTTAAAAGCACAATGAACCTCTATACAGATCAGGTTAGAAACTTAGTTAAAGCCACAATAACACATAGTCTCAAATTAGTCTTAAATGGTGTTAGCCCTCAAATAAGACCGCTGACTCCTGACCTGCGCTGCTGCGGTCCAATTACACCTACAGCTTCTTCCTGTTTTCAGCTGTTCGGAGCAAGATGGCGAGTTCTCTTCAGTCGAGAGTTAAAATATTCACATGCTGTGTCTTTAGTCTTTGTGCCCGCCTGTCTCACTGTCCGTCATGCTCTCTGTGTGTCTGTCTGTCAGGGTGGCAGGTCTTGTTGAATAGAGAGTGGGTCATCTCCCTGACAGAGCTCAACTGGTAGTTATGGCAGCCTCGCCACGGCTGGCTGGCTCCACACAGTCACCAGGAGACAGGGGATCATCAAGTCTGTCCTCCTGCTCCACCACACACACATACACATCTACACACACAACATGCACCTATAATAATAATAATGGCTGGATACAATTGTAAGATCATTATGACAGACATGGACATATTTGTCCATTTCCTAACCTTATTTGAAGCTTACAAATTGTCAATTTTATATACTATCAATAAGATAGTTTTGAGTTTAACAGTATATATCTTTGGTATTTGTTTCAACCTGCGTTCTGATTTGGTAAAACATTTTAATTTAAAATGTTTGCATTAACAACAGCTACATTAATGGCCTCCAAGGAGCGAGAATTTTTGGAACCTCCCGACTGTCTTGGTGCTGGTAATTTAATCGGTTCCATACATTTGTTCGTAATATTATTTGAGTTCCAAACGCAGCACAGGAAGTTAACAAGCCGGGGGTCAATGTTGTTCCCCTCGATTTCTGAAACTTAGCGAGAATTCTTGTCAGACTCTCTGCATGACGACCTATCCTGACCTTAACCATTCGAGGTCAATACCTAACCTCCACCATCTCGTGAGAGTTACGCAAATGGAGGGTTAGCATTTAGACACAACCCATTTTCCCCCCTGCGACTCTGTACTTACTTTAGCTCGTCAGGTTAACTCGCTACTAACTTTTCTTGGAGTGCATACTTGTTGAAAAGAAGAAAAAGTCTGTTAATCAATGTTCGTAGGCTAAACGGTACGATGTTCTCCAGGTATCAGCGCACCACTGAAGCTGACAGTGTATCTCCTGCCTCAACTGCTGCCACAGTAAAAGTCTCCTCACAGTAGCTTGAAGCTGTTTTCAGGTCGACTTACATATATTTTGACTGCTCGGAACATTATCAGTTTAAAAAGAAGAAGACATAATACCCGACCACTGTTCGTCCCAGCTATTCCACAAAGCCAACAGTGTTTTAATCTTCTTCGCCACTTAATGTCCCATTTAAATGTTCTGCAGCCTTCAAATATGAATCATGAATATCTGCACCCGGGGGTTGGCCAGCACAGTCTATTAGAATACATCACTACCGTACCAGGGGACCACTTTGTGCATCCCTCTAAAATGTATCATATCTCCACTGTAGAGAGGGAGACATGACTTCATGTGTCCTGTGATGTAAGTATTATTACAATTCATGAAATTCAAACACTTATGGCAGGGCCATTAATTTGAACCATAAGCCGTTGGGGAGAGATTTACCGTGGAGTTAAGGGCGATCACACCATTAAAGGAGTTGGGAGGAAGACAGAGAGAGACTGTGAGAGATAACTGGTTAGAGCTAGAGCTCGGCAATAGCAAACGCTGTTTGAATGTCTTCATGTATAAGTGCAGCAATTAATATTTCTGTTTCACGCTCTCAGGTCAAATGCGCAAACATTTCCGTCAGAATTAGAGAGGGAATAGTTGAGTTCTGAAGGTTCACCAGTTAAAACATAACCCCTGCCTTCTGCCTTGGCTGCGTCTCAGTCTACATACAAAGTGCTGAATTTTGCATGAGTGCCTGAGCGTATAGCAACTGGAACCCTATAGCGTTGTTTACTGATACTTCCTTGAGGCGTCTCACTCCGCACAGCCCATTCTGATAAGAGTGCAAGCAGCTGAGGCCTGTCTCCCGTTGGTGCTGTGCGATGGTCTTGTTATACAGCAGAGCATGAAGAAACAACGGGCAGAGGTCAGGACATGCAGACGTACTTCTCTGGTTCAAAATGACCAATCAGGAAGTCTGCTCCCAGCCAATGTTCATTTCTCAGATAGAACTGGTACAAATTGACATGTGACTCACAGCAGAAATATACTGGGTAATCCTTCATGCAGTAAGTGCAACAAAATGTATATCCCTATTCCGAGGAAATCGATATTTGGATTTTACTCTGATATGGTATGACAAATAGAAACTTTTATTGCCTGTATTACTCCTACAGTAAATATATCTCATGCTGTAGCCTATACATGGAATCGGAGTTTCGGGCTTCCGGTGGAATCGCAATGCATGCTGGTGTGGCGGGCGTAGAAAAGTGAGCACCAACTCTACAAGGGCCGCCATATTGGATTTCTTCTCTGCGTGTTTACATTGTATTTAGCTAGTTTTTAGTGTGTAATCATCGCTTTTCTAGCGATTTGGACACCGAAATTGTGTGGTGATGTTCAAACAGTGGAGAAAAGGCTAAATAAATGGGCAGAATCTCATTGTGAGCTTCACGATTGCACTCGTCGATGAAAATTTGCGACTGCAAGCCCCCGTTCAAACTATTTTCCATTTCCAACAGCACTAAAGAACAATGATAGAAGGCTAGCATGGACCAAAGCTGTAAAGAGACAGGATTGAAATATATGTGTTTCAACCAGCCAGAGTCAAACAGTCTAAATGCTTTGCCTTCTTTGTATTCGTTCAAAGTTCGTTTATGAAACTCGACATCGTTCCCTGGATGGTCAGACATTAAAAATAATGTTATATCGCTGAGGTATATCGGCGGCCAAGAAGTCATGCTGTTGTTTTCATTGACCCGGCCATCCTTCAATGTCAAGGGATCAGGCACTGAAACGCCACTCGGCATAACCAAAAGCTTAGTCTTTTCTTTTTCTGTGATTGAAAGTCTTTCATTAGCTGTTGGTTGCTCCTCAATGCCCATCTCTGATGCAGCAAACACCCTGGCAATAAGCTCGAGTTTTGTTCCTGAAACCTTTAAATTCCACTTGCCGCAAAATACTTTCAAAGCTTCGACTTTCCACATCTGAACCTCATCATAAGAAAGGAGTTCAGAACTCATTGTAGAGTAGTAGGATTTGTTTACAACACGCTTGAAGAATAAGCTAAATACAATGTAAAAACGTAGAGAAGAAATCCAATATGGCCGCCCTTGTAGAGTTGGTGCTCACTTTTCTACGCCCGCCACACCAGCATGCATTGCGATTCCACCGGAAGCCCGAAACTCCGATTCCATGTATCTCTATCCGTTAAATATCAGCTACAGTTATGAGATTGTTAGCATAAAAAACAGAACAGCTAGCCTTAAGAAATATAATTGTAATTTCGTACAGATTAAACAAATGAGATATAGCCTAGCATCTTCATTTGTGAGCTTTCGAGGTGCTAGAATGTGTATTTTATTTTACAGAAAACCAGGCTAGCTGATTCCCCCTGCTTACAGTCTTTAGCTATGCTATGCTAAACTAAGCTAACAGTCTCCTGGCAAAGAGGGTTAGCTAGCCTTAAAAAACACAAATGTTTTTACACTTCTTTTGTACTGATTAAACTAATTTAACATCTTAATTTGTGAGCCTTTGAAGTGCTTGAAGGTGTATTTTATTTTGTAGAAAGCCAGGCTAGCTGCTTTCCCCTGCTTCCAGTCTTTAGCTAAGCTAAGCTAACGGTCTCCTCGCTCTAGGGTGACCAGAAGTCCCCGTTTTCTGAGGACAGTCCAAACTGTGTGTTAAAAAAAGACCGCTAGACCGAAATAATATTTTGCGTGGCAAGTAAGAGCGGGCAGCAGAGTTGATGTCTCAGTCGTGTTGTGCTTGTTTTGGCCAACAGAGGGCGCTGCTCATAGCAGCTTCATATCACTCTTCTTCTTCTTCTTCTTCTTCTTATTCTTCTACTAACTACTCGCTCACGTTAGTTTTCCAGAAAACATATACATGAAACTAAAATTGTCCACCATTTAACATTGAATATTTTAATGACATATTGACCGACATACTGGAAATGTCCCGGTCACCTTATATTTAGCGTTCAGACATCTTCTCCTCTAACTATCCCCTTAAGGTTACTTGACAGCTTGTTGGAGAAATACAAATAGTTCCTTGTCAACTGAACTGGACTAACTAATGATCACAAACACAACGTGAACAGTGAAAACCTCAAAGCAGAAAAAAATTACCTTTAGTTTGAACTCAGCTGACTACAATATAATCTTCACTCAGGCTCTGTGTTTGCTATCATTTGTCACATGGCCGCAGTGTTATGGGTTCAAACAGAAGTGTGCGATGGCTCAGTGCACTCCAACAGAACAGTTTTCCATCTCCGCTCTCCCCTGGCCCAGTTTCATTATTCTCAAGGTATTCAACCAGTAATGGCTTCTCAGGCCAGAAACCCTGTTGGCCATTTCAAGTTCTTTGCTCCTAGTTATTGTTCAGGAACTGCGAGTCAGAATTCTGAAACGACTGGTGCACCTAACTGCAGCTGCTGACATCCCTCCCCTCCTTTTCAAGCTGTACATCTGTTCTAAATCTGATTTTAGGATAAGTAAATGATGTGATCTCTGAGCTGCGCCTTTGAGGATTTAAATACACATTTGAAATATTGTTGATTGAAAGTTGGTTTGACAGTTGAAAAAGCAAAAAAGCCAAAGAGAATTTATTTTAAGTGTAGCCCTGCTCCTCACATGCTCCAACCATGCAAGACAAACTATATGAAGTAGGAAACTGCAGACATAAAATAGATTTCCGTGCCAAGCGACAACAATTAAGCAATTTAGCCACGCTGCTTCATGTCAGCGAACCAAAACGTCTTTGTTTACTGTACGTACTTCAAATTCCCGGTAATTCTGTGGTTTCTACAGAGAGAAGAAGTGTCTATACATGTAAACATAGTCTGAGAACCAGGCCGTCTTCTCTCTGAGGAGCTGCTGTAGTGTAACTTCGGCTCCATTGAACATCACCCTTCACTGAGTTTGAGGTATCTGATTGAGTCCATCCATGTGGAGCGCTATTGAATCAAAAGAGTAAACCTCAAGGACATGGTCCACCACACACACATCTACTTGGCGGAAGCTCAGGAAAATGCTCAGACGTACAGCGCACAGGAACGTAGTAGCGATTGTAATAATAATAGGTGCACGTGTCACATATAAGTACCTTTTAATTTAACCTCGGCAATTAAAATATTTTAATTCGGAAATGTAAATCTGTTGAGTTGAATTGATATTTTATTGTTGCAACGTTTTGCAACTGTGAGCAGTGATTTAACATTTTATCCCAGCATGCGTAATCTGTTCCCGCACAACCCTGGTGAGATGTCATAATTATGTCGTTGAGTCACATTCGTGGTAGAAAAGGCAAATTGTCGGAGGGAGATTTGTCTGGTTTGAAAGAGGCAACAGAGAGCTGCAGAGAGCTGCTGAGAGATGAACTGGTCAGCAGCAATAACCCTGCACTCACCACTGCAGGAGACAACGCTGCACCACTGTAGACTCGGCTACACCTCTCAAGTGGTTAATTAAATGAGTCCAGGCATAGAGCTAGCACACAACGCTTGGTTTACCATAAACAATGTGATTAAAGCGGCCATGGGCCAGCCAGAATGTGGAGTTGAAAAAAAAAAAATTTCAGATCACCATGGAGATGTGTGAGAAAAAGAGGTCTGAATACAGACAGGGATGTCATTATTACTTTTTTATTCATTATTTTCATAATGACTGTCATTATGTGCAGACTCTGATTGAATTCCATTTTGTTAGTCAGGTTTGTGGCGAGCAGAATAATTATCACTTAAGCGATATTAAGATTCATGCTAAACATTTTCATGGTCAGAGCCTCTGCATGTTCGGCTAAAGAGCCGGCTCGTCTTTGATTCTCAAAGAAAAGAAGGAAAATAAATGTTTTCTAGTTCTGACTGATTATAAAAGGGGACAGTAATACTGCAGAGTTTCTATCAAACACATTATTTCCATGTGCGTGGTCAGTCTCAGTAGCTTGGAGTGTGGCACGTAAGTTGAATTTACATGAATATTGTTTAGGCTTCATTACTTATCATATCCATACACAACAAAACCAGCAGCTTCATTTGCTCTGCATGCAAAATTCAAATGCAGTCATCAACTCGTAAATAAAGGGATGATTACATCATGGGAAGTGTAATCATCGGAGGACTCATTCATTTACAGCATGTGAAGTGTAAGAATTGATTAAATCTGTGCAGCCATTAAAATGTCTTTTCTTCCTGTAAGATGGAGCATAATGTGGACGTTAAGCTGCGGAGAGACTCGTCTCCGTCTGTGCGTCCTCTCTGCTTCTGAGGGAAGAATCCTGAGAGCTGCGGCGGGAATCTGACGAAGTTTGGAAACAATCATTTGTGATCGTACAGAAGAAGCTTTACTAATCATATCAATCCCTTACGCGCCATGACGCTGCATTTCATCAAAATGCAGCGTATGAATACTTTGAATTTATTTGTAAATGTAATTTTAAGTAGTGTCAATGATGTCAACCTCAAGCAGCGACACTATTAAAATGCTGCTCACGTGTGTGCATGAGTAATAATACATATTTTAATATATAAAAATATAATAATGACCGTTAACCTCCATAATGAGCACTTTTATGTTGAGGCCTACTTTTACTGAAGACTCCCACCACTGCATATATTCATCTTATTCCAGCTCTATGTTGAATCTATGTGATGTTTACACTCATATTCAAACTCATGACTTTACAAGATGCACGATTCCATATTCTGGATGTCTTGTACAATATGTCACGTTACTATTTTGGTCTCTCTTGATCCTTTCACACAGCTTCCCCTTTAAAATCCCAGATAAATCTAATATTTAGATGAATGTTATTATGGATTATTGTTTTCGTCATAAGAGCCCTAATGTGTCGACCTCTTCGGGGTCTAATTGACGCAGGTAACGTCACGATGCAGGATAACATACTGCTCACAAAAGGAGTATATATATATTTACAAAATGTTCCTTATATGGTGTAATAACAATGATTTATGTATTTAGTTTTATAGATTAAATACTTTTCTACATATTAGGTTTTCATAAGATCATTAGAAAAATGTTTAAAGGGGAGAAAATGTCTTAATTTATTTTTTACAACATGACAAATGTGATGTATTTTATTTTGAAATTGATCCAGTATGAATGATAGGATTGTTATCAGCACGGCTACACTTTGCCGTTTGAATCGCTGCTGAGTTGATGTATACACACATGCACTCCCACACACGAGAACTGTGTTTCTCATCTCTGTCTCTGCTCTCTGTGTCTCTCTCTGCCTCACACAGCAGCAGGCGGGCCTGCAGCCTACCAATGTGTTCAGTGAGGGGATTTGGCCGCTCTCTAATCAATCACTGACAGATTACCTCCAAAGCCACTTCCACAGCCATTAAAGCAGGACAAATGCAGAATTGCAACTGAACAAGTTGGAGTTTTTAAGCCAACACCAGGACTTCCTGGTTATTTGTCAAAGTCACTGCCGCTGAGCCGCATGAGTGGCTGCGCGAGTGTGTAGGGCTCTGAGGCAAGCCGGCCAGGCACTCGCAGTGTGTGTGTGTGTGTGTGTGTGTGTGTGTGTGTGTGTGTGTGTGTGTGTGTGTGTGTGTGTGTATGGGGGGGTGAGAATGAGGGAGAGAGCAAGAGACAGTAACAGAGTGAGTGAGTTATTGTTAGTGTGTGTGTTTTTACCCTCTCAGGTGTGTGTGTGTGTGTGTGTGTGTGTGTGTGCGCGTGCGTGTACACACACCGTCGGCTGCGTTGCTCTCGGCCCAGTGGAGCTTACAGTAAATCACATTCCCTTTATTGCCAAATTTAGCAGCTTATGCTCAATAGGCTCTGCTCAAATCCACGCCGTGTCCCATCAGGGCGTTAGTCTGGGCTCATAAAAGTGGATTGGCCACACACACACACACACACACACTCACACAGTCGCCTCTGAGTGAAGACGACTCACCCTCTCTGTATTTTCCTACCTTATTTCACCTCTTCTTTATCTGAGCTAACACTATCTGGGCTTTTATAACGTCCCCTTCTTCTCCCTCTGGATTTCCTGCTTTGACATTCCCTACATTGCCCCCATTCACTGGGGCTTTGTTTATATCAGGGTGTGTTTGATAGAAGACACTAAGAAATTGGATATCATCATTTTCATAGCCTGTATTACCAAGGGAACATTCTAAATGTATCGCACAGCTTATAAAGAATGGACATTTTATCCTATAAGCTTTCTTCTTCATCCAAATTGATTTTGACGTTTTTACGTCTTCGCAGACACGACGGGGTTAAGTGCTGATAATTATTTGGGAGAGATGAATAAAAATATGAAATGTGTCTGGAAGAGGTGACATCAAAGCTTCGGGGTTTGTTGCATGTTTTCCCTGTAATACTGTGAATATGGAACATTTGCAGTAGAGGTTTGATTAGTGGGACTTTCAATGAGTCCTTTGATCAGGCACTGATTGTGGGAAAAAACGCCTTTGTTTTAGCCTCGTATTAAAGACAATTCCTCGTGTATCAATTATAGCAGTGATTGAATAAATACCACATGAGGAATACTGTTAAAGCGGGTTTATTTGTCCTCTTTTATTTTATTTTACAGAGTGTGTATGGGGGGAAAAGCGCAGCGGTGAAGTGATGAAGGCCGACACTGAAGTCCGCAGGCACTGGAGTTGAAATTTAGCTGGTCATGTGACTATGACTCCCCCCTCTCGTGACCCCGGAGAGACGAGGGAGCCCATACCAACACAGGAGGCGGGATTGTGCTTGTAGGTGTGTGGATGTGTCTTTGTGTGTAGGTCCTTTTGTGCATTTAGGGTTGTGTGGGTGTCCATGCAGAATGTGTGTGTTTCTACCCCCCCCCCCCCTCCTATTCAATTAAGGGCTTAAGCTCATTAGTGGCAGACTTACATCATTACCTCTCCAATGGCTAATGAGTTAAAATCTATTTAGATTTATGTTGCCGTTAAATCTCCTCCACCACACGTCACAAATCAGAAAATATGTCATAAAATGTGATCTGACAGTGTCCCACGTAAGATTCTCCACATCTACGTGTGCCTTTTATAGCAACACTGCATATTCAACACACTTGAATTATACCTTTGCCTCCGGTATGTAAATCCGAGAGGAGAAAGAGCATGCTTGGTAATACATCCGTACACTGTAATATACTACAAAGGCCTGTTTTCCTTTAACATTAAAGACGCTAATTTAAGGCTTTGTCTAATTACTAACTAATAATTAGCGCTGCATTACAAAAAGACTTCTATTACACAGCGATTAGTTGAGTTTTCAATCAATTATTATTGCGCTAACAAAACCTTGATTGCATTGCAGGCTTGACAAATTTAATGAATTGATGGAATTGTAAAAACAAAAAGACAATTAATTATAGAGAATGGAGAGTGAAAGGTGGAGCTGTAGCTCTCAGTGACGAAGAGTTTATAATGTGCTGAAGCCTAATATACACAGAGCGGGAAGAACAGCAGGTGGAGGAAGGAAACTATTCCACTTTCTACATACATGCTCAGTGCTAACTGTAGGGGCATGTGCACGTGTTACTGACCCTCTTAATGTATCCCTCCATATTTTTATTTACACCCTTTAATTAACCCCTTTCAGTTTTAGGGACAACTCCTCTTACTTCCACTTTATCTATATAGGGTATTTCTTTAGTCATTTCTTTATACTTTTTTGTTTTTTGTTTTGCTGAATGACTTATTTCCAAGTAAATTAATGAGCACATCTTTGGTAAACACGATGTTTAAAGTGTTGTTATTATTCTTTGTGGAGAAACTTCACATATCTAACATTAAATCAACTAATTGACGAGTTGACAAACTCACGTGAGTGTTGGTCCTTGTCGTGGACGGCCCTATATTTATTTGACCGCATTAAGGACTATATGCAGTGGCACGCGCACCGTCAACTCGTGGGTGTGATGGGGAACAATGAGCTGATAGTTATTCCATCTTTGATGTCTTGTTTAAATCTGCTCTCCCCGCTGATGCTTTGATAACTGGCTAACTGGGACATTTTCATTCTAATTAGGGCTTCAATTGCTAATTCCATATTGCTGCTATAATTATCACGGGGAGAGGCGCGGGCACGGCACGCGCGTGTGCAGTCACATTTCGAGCAGACGTGGGGGGGCGGAATTGCCCCCTTGTGCACTTTAGTGGGTTCCCAAACTGCGGCCAGGGGGCTTCTCGGGGGCCTCAGCGCGCTATTATGGGCTGTTTATCCTCACTGTATAATCTGATGGTTCACTAAACCAGTTTGTAACTGACATCATGTGCAACTAAATGTCCAAGCAGCCTTCCAGGGATAAAACAACTATGTTCACTTATCATACACACATTATAGATGTCAATTTAACAAGATTAAAGACTCGACTTCAGCTCAAAGGCTTTGAAAATTAGTTTACAGGAGAAAAAAAACAGGCTGTCTCACCTTTAATCTGTTAAAACTGGGATAGAAGTGACTAGTTAAAGTGCAGTCTCCTCTTAAACTCTTCTCTGTTCATCCTTCGCTTCATCTTCCTCACCATTTGGACTCCCTTTCACCACTCTGCTATACAAACTAGGCGCTCATAATAACCTTATGGGCAGTAATTGGAATTGAGGATCTTTTTTTCTTCTTCTCCTTCTCTTCCCTTTTGCACGCATGCGCAGTGGGACGCGGACTGGTCAGTGTGAGAAGCAGCTGTTCGGGGCTGGTGAAATTCCAACATGGCAGTGGCTGTGGTCAGTGTTTCCTGCGTTAACTTGGGATGGTTTCAGCTCGCACGCAACCTGGCTTAACCTCGGCACCCCGTTCATCAGCAGAACCCGTCCCCGGGATCGATGCGACCCTAAACCCCCCACTTGAGAGGTCGACCTGTCGTTAAAAAAAGCAGGTAAGGACGGATAGTCTGGGGATCCGCTGCGTCTGCAATTAGACAGAGTGGTCAGAGCAGACAGGCTCCCCGGGCTGCACAGGAGCACAGCGGGCTGCAGTGCACCTTCATCTCGGAACCATGCATGTGCACTTTGTTATTTAAGTTGCGATACATGAGCGTGAATTTGCCGTTTTTAAATGTGATTTTTAAGGAGCGCACCTGCGCCACGGGTAAATCGCAAATGCACGGACACGCAGCCAGCACTGTCTGTGTTCGGCTGTGCGGCACTCACTAAATAGGAAAAATACATAAGTTGCATGCACACGGAGGCTGATCCAGGCTGTGCGAGGCGGCTGCGGTGGTGCGGTTACAACAAGTTTCCCTATGCATGCGTGCGCAGAGCGGATACAATGTCACCGCAGCATGGTTTGTGTTAAGCTTGGTCATTTTAGGGCGTTATCAGCAGATTTAACTTGACTCTTTGCATCATATCCAAACACAGTGAGCTGCACCAGTTGATTTTCTCCACCCGCCCCCTCCCTAAACACCTCTCTCTGCCTGTCATCCCGGGCTCCACTTTCTAATGAGATGCATGTAGGTTAGACTCCTCTCCTATTCAGTCGCTCGCTCCACTACTTGAAGGGCCCACCTTTCACACGGTTTGAAATCCGAGCACTGCTGTTGGACCAAAAAACTCCAAAAGTGTCTGTCATGTTTTTGGGTTGAAGCAAAGGGGGGAATCTTTTTTTTTAATCTTCACAAATTAATTCCAATGCTCTCATCTCCTCTTCCTCTCCTTCTTCCTCTCACTGTTCCAGCACGAGATGATCAGCAGCAGCAGCGTCTATGGTAGGTGCATTTTACAACTTATTTTATTCATGTATTAGAAGGTGTAAAAATGCACTGATGAGTTCCAGCAGCTGGTGAAGGTGACACCGCTCACTGAGTGTATTTACTGTTATTTATTCTCTCATCTTATTGTGTTTATATTCACACCTTCAGCTTTATTTAACATGATTTTATTTTATTTAAATATATTGGATACATCTCAAATGGTCATGGTCAGGTTTTATTTAGCATCTTTATGTTTTGCTCATATCCAATAACACAGCTCTTTGTCACTCAGTGATATTTAATATAATAAGTGTGCTACATTTAAATTACACATGGCTTCGTTAGATTTTTCTACATGTTTTAAAATGTGTTCTCAAATGTTTTTTTCAACTTTCTTTTGTAATAATCAAACGTGCTGATGAGTAAGACAGATATGAGGCAGAAGTTGTTTTCTCCACTCACTCACATGGGCAGAGTTTCCTTCTGATTTGAATATAACAATATAGAAATAAATCATTTAATAACAAGTGGATGTGATTGGAGTCCCAGTGAGCAAGGCCTCAATCTCAAAGTCATAATGCATATTTATAATCACGAGTTATTTATTAGTTGCACTTTATTTCATACTTTATTGCAGAATTAGCTGCATTCACTGGTATTTATTAACTTCATGACGTGAGGGAATTGTGCATTAATAAAGGAATAAACAGCATTAATACATCCTGCCTTGTGCATGCAGCAGCTCGTTTACATTCCAGATATATTTTTAAAAAACGATCCATGATGGTTGTTACGCTGCAGGAGTGTCGTTGCAGGAAATGTGTTCTACATTCATGTAGAACAATGGTGGATTGTTTGAAATAGAAAATAGCCATCCCACCCTGTTGAAGTGAGCGCGGCAGCGGATAGTTTTCTAATGAATAATCACGCTCGAGACCACAATGTGCGTTCTGTTGGGCCAAACTTCCACCATTGCACATTCTTGGTTTTTGTAGCAGTTATTAGTGAGGACTCAACCTTTCACCTTTGATCGCTCACTCTGCTCACACACACACACACACACACACACACACACACACACACACACACACACACACACACACACACACAGTTATTCGCTTCACATCATGTGCTGTTTTCTCCTTTGCTCCTGCTGATGCACTTGTGTGTGTTACACGCGGCATGTGCATTCACTACCCAGTAAACGTGTGTGTGTGTGTGTGTGTGTGTGTGTGTGTGTGTGTGTGTGTGTGTGTGTCCATATGGTCAAACATAAATGAAAATATAGAACACTAATGCATCTATTTGGACCTGACTGATCTCAAGCAACACACTACAGAGGTACAGGTGTGCACTTATTCACGTTGACACGTAAAATGACATGTTTTCAGCAACCTTGCCATTTCAATTTGTTCATAATTGACTGACTTGTGATTTGTTGATGTGCGCATGCAAAGAAGTCTCGTTCAATTGTTGGCTATAGCTGCTTTTGAAGAAGAGAATTATCTGTCATTCTAGATGAACATATGGGGGAGTGCACGAGTTGTGAAATGCAACTCTGTGTGAGTGTGTGTAAGAGACGAGGACACCCAGGCGTGCGTGTGTCACTTTGTGTGTAGTGTAAATAATGTAGATACTCAGCAGTTTGTTTATTCCTCTAAGTCTATTTGTTTGCTACAGTCCCCGGCTTAAGATCCGTCCCTCTGCATCCGCTGTCTGCGCGTGTAGCAGTGACAGTAGCAATAATCCCCCTCATTATACACATAACATATCGCCTCACATCTCCGGCAGCCCCCCGATACAGCTAATGGGGACAGAGAGAGGGGAGATAATAGGAATAGAAGAAAAAGTGCTTTACAAACAGGCAACCCTTTACTCTGCCTTTATTTATCTAAATACTTTTCCCTCAAATGAATGGAGAGAGCCGGTGTGCGGCGAGGGTGGCTCAGCTACTCCCAGTGGGACCGTATAAATAAATTATCCTGACACTTTCTATCAGTCTGTAATGTTTACCATTAAAAGCTGTTTTAGCATCCCGGAGCCACCGGCGTGCGATCCAGCCCCCCCCCCCCCCCCCCCCCCCCTGGGGATTCTGCCAGATGTAAGGCAATGTGGGGAAATATTGTGCTTTACAGACACACACACACGCGCGCGGGGACATTTGTTAGTTTCTGCTGCGTCCATATCAGTGGGTTTCTCCTGTCTGCACGTCCTCACAAAGGGCCTCTTCAAACGAGATCCAGCCAGGGTTGTCATCTTTTAGCAAATATGTTAAGTGTTATCTTTTGTGCTCTCGGCTCGGCGAGCGGAGCTGGACCCCATGGGAGCCCGGCGCATGCAAATAGAACAAATCCCTCTCGGACCTGTCTGTCTGTTTCACTCTCTCCATCTTCCCTCTCTCTGTCTCATCTCCCCCCCCCCCCCCCCCCCCTTCTTTCCTCCACGTTTGCTCGACAGTGCGTCAGCCTGTCTTGTCTCCTTGCTCTCTCATCTATTTCACTCTTTGTCCACTTATTCTCTCTCTCTCTCTCTCTCTCTCTCTCTCTCTCTCTCTCTCTCTCTCTCTCTCTCTCTCTCTCTCTCTCGCTCTCTCCTTCTCCGTCCCAGAAGACAGTGCCGGGGCTGTGTGTCAGCTAACTGTAGCGAGGCTGTGTAAGTCTTTGTGTGTTTCCCTACATGCTCGCTGACAGCCCCTCCTCGCTGATCTAAGTTCCTCTCTAAAGGACGGCAGGCAGCTGTCGGTAGCGCCGCTGCCCAAAACACGTCTCTCCGTAGATGAGTGGACGCCAATACCTTAAAATCCTTGACACCATGATCCACCAAATCCTCCTCTTCCTCTCCCCCCTCTTCTCCTCCGTCACTGTTGGTACACTGGCTGCTTTCTTTCAAAAAAGGGTTTTGGGATTTAGTTTTTTTTTTCGGGAGGGGGGCACTGTCACTGTGACTGACAGTTGTCGGTTGGGGGATTATTTTTTATTTTTTTTTCCCGTGTTGCAATTGAAGTCAATTTTTCTCAAACACACACACCAACCGTGCGGCCTCACACACACACATGATATTCATTCTGCCCTCACGTCTTTCTCCCACTGCTGACTGGCTATTATCCAGTCAAAATCTGATGGGTGTACTTAAGGTGAGCGGTATCCACACAAGAGGTGGAATAATACTTACAGCTTAGTACTGCAGCCCTGCTGTAACCTGTGCTGCTTCACACCAAGATACAGCTTTTATGTATCACAGTAACACTTAAAGGATCAGCTGTTTGTGCATATGAATCTAACCAACGCTCAGGGTTACTGAACTGATGCGCTAAAACATCTCGAAAGTTAAATAATGAGAAATCTTGAATGCATTTCAAATGATCTAATAGCAGTTTAAATTAAATGTTTAAGTTTTTGTGTAAAACCCACGCGAACACAAGGCCACAGCAGCTCAGGTCCCAACAACTTCTGGGACCTTCAGAGCCAGCAGAGCCCAAACTGATCTCAGATCAGCGGCACCACATTTCCAGACTTTTCCGCCTATAATTTTCCAGCCTTGAAGAGACATTCAGCTAAATTCATTTCCATGTTAATTCCAGCATTAAAAGCATTATCTCACTTTCTTTGAACTCCAAACCCCCTAAAATGTTTGAAGTTTCTTTGGTTTATGTAATGCGTCATTTTCATAGGTTTTAATCAAATCAAAGCTGTAGATTTTTTCCTCTCCCTCCTACCTTCTTTGCAATCCGCTGCCCCCTTTTCTGAATTTTAAGCAGACCCCCGCTCACCTCCCTTTACTCTTTACCAGCAATCTCCACCACCCATGGCCCGGATCCTCTGGCAGATATTAAAACATTCAGCATGTGGAAGCGTTAAATATGCTAAGGACTTATTAAAAAAAGAGAAAAAAATGTAACTTCCACTTTGGAATATTCCGCACCATTACACCTCAATAGACATGGCGGCGCACAGCTTATCCTTTACATTGTGCCTTCAAATGAGAAGGCGCCGTTTCTAATTAGGTTATTGCCATGCAAGTCTTAAGTTAAATTGTGCATTGATATGCGGAGGAGCTCCCCACTCATTTGGCCCGACGATGGAGGACGCTGACGAGAGCCTTTTTTTTCTTTTCCCACAAGGGCCAAAGAAAATGACAGCTAGGAGAGAGAGATCTGAAGAGCTGCTGCTGCTCTCCTTTCTGGCTCTGGCTGGATGATCTGATTTTGGTAACAGCGAGCCTGGGCTAGATAGTGTCCGTCTGCTCCCCCACAACCCCCCCCCCCCCCCGCGTCCCGTCTGCAGCTCAGCTTCAACGTCTTGATTAGCGAGGCACGTTGCGCGAGCGGCAAGTAAGTCGGACACTTTTGTCTGCGAGGCGGCAAAGGTGCGCGGGCGTTAATGTACAATGGCTCATTGGGTGCGTGTGTGTGTCTGTGTGGGTGTGTGTGTGTGTGTGTGTGTGAGCTTGGCAGGCTGCCAGGGGATGGACACAAAGGATGTTGAGTGGCTGGGCGTGTGGCACAGCATCACTGAGCTGCCTGTGGCCTCTGGGAGATGGACACAAACTGGTAACCAGAGCAAAAACAACTGCTGTTGCTACATCGCTTCAAATTCTTTGGCGGTGTCTATTGTCAGGCTGCAACTAGCAAATTATAGGCCTTATTGATAAGTCTGCCACTTCTTTTTTTCATTAATGGTTTGGTCTGTTTAATGTAAAAATAAAAAAAGTGAACAAATAGCAATCACAGCTCCCTGGAGCCCAAGGTGACGGCTTCAAATGTCTCCATTTGTCTCAAAACTCCTAAACTGAAACATATTGACTTTACCATCTCTATTCTTATATATGACATTAAAAACAGCAAATCCTTTAGCTGGAACCTGAGGATTTTCCCGATTTCTGCTCGCGAAATGAACAGTCGCTGATTATTTTCCTCTCGATCTGCTAATCGGTTCTAACTTGCGCCTGTATGTGCGATCAGACCCGCAGGGATTTAATTGTGTTACTGATAAATCTGTGGATTAAGTGTGACATCTTTTAAATATCTTGTTTTGTCCGACCGACAGTCCAAAGTTATTATTGATTTTACAATCATATAAAGTAGAGAAAAACAAGAGCTCCTCACAATAGAGAAGCTGGAACCAGAGCATTTTTTATATTTGTGCTTAAAATAATGACTTAAAATCTGTTCATGTACCAAAGCCTGCTGAGGAAGGAATGTGTGTGTGTGTGTGTGTGTGTGTGTGTGTGTGTGTGTGTGTGTGTGTGCGTACGTGCGCGTGTGTGTGTGTGTGTGTGTGCGTGTGTGTGTGTGTGTGTGTGTGTGTGTGTGTGTGTGTGTGGGCCAAGTTTCCCCACTGGAAGCAGGCGAGAGAGCATTAGGATGTTGCTTGTACGACTGCGTTGGCAGGATGGACACATGTGGTAGATAGCTAATGATAGCATGCAGTGTATAATGAGATCCTACTCTCAGTCTGTCTCCCCTACCTGGCATCATGCATTAACCATACAAGAGGAAGAGGAGGCACGCATGGTATTGACTTTTGAGTGGGTGTCTGCTTGTCCGTTGTTGGTTTTGTTTAGCACTCAGAGGTCAGCATGGCTGCAAGCGCCGCACATTTATAACAAGTATTTTTTTTTTGTTTTATTTTCATTGCAGGGGCTCGTTTCTATTTATTTATTTTTCTTTTCTTTTTTTTGCAATTCGAGAATCTCTCCTCATCTGCACCTCTTGAGCTCTGTTAAATAGTCTTAAATTGATTTTTGGAAGTGTTGCAATGTAAATGCTTAACAAGCCAAATGGGTTCAGTTTGTGGGTTAGTTTGTGTGTTCAGAAGATTATGATATTAATGTATTCCACACACTCGTAATTCGCTGTATGTTGTGTGAAGGAGGGAGGCGTTGGCAGTGCTCCATCTTCTTGCCCAGTAACATATATTTATCCTCTTCACTACACAATCCTTTAGGCTGCTCAAATCCCCCAGGGGGTCCCAATGACATGCTTACTAATGTGTGCTTTGGAAACGGAGTGCTATTGTATCCCCTAAATCTCACAAAGCACTGTATGATTTGTCCATTGTCGTTAAATCGCTTTGCTTGTGCCAAGTACTTGCATCTCACAGAGGCTTAATGCTTTGAGGGTTTCAGGGACAGCTTCGAGTTCCTCTTTTGTTGATTTCGGGGAAAAGTGCCAAGACTGCTGCGCTGAATATTGTTTTGAGTATGGAGGAGGGAGGGGAAGAAGGGCCATTGCCAAGCGACTCCATTGAGCCCCGTGAATGGGCCATTCATATTTAGGAGAATCACCCAGATGCCATATTGTTGGCTCAACAACGCTAAATATTCTCCAACAAGGATGGGATTGTAACAGGTTTGTGAATTGCGCAAGTGTGCAAAGTGACGTTGGGAAATAGGGGAAAAAACTGTTGAGCTTTCAGTCGCTCTAAAAAGGCTGGATAGTAAAGAGCTCTGAAGACGATTTATTAATGTTGCTCGTCATGCAAGAATAGAAGTGTTTGTCAGAACGGTCTTCAGAGTGTGTGTATGTGATCAGAGCCTCTGCATGGCTCTGCACAGAATGTCATTTTAAAGTGAAATTCATTTTAAAACACAAAGTTTAAACGTGTATTAATACTTTTCTTTATATATTGAAGGTTCAAAGTTAATTTATTTATATTGTACAACACATGTATTCAATATAAAGTAATATGTTTAACACACCTATGTGCTTACACCTACACTAGTGTGTGTTATAACATTGTTAAATGTTTATATACTGCTTCTAAATGCTAAATATTGGGGATTTAAAGTAAAGTGGAAGCTAATATTTAATTTTCTTTTTTACCACAACCTTAACAGTTTCCAATATGAATTGTAAGCCTTTACGAATGACTAATTTTGAATATTAATGATTTAAAAAAAATGACATTAAGAAACATTGAAGCCATATTAGGTAGTAACTTAACTGTACTGTCAGCCTTTAGAAGGTTACAGTCCAAAGTGCAAATAGAAAAAAAGGTTTAAAATATCACTTTTGTCGGAGCAGCTTCTGAAGCTCATCATTGCCATGAGATGTTGAGTTTTAAACAGAAAGCATGCTGGGAGATGACAGAAGCTACAGGAGGGATTGGATCCCAGAGCAGTGGACAGTGTGTGGCTGCTGAGCTCTCTGTAGGTCCAGCCCCCTAAATAACCTTGAGAGTGTCCCGTCCCCGTCAAAGGCTCTACGACAGGACTTATCATTGTGGTCTTTTATGTCATCCATGCACTGAGTATTAATCACGACTGGAGCTGCGCCTGAGAGGCTGATCAAATTTATTGTTTGGCTGCACGGGACAGTAATGGGTGTTTAATTACTCAATAAAAGCCCTTTTATAGATTCCCAGGCCTCCTGTGTGTTGAGCAAATGGTATTGATCCGTCTCCGGGCTGCAACATGATAGCCTGTGAAGGAGAATTAGAGCCGTTAGCCTGCTAGCGCTCTCTCATTCATTAGCTGCATTAGCCAGAGGGTGGTTAAGACGTAGCATCATTGTTAATACAAAGTCTCAAAGGTTTCTGTGTCTGCTCCGCGCACCTCATTTGCACAAATATGGATTAGATGAGCAATGAATAACATTGACCAGTGTGGAAAGTGTTCCGATAAGAATCTCCAGGAGAGTCGTTTCTCTTTTAAACATTTCCCTCTAACTACAGTATAATCCACGGGACTATGACAACGCCCTTCGGCGAGCTGTGAGCTGTATTAGTCGGGCTACCATCTACACAGCATGTTTAATCCCACCTCTTCCCCACCTTCTAATCTGTAATCTGACGGCTCCTCCTCCTCCTCATCCTTTGAGGCCTAATTCTGGATCTCCGTCCTGCTCACGCTGCAGTCAGGAGAACTCTAGAGGAGAAACAGACTGAATGATAATGACAGTGAGCCTCACCGTGTCTCCCTATGGTTTTCCATCCCAGCATACATGTTTGGTGTTCATGTCCAGGCCACTATATCTTTTCTTTTTTCGCCTAACTGCATCTGCCTGCCGTCCATTGTTCTTTTATGTTCAGAGCATATTGCCGCCTCTGTGAACCAGCCCCACTTCTCTTGATGCGCGGCAAAACCACTGCAATTTCTCCCTTGATGTGTCTATATCAAATGAATGTGGCCTATTACAGACGTGGTGGAGTCAGTTGGGTGGCTTTGTGGACAAAAAAAGGGCCTGCAAGGGACCATGAAAGAGACATTGTCCAATATGGACCATACAGTTCCTTTGTAGATAAATGGATTTTCATGCTTATCAACTGGGACACTGACATGAGTGAAAACTGTGGAGAATGTGGAATTACTCTCACTCCTCGGTCGTACACATGGACAACTGTAGTTTCAAGTGTGTGTGGTCTTTCATTGTCCGTCAAGCAAGGTTTTTTTTATTTGGAACAATGTGTGCTGTTAATGCCACAAATGTGCATTGTGCAGGCAGCCAGCTAGATCTTTCTGGGAAAATATTACTCCCTAAACTCCCTAATCCACTTTCACATCAGGTATGCTGTGTGCACATGCTGTTGCTGTTGGGTGCCGTTTTATCTCGCAAACGTCATCTTCATCGGATCAGAGAAAACAAACATACATTTGTTCTTATTGAATCCAATTCTGTTTTGAGAAATATCCATTAGAGCTGAGGGAAATTGATATAATTATATTAATAGGGATTATTTTCCAACACAATGTGGCAACGTTTAGAAACAACATTTAAAACGATTGAATTGATGAGAAAATCTTCAAATACAAACAAAACATGAATCTTTAACTAATTTGTTGGTTTTTATTTACAACTTGCTTGGATTCTATGGCTTGTTCTTATACTGTATAGGAAATTGAAATAGTGACATTTTCAAATAGCTGACATGTTATTGTAATGTCAAAGTTGAAGTTAGCAGCCGGTGATCGTAAATGTGCTCAACCGTAGCTAAAAACCTTTATGTGCGTTCATATAACAACAAAACAAAAGCTCTTGCCTGTAAAGTTAAATATGCTCTCTGCACGTCGCTGTCTGCTTAGCCAAAGAGGAAGTCTTTTTCTACGGAACTTATCTTTGACATTGCTTCACGTTAATTTCCGAACGTTAGCTAGCACGTAGCTCGGCATCTGTTGAAGGTAAATGACACAGTTCCGTAAACCGTATCCCATTAAAGTCTCATAACTGAGACCTGCAGGATTCAGAGTGAAGTAGCTCGCCTGCGTCAATGTAGCGATACACAGCTCTGCACTTCAGCCGCTTAAGCTAACGCTAACGACAGTAACAACAGTCCGATATCAAAACATTGTCAGACACTAGACGTTTTTGCCATAACTTGGCAACTGTTGTCAATACAACAACAACAACAACTCTGTCATGTCATGTCATATTCAAGTAACGGCATTATTTGATCTATTAAGTTAATAAGTCACAATCACAGTATTAGTTTGATAATGTTTTAATATTTTCCTCAAATTGTTCAGCCCGATGAGTTTCTTCTATTTACAACACCGAAATGACAACTCCACCCAAACCCATAGCATATATTATAACTTTAAAAAATATAATAAATGAGGCCTGAAGGCAACAACATGCATTGTTGAGAATGAACCCCCGCGGGCTCAAAGCGGCCCCCTTGTTTCATGTTCTAATCCTGGGGACACGTGTACATATATGCAAGCCTGCCCACACAGACGCACATTAAACCCTGTTCACATTCCACTGCCTGTGGGGCGCGAATGAGAAGCGATGTCTACTCGATGCGGAGCCAGTGATCTAGGTAATCTGCCTGTGCTGTGGGACAGGTCTATTGGTCCACAAATCAATTGGCTTCATGTCCGTGCCATTAGGCTAACATGGCGCTGCTGAGGCGCTGCTGAGGCGCTGAGAGCGGTAAACAGACTGTTTAATTCCCCTGGACACCGGCCAGGTGGACACTCCTCCTCCTGCTGCTTCTTCCTCATCCCTCCCTTTTATTTTTTTCTTCCTCCCCTCGTTCTATCGTCCTCTTGCATTGACTCCACTTCAGTCAATGCGGTTATTCTCAGTGGACGAGTGCTTACAGGAATATTGCTTGGAGGGATTGTGTGTGAGTGTGAGTGTGTGTGTGTGTGTATAAAGAGGAGAGATTTTGGCCAATGAACCCTTGCTGTGCTCTGTCCTCCAGTACTGTGTCTATACTGAGTAAGTGATCCCTTGGGATGCAGTACACACATCAGCATCCTCCCTATCTCTGTCTGTCTCTCTCTGTATGTGTTTGTTTCACTCTTTGTTTCTCTCTGTGTATCTGTTTCCCATTCTCTCTCTGTCTCTCTTCCTCTTTATATATTTCCTCCCGCCCCCCCCTCCCTTTTCCTTTTTATCTCAGGCAGAAAACAAGTACAGTAATATGAGGGGGCTGCATCAGAAACAAACACACTCATGATTAGAAAAATGCAGATTTATGCCCGTGCTGTAAGAAGTTCCCTCTTTGGCTACACCAAATAAAACAACACCTCAGTCCTCTCGTTCCGCCAAGCTTTTGGTTTCCCTATATGGACGCGACTAATGACTTAGCTTGTATAACGTCAGCAATTCAATTTATCCACTTCACCGCCGCGCCGTGTATCCTGTTTTGTGCGAGTCTTTGTGCGACAGTATGGTAATTGAGCCTGCGTGTCTTGACAGATGAGTGTTGTTGGCAGTATCACTGTTGTGTGTCTCATTTCCTGCACACTGTTGCTGATTGACTGATAAGATAAGAGGCCCGTGGCCACGTCTGAGAGCCTAGCGCAACTAACAACAAGCCTGCGTTGGCACTCACAGGGCCCAACACGTAGAGAAGACACACAATCAAACTTAGTTCCGCATTTGCAGCCTTATTTGAAGTTGTGCCGGACAGCAGCCCATTAGAACAGACACAGTGTAGACATCAGTGTTGGGGTTTCATATATGCCCGTAGCGGCAGAACGCTTTACTGTTGCTAGGAGACGCCGAAACCCTCTGACACATCTGGTCAGCTGTGAGTAAAAGTTGTCGACAAGGGTTGGAGCATCATATTGTTTACAAAATGAATCCGTCTATAGACTTAATGTCAGTGAGTGTATGTCTTCAGAAGGCAGGCGTCACGCTTTAAACATAAAGTCCTAATAAAGGGACTACCAAGAAGAGAAGCTTTCATTTAGCAGGAAATGTCTGTGTCTTTGACAACTTTCCAAAAATGAAAATAGCTGAGTTTCAGGCTGTGCTGTTGGCCCTTCGTTCCTCAGCCTCTGCTTCCTCCTGGGACCTCAGAGGAATGGCATTCTCCTTCCTACAGCACAGAGTCCCTCCTTATCTTATGTCACAGCTCATCTCTTCAATAAATACTGCACGTCCTTCTCTCACTGCTGAAGCCCTGAGACTGTTCTCCTACCTGATCGTATTCCCATCTTCTTCATAGACCAGAAGATGTTTATCATTCTGCGTCTTTATACTTTATACTTTCTATATTCAAAACCATTTTCATCTTCAATTATGTGCAAATCTGAGGTTCTTAGTAGATACTGACTCAAACAGCTCGATCGGGAATCGGAGACAATGGTGCCGATCTATTCACCTCAAGTCTATGTGTATATACTTTATACATTATATACTGGCTTTATATTCCTTGTAAATGTTTTCACTTGAATTGTAATTCAGGCATACGGCTTATTATTAAACTCTCGTATCACAATCACGTATCAATCGGGATCTGGACTGAAAGGGTTGGATCGGTGCATTTGTAGTTCATACAGGGAAGCATCAGAAATATCAGTACCACAGTAGTGTTTCAGTTCCTAAAACTGGAGCATCATGTGTCTTTTGGTGGTACAGTTCTTGAGTACAATGAATCCGCTCCCTGTGTTTGCCTCACTGTTGGAGCTACGCCCCGCAGTAATAAAGCTGTACTTATTTATTTAGTAAGAGTGAAAACATGACATCTAACTGCGGCTGCTGTGACAAATATTGCACTGAAAACATGTGAATTTTAAGTTGCCAACACACACACACACACACACACACCACACTGTTATCAAGGTTCCTGTCTTTCTCGTTCCCGATCAGGCAGAACTGGAGGGAAAATGCAGAATAGTGAACATGGAATTAAATATTTACTTTTCTACAAATCTACATGTTGTAATCTAACGTTCCTGGGGCAGAGGTTTGGTTGAAGATGCAGGCCAGGGTTTTCAAAGTGAAAGGTTATTTAAGGTCAGAGATGTTGTGTACACATTTAGTATTGACAGCTTCTGTACATATACCGACCTCTTAAATCAACAGCGACAAACTACAACCAGGTTCAAGTTCAACACTGACTGGAATGTTCAGATCTTTATCAACGCTTGACATTTTTGTCTGCAGTATCGTAGCGTAAGCAGTTGAATGAATGAGACAACTGACGTATACTGGCTGCCTGGTCTTAGTGGAGACATCTGAGACTGTTAAACCAATCAAAAGACAGAGGTTCTGCTTATTATGACCGTATTCCACCATTTTTCCATCCATGTTGCCAAATCCCAAAGGCGTTGTCACATTTCTCCTCAGATGTTCCGTTTGGCTACAAATAGAATAGCGCGAGAGTTATCTCTGTCTTGCGTTAGCTAAGATAGCAATAGGGGGTAATGGTATTGAATTATTACATACAAATAATTAAAGGCAGGATTTCGACTGTGGATGGGGCGATTTAGGATTTTATCCCGCATCGCGATAAAAATCACTCACAATAAATTGATCGTGGGGAATTTCCCCTTATCGGGATTATCGTGAATATCTCACACGAGCGACTTGAGAAAGCTGTCTCGCTCACTATCATGGTTGAGGAGTGCAGTTAAGTTTGTTTGATTTCGGATGTTCACTAAAAAAATAGTTTTAAGCATCCGGATAATATCATATTATTGCAATAATATTCATCCCAATTATTTTGTCCGGGATAATCATGACATGAAATGTTCATATCGTCCCGCGCCCACTTCTGACCTCAGTTACCCATATAGACAGGAACAACAGAGTCCAACGCTGTATTTACTATAGAAGTAAATACTGCTAAATACTAACTTTATGAGTAAGTACTCCATGTTTTTTTATTACCTTGTAAGTGTATCTGATGTTGTCATTTTAGCCCGTGAAATCAGCCGTCGACAGACAAACGGAGACGCCCTTGTTCTCAGTACCTTCTACTGTGTTCATCGCCTGCGAATGTGATTACAGCTATTGATCGATAGACAGTGACACAATGCTGCTGGATGTCACCTGAGGAGAGTGTGTGTGCGCGAGTGAGACGGTTTGTGTGCGTGGGTGTGTGTGTGTGGGTGACTGAGAAAAACAGAAAGGAAATGTGTGTCCATATGTTGGTGTGTTGGTCCATATGCTGTCGTCCGCGCATGTACGTACATACTGTACGCCTGGCCGTGTGTTTGCGTACGTGCACGTGTGTGCATGTTAAACCCAGATCCAGTGTGGTAATGTGAGATCAGACGTAGGCTGTTAGCCGGAGCCTTACATCTGCTGTCAGCCACTCGCTCTAACTCTGTTAAGGACGTTATTGATTGCTCATTATTACCCCGTTCCCTGAAAGATGAGCGTCCCCTATGATCACATTAAATCTCTCCTCTGTCCAATTCTCCTGAGATGCCTTCTGCTCATCGGTGCCCATCAAATTTCTCCTCCGAGATCTGATATCAAGCAGCCTGACGTTTCTTATTGCCTCTGGTTCTCTTTGGTCTTGTTTGATTCACTCCAAATAACTCCTTTTTTTTTTCTTTCTTCTTTTTTCTCCCTCTTCTTTTTTGAACAGACGCAGTTTAGCTAATTGATGTCTTTAGTGTGTGTAATGGAAATCAGCAAACACGGATGAGCAACATTTGAAATTATGATTTGTTTTCTTTTTATTAGACGCTTCAGGATTTCATGTTAACTTTGTGATCCGTGTTTATTGACTTGATAGCAAACAAGAGGAGCTGACAAGAGAGTCACAATATGTACTTTACTTGTCAGGGTGGGGCTATTTTAGCTCTGTTCCATTTGATTCAAAAGGCACCAACACCTCATTGTGAACGGTTTGTCTTCAAACTATCATGTCAAGCTTACAGTCAAAACCAAAAAAATGTGCTTTTGAATTTGCTTACAAATTCAAATGCCCCCCCCCCCCCCCCCCCCCCCCAGCCTACTCTTTAAAGTTGCGTGCCCTTTCTCGTGCCTCACGTTGTCATTTTCGCTGACGATAAGCAGTTGTTGAAGGTGTCACTCGTCCGCCAGCGGCTGTAAAGTTTGGGACTGTTGAAATCCAGCCCTCAGCGAGAGGCCATCTCATCGGCCCCCGCCGTCCCCATGAATAATGCAGAGCTATCGACTGTGTCAGTTGAGCGCGGGGAGACGCGGCGGCAGCCAGCTTGATATTCAGCTGCTGAAGCTGACTGGATGCCCTCACTGCTGGCAGACCACTCCGACTCCAACAGACAGGACCTGAATCTGCTCGTATGAGAGGAACTGGTGTTGGTGTGGAAGTGTCCCAAGGAGTTTCTGCTCGAGTGGGTAGAGAGACAGAAGCACAAATCTCTATACACGCGTTCGCAAATATTTGTAGTGAACACCACACCGGATCTATATGTGCATTTGTGCTTATACCTCCCTCTAAATGTGTGTACGTGCGTCCTCCAGGCGGCGGCCTGCAGAGAGCTCGAGTGAGAATCTGCCGCCCCCACGACACGGACAGTTCAGTCTCAATGCCACCGATCGATGGGCGTATTGATCCGATGTTTGACTGTTTAGACAACCTGTGTGAATTCCAGCATAATGCGAGCCACAGTGGATTTAAAGATGCGCGGAGGCTTCAGGTGCACGCGCCGCCGCTGTCATACCTGAGCGCTCGTCCCTCCTAACACCCGGAGCTGCAGACACTCGGCACATGTGGGTTCAGCTGGAGAATAAGCAGCTTTAGGACGAGCTTGACGGCATGTTGAGGCATCCTGATGGCTCATAGCAGCTATCGCTAGAGTTTGAATCCAACTGCATGACCTTAAGAGACGTGTCCTCCCGTTCCCCTCTCACACCACGACTTCCTGTGTATTCTGCTGGCACACAAAGCCAAAGGTGTGACATTAAGATAAATGACTCCGAGGTTTTTGCCCAACTCATTGTAGGCAGATAACTGATCAAAGTATTGTGTAGTTCAATACATTTATATTACGCACAATACATATAGGGGCTGATGAATGATTGGAAGTTAATACAACAAAAGTCAAATGTCTTTCATTGACGTAACAAACAGCATCGACACACTCCGATATTGCAATTTTTCAATAAAGGTTTTTCAATGTACTTTACTATAAAACACAAATGGACATTTGAAGAGTCAGAACTTTGTTTTTGTTGTATTACAATAGTCAATTAGATTATGTTGTTCTACGGCATCGTATCGGCTGGAAATAATCTCTAATTTATATGCATGAAGCCATGACCTTTAACCTCCCCTCCCTCCTGATGAGTCTGAGGGACTACTTCACATTTTTCCTATTTTTTGGAGCCACAGCGAGATTGCGTGAGTTGGCAGATCTTAGCAGAATCTATATGAAGTGTGCAGGATTTGACACTTCAAACATGCACCGTGAAGGATCCTGCGAGTTCACAGGCTGGGGGTAGAGGTTATCCCAGCCAGGGCCTCTTCAGTAATCCACACACACACCACAGGCGCGCACACACACATGCACACACACCTTCGCACGTGTGCCACTCACGGCGGGCTTTAATCTCCACCAACTGCTGTTCAACTCTAATCTCGCTTGCTTGCCAAGAACTTCATGCACTGCAAAAATCCATCTTAACAAGTCCTTTAGCGGCGTAGAAAACGATTCTATTTGGTACTTTTCTTTAATTACATTGTCAGTTTTATTTATTTACTTTAAGATTATTGTAGGAATTTTCTAAGCTCTTTAGCTTTACTTCTTTTAAAGAATATAAAAAAATAAATAGTTCTCATCCTTTTTGCAGTGTCGTTAGTATTTGGCACCGAGTCGGCCTGCTGTTGTAGAAGTAGCAAACTATGGAGCCGTAGTCCAGTCTACTGTCTGAGTGAACACACATACACACACACACACACACACCCTCCTATCCAAAACACCCACACACATAAACACACACACACACTGAGACACACACAGCCCGGTGCAGACAGACATAAATGCATCCACAGATGGTGACACTCCGGCAGTCACTCCTGGGCTGTCTGTCTACGTGCCAGCGATGATAACACACACACACACGCACACACAGAGACATATGCACACACATACACACAGCCTGGCGGCAACAAACACGGCGATGCATCATCGAGCATCGGCTGGTTTTCCTCTAACTGCTGAGGGGAAATCAGCGTGGTGTTAAGTAACCATTCATGTGGAGCCGAGACCACACAAACAAACACCTACACTTCTTAAAATACATTTAGCTCTGCAGAATAATACAATATGATTGAATAATATAAAAGTTCTCGCGCAGGCACGACTTGCATCTGGATACTTTTTGAAGCTTTTCCCACAAGTGCGATCATTGATATGTTAATACACTCCAGTATCACTATTTAATATCCATGACAAATATCTCTTGTGCTTTCAAACTCTTACTTGGATTGTGATATATTCATTTGTTGATGCATGGTTAATGTTTCCACTCTGGACCGGAGTATGCTGTGTAGGTAATCGCCCACTCTGGGGCTGCGGCGCCGCTGTTTGTGATGTGGATCTTCCTGAGGATTGTATTTGAATAATGAGGGAGGCTGGAACGTTCTCTTGTGCCGAGTGTCTCGGCGCTGCTGCAGTAAATGACCTCTGAATAGTTGTTTTGGATTAGCCATCAAAGTCTTCTCTCGAAGTGGCCAATAGATAGGTACTTCCAGAAATGAGTCACTTGAAAATGATCATTGCCGCTGTTGCCGTATAAGATAATGGATAACCATTACACTCCATTTTCCCCAGCTCCTCACCCACACAACGCCTGCTCTTGAAATATGATGCATCCACTGTGCTTAGTGAGCACTTAATGTCCAAAAGCACCGTGTTTGTTGAGATTTACAACTGAGCTGGCAGGAGGGGGGGGGGGGGGGGGTGTAGAAGAAAGAGTGTAGGCGTATAATGTTGTTCACTCAATAATTATCTCATTTTATTTACGAAGACGGACAGCTTTAGGCGAGGTTAGAGGCTTCCTCTCTATTATCTCCACCTGACACCCCTCTACTGCAGCCCCTGCCCTCCCCTCCCCCCCCCCCCTGGCCTGGCCCTAAATGACGTCCTTCATGTCGAGGACTTTCCAAAGTTTTCCATGGAGGAGGAAGGGGCGAGAGCGTCCTCAACGCGGCTCGTATGGACAGGGGAGAGGGAAGAACCCCGACAAAGTTGCACCGCGGCTTTCTCTCATTGGTCGCAGGATCGATGTCATTTCTAAAAGGATTAGGCCTCCTCTCAGAAATCTATTTTAATTACTGAACACACAGGTAAACAAAGTGGTGGTGGTTCACAGGTATGGATCTGGGCGTCAGAGGAGTATCGATAGTATGTGGCTCATGTTAACCTCAGGGCCACTCGGACAGATCTGCTCCTCAGGTAGCAGCAGCTCAGAGCTGCATGTAGATCAGCTGCACACTGCAGAGCGACGGGCGTCTTCAACTTATTTACTTTGTCTACTGACAACTTCAGCCAGGCCAATATGTACTAATAATTAATTCACTAAATCTGGCATCAGCAACAACATATACACTTCATATAAACTGTACCTTAGAGAAGGTTTATATGTTTATCTAATGACTTTATTAGGTTAATAAAGGGTTTAATAATGTTTATAGATCAGTAACATGAATCAATACATGAGTTTATTATTTTAATAAGGATTTATAAGTCGCTTCTCATGTATTCATAAAGTTAATAAGTTGTTTATTGATGTTAATAGATGATTTAAGCCAGTTTATAAACCTTTAATCCACTATGTAGAGTGTGAGTCATACGTCTGTTAATGCTTTATAGATTAGAAATGAGAATAATCAAACCACAGTAATATAAAAGCTTAATAAATGATGGCTTGTTGAAGTTGCTAATGGCTTTATTAGCTTAATAAACTGTGTGCTGAGGCTTTATAGATTCATAATGAGCTAATAATGAAGAGGAATCTTTGGCCACAGTTCATCCTCTCGTCTAACTTCAAACCTCAATAAGAGAAACGGGAGCTACAACATGTCCCCGATCACATGACGTGTCTTTCTCTTTCAGCCACGTCCGTCTCTCTCACTGATCACACGTACGTGCATCTGTCCCGAGTCTTTACAGATGTTTTCCTCCCCAGATAAGAATAATCTGTTTGCCTCAGCGGGCTCATGTGTGTCCTGCGTGTGTCTGTCTTCATTCTTGCCTGTGTGACCGCTCGTGAGTGTGCGTGTGTGTGTGCAGGGCTGTCTTTGAGAAAGGAACCCCGCGTCGAGCCGGGTGATTAGGCACGCTGCGCTAGTCACAGGAAATGGAGTAGCTGACGGACAGGCCGAGTGCATTATAGATGAATGCCATGCGTTAGCGTCTCCGAGCCCCCGCCGAATATCTCTCAATTTCCTCTCTGAATGACAAAAGAAGCCACGCACAATTTCCTTGATCCGGAGCATTTGTTTAACTGCGCCCTACCCATTTAACCCACCCATTCAATAGTCTGTCTAGTAAAAGGAAATTTAGACAGTGTCAATTTATACAGCTCGCAGGAAGATCTGATACTGGCAGGCAGGGGTGACGATGATACGCCTCTGGAATATAGTCTGATTTCTCCTGCGAGCTAAATTTAGTCATCATTAAATATACCCTAATATTTCTTTTACATCCCAGAATGAAGCCTATTTCTTAAGCTCAATCCTTTTTTTTGTTTTACTCCGTATTTCACAAAGACATTTCAAAGTTTGATGGTCGGAGCAGCGAAAACTTCACGAGGTCAAAGATCACAGATTACAATGAATATTAGATTTTTTTTTTTAAAGATGCTGTCATTTGTCAAATATCCTTATATCTCTGAGCTGTCATCTTTACAGCAATCTCTTTTCCCCCCTTACTGTCTTTGAGTTAGTGACAGCTCATCTCTCCCGGTCACTGCTCGCCGTCTAGACTTTGAACTTGCTCTGTTTACTCTCTTATCTGTTGTTGTTGTTGTCGTTGCTTTGCGACGTTGTAATGGTAAGCTGTGGCTGAGCTTGAATCGCTGGCTTCAAAGACGCGGATTCAGGCTTGTTGGTTGTTTTCAGAGGAAAAGTCTGGCTTGGAGAACAGTTTTGTTGTCTCACAGGGGGATGGAAGAGGAGCTTAGTTTTACAAATGTGTCTTTTTTCTTCATTTTTGACTCAATTCTAAACAAATCAAGTCTGCTAATAACTCAATCTTTGTACATTTTTCTCCTTTTAACTGTTGCTCGGAAGAGCTGAACGCAGCGAGAGAGTTTTGATTGTGTGTGTGTGACACAGGCTCATGACTAATTTCATAATTAATTGCCTTTTGGAGGACCTAATCACATTATTTGACTCTCTACTGTAGGTTGTGTGCCAATACAGCGTAGCCCGTGGCTTAGTCACAGTGTGCTGGACTCATTAACAAGGCGATCCGGAGGTTGTCAAACACACGCAAGGCCTGCGCGCATGAGAATACACACACATGTGAAACAATAGCTACATACAGTGCACATTCAGGGTTTTTTATGCAGTGAGTTAGAGGTTAAAAGATGCCCTCTGGTGTATTTGATAAGGATTTGAATAACTGGTTAGATTTCCCCGGTGGTGTGTGGAAACAGGTCTCTTTTGATGAAGTTATCGCTTGTCATGCGGCTCCTTGTCCTCCTACACTCAGTCGGAGGCAGGTGTGTTTTTTTATAAAAATCTGACATGATAGTTTGTTTTTGAAGGTCTTCAGTGTCTGTTTATGTTAGAGAGACAAAGAAGTTCACACATGCGTACGTCCTGTGTGTGTGGGCATGTCGGCGTGTGTACAGGCATCTCTTTTCCACACATGGCTTAATTATGACGTTACCAAAATGGGCAGTTTGCTCTGACACCCCGCTTGCAGAATCACACAGCGGACAGACTTAAAAGAGCTCATTAGCTCTCTCTAAAGAGCTGTTTACTGCACATACACACACGCACAGTAATAGGCAGCTCTGTTGATGCAGATGGACGCCGAGTGTAATGAGAATGATTAGGCTTCTCTATGTGGAGGCTGGACAAGGAGGAGAAGAAGAAGAAGAAGAAGAAGAAGAAGAAGAAGAAGAAGAAGAAGAAGAAGAAGAAGAAGAAGAAGAAGAAGAAGAAGAAGAAGAAGAAGAAGAAAGAAAAAAAGCGCTGGCAGACTTGACGCTTCAGAAAGTGGAGAATATTTCTGTTGGATGTTGTTTCAGCTGAGTGCACGATCTCTCTCCCTCCGTTCTCTCTCTGCAACGCACACTTTACTGCATGTGTCCATCCAAATGCTTTGCAAATTTCCCCAAGGCCTTAAAACCCTTGAAAGATTGTGGGGGGGAAATCAAATAAAGGATGTGCTGTGAGCTCGCAGCACCATAGAGGTGAAGAAAATATAAAAGAATGAATGGAAAGAATTCAGCTACTTTAGAAAAGTGCTTAGTCTGTACATGTAATCCTGTCACACTGACGAAGGCTACTGCAGCCAGGACTCATTTCAGTATTAACAGATTTGCTTTTCATATTTTAAACAAGAAAGGTGCCTTGATAGTTTTGGGAAATGAATGGGTGGCATTCAGAGCAGTTTTTAATTTCATTACCATCCAAAAAATAACATTATAATGCATGTTTATGTCATTTTATTCAAGGAATTTTCAATGACTTGCAAGGTCTTTTCAAAATGAGTGAAGGGGAGTGTAGTGAGTCGGCCTACCTTAAACATTTCGCTCGTGGACCTCCGCCCATCCTGCACACTTAGTGACTTTGCTTTGCTCATTGCCCTTGGTTTACATCACATTGAATTAAGAGGATACACACTGAATGATTCCAAAGTCAATCCTCCTCCATCTCTTTCATATGTTTTGGAGAAGGAGCAGCGAGTTCAAAGCGCTCAGTTCAAAGTATCTGTCCTCATTTGAATAACGTAGAGTAATCGCTATTACCTTATTTAAATAGTGCAAGTTATCATTTGGCCTTCATTTGCATTGCTGGGGTAATCACTGCGTCCCTGCATTAACCTCATTATAGAAGAGATGAAAGCCCTGATGGAGCCTGACACACTCTTTTATATATGTTATCTTTATTAATGATGGAATTAGAAAGATTCGTGTTTCTTTAAACGGAGGACATATCGCAGTTTGATGGAGTGTCAAACTGTGTGGAGAGAAGAGTGTGTGGGATTCAGAAGGATTGTTTTATGTTGTGTTTTTCTGCTACCACCCCTCCACCCCCCCCCCCCCCCCCCGTCTCCTTCCAGAGCATGCTGCCTCTCTCCCTGGTCACACCCCTCTCCATCCTCCATCCTTTCTTCTTTTTTCTCCATCCATTTCTCTGTACGCCTAAACCGACCAATTCATCATGACAGTGCAAACACACATCCATCTTAACACGTCATAATATCTTCACTTGTTTACAACGCAGTGCGGCGTTTCTTTTTCTGGAGATGCGTTAAATCAACTGATTATTGTCTTGAACCGACCTTATTGCGAAATGTGCCGTATCGCCTCGGATTGCACTAGCAGACGAAAATCACTTCACTTTTGACAGGTTTTTTATTTGGAGATTAAATGTTAGTTGTATATTTTTTACCATAATGCTGAATTAACATACTACACAAACAATGATTTGGACAACGTTGAACAAGCCTGTTTAAGAAAATAAACTTCATTTTTTAATATTTAACTGAAAATCATAATTAAATGTTACTTATTTATATTTGTATAGTATTGTATTAATGCATACTATTTATATTTATCTTGAAATTGATAAATCAATGCTATTTAATAAATTGATGCCATTTGCTGCTAAGTTGTTAAGCTAGGCTAGCTGCTTTTTACCTGTTTTCTTTCTCCGTAATGACTGGTTTTAGCTTCTACCTCATTTATATGGGATAGCTAACTGAATTACCAAAATGTTGGTTCATGAAAATGTTTATTTTTCACAAAATAATTACAGCCAAAGTAAAAAGTTAGTTAATTTCCCTTTAGCTAAGGCTAGTTTTGGCTAAGTCACCAGCTAGCTTAAACCTGATACTCCACTTGCGTTAGCTGTGTAGTAAAATGTCGACTGTGTCAAAAAGAGAGCAGTGAAAATACAGGCAGGCTGGCAGTGACTGCAATATCAAGCCAGAATACAGCAACTCCACACTCAGAAAAGGCCAAGGTGAACTGCTTGACGACATTGCTGTGATATCTTGTTCACTAGCGGTGGTCAAAAGAATTAGATTACTGAATGTTCCACAAAATGACAAGTGAAGGCGGATATTTCCGCAGCAGAATCAAGAGACACATGGTAGATCGTCACCGCATCAATGAAGCCGTTTCAAAGCCGGCCTGTGCGTCTGCAAACCTCCAAGACTATAGACTGTGAAAAGACGTGCAGTGACATATACTGCTGTCTGTAGACATAGATGAGTCTGGTTTCCAGCCTTTGCCACGGCTCTCCCACTGCTATTATCTATTAATGAGATAATGTAGAAATAATAGAGAATCCATGTGCACTGCCAAATGAGCATTTTGCTTCTGGCTAGAGATCATATAATCAAACATAGCATGAGAATGCAACCCTAAAAGCACTTTACAATATAATGGCTGCTATAGAAGGATTGTGAAACCTGTATTGTGCCTGAAGCCTAATTTTCTCTTATTTTGCCCAGTGTTTCTGACTTGTAATTTTCTCCTTGAAATACTGCCCTTTTATAATGCTGCTTCCACTTAATCTTTTTCAATATTAAAGGAGCCTCCCAGCTAATACAACTTTCCTCCGCTCAGCTCTTTGTCTGAGGCGTTCCCTGCTCACAGCACTGGGAGGGTGACAGGCTTGCCAGCCCTTGCTAGACTCCCCTCGGCTAAAATGTTGTAAATTAACACAATTAGCAGATCGCCATTCTGCTAATTAGCCACTGGCGTCTGCCGAGAGATGGCTAGAGAGGAAAATCAGAGAGGAAATAGGAGTCTGGGGATTCCCCCCTCCCTCTCTGTGTTGTTACCAAACAAACACAGGGCCTCGGAAAAAGAGAGCAAGAGAGTGTGAACGTGTGTGCCTGCTTTGTTTTGTGTATGTCTGTGTTTGCAGTAGGATAAATGGATGGGAGGAAGGGAAGATTTGCTTCTCTATGAATGGATTGTATTGTGCATGCCTGCTTGACTCACACAAGCACAGAAACACACACATAAACCAATTCTGAAGCAGGCATTGCTCACCAGACCCCCAACTGTGGATCTCTACATGTAACCGCAGCCAGTCAATAAGTCGGAGGAAGCAGCCTAAATGACACCAATATTATCCTTTATTTGTGTGCACTAAGTCAAATCAAACGGGGTTCAATCTGCCGTGCGGCTGCTGTGATTACACCCCGTCCAGCCTTTGATAGCGCCACGGCTTTGATAGTGAGACAACGATGGAGTCGCTGTGTGACTGTCAGTGTTTGCAGATGGCATTGGCTGGGATTAAAGGAAACAGTGGCTCTCCAGCCTCCCGAGGCAATAAAGGGGAGAGCCAGGTGAGTGTGTCTGAGATGAGATGGAGCAAGGAACGAGGGAGGGGGGGGGGAGGCGAAGCAAGCACAGAGGGAGTAAATAAGAGGAGGGGTGGCCACGAAGAAAGGGAATGAAAAGGAGAGATATAAATCGAAATAGATGGAGTCAGAATAAAAGGAGGTAAAGAGAAATAAAGAGGGATCTAGCAGGAGGGGAGGTGGAAAATGGATGATGAAAAAAAGCAAAGACAAGGCGGTAGGGAGGCATGAAGAAGAGAGGCAGACAGAAAGGTAAAGAGAACGGTGGAGAGAGAGGAGGTCAAGGTGGAGCTGTGCAGACAGGAACTAAGCTTGAGACACAATGTGTTGTAATTCATTGCTCGCTACAGCTCCTGTGTGCGTGCCTGTGTTTGTCCGTCTGGGTCAGTGGATGTGAGCTTGTGTGTGTGTGTGTGTGTGTGTGTGTGTGTGTGTGTGTGTGTGTGCGCGTGTGTGCATGTGTGCGCGTGCACGTCAGCACGCTTGAGTGCAGGCAGAGATAGTTTTTTTTTTTTTTTTTTTTTAAACGTGTGTGTGTGTGTGTTCGATGAAAGCATCATGAGCAGAGGGGGGTGGATGTGTATGGGTGTGTGTTGCTTTGTGGTACTCGGCGAGGCGCATTTTCAAACCCATCTCCAGCCACCTCAGATGAGCCGGGGATTATAGAGTGACCCTCAATGCCTCTGTCTTATTGGTCTGGCCAGGGTGCATTAGGCTGCCGTAACCAGCCATCCCACAACCCTCTGTACACCACGATATACTCTGTCCTTCTTATGATCTGTAGAAATTAGCAATTCAGGTGCAGTTGGACACAAAAACCCTCTCATGATATGTATCAAGAAGAAAAATAAATAGATAGAAATGAAGAGCACTAGCCTCCACATAAATATCACCTTTTTAATTGAGCATCCCAGGCAATTTGAAGGTGTTGCCATTTTAATTATTGCTAAGATGATTTAAGAGTGTCAATGTGTTAATGCGGGCTTGTCTATGTCTCCTTATCTCTCAGGCTTAAAGATGCAGTGGACCCCCGAGCACAGCCAGTGGGCCGAACAGCATTTCGACATATCCTCCACCACGCGCTCGCCAGCCCACAAGGCTGAGGCCTACAGGGCGGTGCCTGGCCACCTGCAGCGCTCAGCCACCTACCAGTACGCCTGGGCCAATGACGACATCTCAGCCCTCACCGCCTCCAACCTGCTCAAGAAGTATGCCGAGAAGTATTCCGGTATTCTGGAGATGCCGGGCTCCTATTCAGAGGTCCAGGGGGTGATGAACGGACGGAAAGGTGAATCAGAGCCTTGGCAGGACGGCGTCTACCCCATGAGCTGCATCCCAGAAGGGGTTTCCATCAGAAAGGGAGGGGTGGCGGTGGCCTCAGACGTGGTGTCTGGCATGTGCAGCTCCCCGGGCCTTGCCTCCAGCACCCTGAGTGAGCCCAGCTACTCCAGCAGCAGTTGTGGGAGCCACACAGCCACCGCGCTCCACTCCTCCTCCATGCCCTCTCAGGAATACGGCCCTCCGTACAGCAGCTCCTACCTGCACAGTAGTTACAGCTCCCAGTCTGCCCCCGCCCCAGCACTTCCCTCCCCACTGCATAGCTCTGGGCTCCTGCAGCCACCCCCTCCGCCGCCCTCCCACCCCACTTTAGTCCCAGCGTACAACGGAGGCTCCCCCAACTTGTCTAGTTATAATTACCCCCCAGCAGGCTACCCGGCACAGAGCTCTGTCGGGCCAGGATACAGCCCTGGAGGAGCACCCCCTCCATCATCATACCTCCCCTCAGGCATTGCTGCACCTACACCTCTTCCCCCCTCTTCTACTTTACCTGGATACCCATACCAGAGCCACAACCTGACCCCAATCGCCCCCACTCCTCTCAACGGTAGCTCCTCCAACTCACTGAAGAGAAAAGCCTTCTACATGACAGGCCAGGGAGAGATAGACTCCGCTTATGGTAACTTTGGCTATGGCCAGGCTCGGAGCTCCGCTGAGAGCCCCATGTACAGGATAGCTGACAGCAGCAGCGCAAACGGAGGCTCCAACAGCGCCAGTGGATTCGACAGAAGTGCTGAAAAGTCGTCTTTTAATCCTCAGAAGCAGTCCACAATGTCCTCCGAGCAGCAGAGGAAGTACAGCAGCCAGGCAACAGGTGGGCCACTGACTCCACCAGCCTACGTCACCTCCACCCTAGGGGGTTCCCGCTCAACAGATTCCCTTGCCAGCTTCACCTCCCCTTCCCTCAGTGAGCAAGGTGCTGATGAACACCGTCTCCACCTCTCCCACTCAGCACCAGGGCCTACCTCCTCCTCATCCACTTCCTCCTCCCGGCCTGCTGAAGAGCAGCTAAAAACCAGTGACCCTCACCTCCTCGACATGGTTACCTCTGAAATCGTTCAGCAGGGGCCCCCAGTGGATTGGAGTGACATTGCAGGACTAGAACTAGCCAAGGCAACCCTGAAGGAAGAGGTCCTGTGGCCCATTCTGCGCCCGGACATGTTCAGCAGCTTAGGCCCGGCCCCACATTGCGTGTTGCTTTTTGGCCCCAGGGGCAGTGGCAGGACGTTGCTGGGGCGCTGCCTGGCCAGCCAGCTAGGGGCACCGTTCCTCCAGCTCAATGGTTCCACGTTGGCCACCAAGTGGCTGGCAGAGGGAGAAAAAATCATTCGTGCATCCTTCCTGGTGGCGCGCTGCCGGCAGCCTTCCGTACTGTTCATTAGTGAGGTGGACATGCTGCTGTCAGCTCACCTCAGCGAAGAGAGTCCCATCAACCGGCTGAAGGGGGAGCTACTCGCCCAGTTGGACTCCCTTCTCATGGGCTCAGGCGAGGACGGAGGCAACCAAGTGTTGGTGGTTTGCTCCACAAGCAGACCTCAGGACATGGATGAAGGGTTGCGCAGGTACTATGCTCGGAGGGTCCTCGTGCCTCTGCCGGACGGCGCAGCCCGACACCAGATCGTCAGCCAGCTCCTAGTTCAATCTCAGCACAAATACTGCCTGAGCGAGGAGGAGCTGGCGCTGCTGGTCCAGCATACCGAAGGTTTCTCTGGACTGGACCTGGCCAGACTCTGTCAGGAGGCCCTCGTAGGTCTGTTACACGTCTCTGCACAGGGCATGGACATGTCGGGTATGATGCCCCGGGGACAGGTCAGGCCCCTCACCTACCAGGACTTTGAGAGTGTCTTTTGTAAATTCCAAGCCAGTATATCACAGAAAGAGATTGACACGTACACTGAGTGGAACAAAATGTTCGGCTGCAGCCAGTGAAAAGATAGATTCCGCCCTTGAGAAAAAGAGGCATACACAATTCCTCCCCTCAGGGCAGAAGCATTGTGCTGGAGGGAAAGGCACACAGAAGGCCAACACAAGCCCACTGAGTTCTCGCAAGCAGGGTTTAGACGCACCGAGAGACCTGGTTTGATGAGACAACTGGCAATTTTGCAGTTAATGAGCAAGAGTTTTAGTTTGAATGCTTGACACTCCAGAAAGCCAGGCATTGTTTACACATTGCAAGCAAGTTGGCTTGAGAAGAGACGCCCCAGTGTCTGTGTATATATATATTGTTATGTTCTTGTTCTTGACATTTAGTTGGCTATCCAAGTGCCTGAAGTGGTGCTTTCTGATTTTCTTTGTTTATTTGCCTCACAATCTACATTCATGGCATGAGCTGATGATTATTAAGAGCTTTAAAACTTCAGCTGTGAGTCTGAAAAACAGAGAATGACAGTTGCCATCGGTGGTGGTCAATCATTCTTTATTGTCTTGCTAAGAGCAGTAATCCATCAGGGCGGCAGTAGTCTGGGCCCTGACGCGCACTTATCTCTCCTGTGTCTGCAAAACAAACAAGCGTAACAAACAAAACTCAGGAAAGCGTTTGTGAATTGTACAGTACCTCAAGATATCTTGATGAAAAAGCACTAAGATCTGAGAGGTGAATCCAAGGGGGTTTGGCAGTTTATGTTTTAGCGAAGCAGTGTTAGGTTTACCTCATCTGGCTAGGATAAATAGCAAAGAGGTGACAATGAATGTACTAGATATTTTCTGGAATGATGGAACATAATCAATAGTGAGTAAAACAGTATTTCTTTTTTTATTTCCTCACAGCAGGTGCTTTAGTTACCTGTTTCTACTTGACCAATCCTGAAGCTTTTTGTCATTGCTTAAAAAAAAAAAGAAAAAAAGAAAATTTAAAAAACCTCAAAGCTGTCACCCAGCTGTTTGGTTATGGGGTTTTATGAGAAGAGCAGGTGTTGGGGTGATGGTGTTGTATATTTATTAAAACAACCATAATCAACATTGTTTATATTACGCTATCTAGGCTATAGGGTTAGGCTGCATGGAGGCTCCATCAGTTTGTCAGCTAAATTCTCCGCAAAATATCAGCTCATTTGTCAGTGAGGGGAGATGTACTCTCTGACGTGGATCAACTTGATGCTAAAAACACCTCCAAAAAATGTAAAGGAATTATTTTGGGAAATACACCAATTTGACTTTCTTACTGAGAGTTAAATGAAAAGATCCAGCTACTGCCATCAGCCGTTAGCTTAGCTTAGCATAACAACTGAAAGCAGGGAAACAGCTAGCTCTGTCAGAAGGTATCAAAATCTGATTTATATTTTGCTTATTTAACCCTTAACGAGCTGCAGCATTATATTGAAAGGACAAACATGAAAGTGGTATCGACCTTCTCATCTAACTCTCGGGCAAGAAAGTAAATAAGCGTATTTCCCAAAATGTCAGACTACTCTTTTTAAATCACAGTGATCAAAGACTATTTACTGTATCTCTTTGTGTGAATTAAATGTTTGACTTATTGTCATTTTAATAAGTTTACTCCGGTTGATTTCAGCCAGAAAAGCTGTGTTGGAGATCAGTAAGCAGCTCATCTGTTGCGTTCAAGGAAAATCTGTTTTCATAACAGTGAACTAGCTCATTCCAGATATCCTCCTAGTTGTTGAACAGGTGTCACAACCTAGATATGGAAATACGGATTTTGCAAAGTTGCCTTGTCACTCACACTGTTTAGCTGTTTTTAAACTGGATTATCTGTAGAATTGGATGCCAGTGCTGTAATTTAAATCAGACAAGGTCATTCATCCATATCTTACATGCCTATATTTTTTACAAGTGGGGAAAGTGTTTTTGCTGGAGGTCAGAGGTCATTTCATAATAGCAATTCTGATTGATTGACTCACAAACAGAAACAATTTGAATCAAATATGTTTTATCCAAAATGACGAACTAAACCAATTCAAACACAATTCTTTCTTGTCTGTAACTGTATTGATCAGTTTTATTGTTCATTATATTTACACAGATGGCATCTAAATGCATTCGGATACACACTTTGTAAAAGCTTTGTAACATGAGTGCGGAATTGTGGCTCGAGTCTTAAAAGTCCTTCATCCCTGAAGGTTATCTGTTGCCCATTGTGTTGCATTGGAATGTATTTCTTTCCCTTCCTTGTCACCGTGTAACAAGCTGTCCGTTAGCTCCTCTGCTGTGACACAGGAGTACTTAAGATAGTTTAATGTATGTGCACTAAAGCATTTTGTGTGTAATATTGTTTTGTTGAAATGTATTTGCTTTGTCTGTCTGGTATTTATCCTGAAGGAGGTTTAATTTGTCTGAACCGATGATCAGTTATACACTTTTATTGTACATCCTGTTTTTATTTTTTGCTTAAATATAATAGCAGTGAAGTAGGAGCTACATACTGTATGTCCAGGCCCACTCTGCGTTGCTATCTCTGGTCAAGGCAGCATCAGTGCAGCACCTGATGTGGTTGGAAAAGTTCTGCTGAGCGTCAGCAAAATTGACGGAAAAGGAAAGACAGCCAGGCAGTGTGGCGGCAGCACAGGGGGGAAGCAGAGTGGTCCGTCAGAAAAGCACCCTCAAAACAATCTGTACCAGAATTCCTTCTGTCAGCAAATCCTCTGGAGAGAGAGTCCCTTTAGACAGAGAAACCTACTAATGCACTTCAGAGCACACAACAACAGCACAGGCGTTCTCTCTCCCCCCTCCGTTCTCCACAGCCGACGAACAAACGACTTGAAACACATCGTTCAACGCTACGCTTGTTTGTTGCGTGTTTTGTGGCTCTTTTGTCTTGACCTTTTTTCTACATGGTGTTTTAAATCTAGCTTCTTTTTCTTTTCTTTTGAAACCTTTCTTCAAATGGATGCTAGAGTTCTTCTTTAAAGCATTTCTACCTCATGGCTACAGAACACACGTGGTATTTTGATTTACGTCTTTCCAAATGTCAGACATTTGTGAAAAATGCATTGAGAGAAAAAAAAAATAATAAAAATGAAGTGGAGAGAATAACACCAGGAAGTTTTGCGCAGTCTACCTCAGATGACTGTACTTAAAACATTTAGCTGATGGTGCAACCGCAGGCTGCAGCATAGCCTAGTGTGTATGTGTGTGTCACTGTGTGTCAGATCGGAGCTATAGGCGAAACACACACACACACACACAGATTTACACCGACGTCAAAAACACACTCACAAGCGATTTGTGAGGAAGGAAGGGTTGGGGTCGACCTATAGGTGACCTGGAAATGTATAATCCAATACATTTGCTTTAATCTTTTGTGAACTACTGTGGTTGTGCGCGTGTGAATGTGTATATACGTGGGCACACTCTTCTTTTTTTTATTTAGTGTGTTGAATTTTATAAATTGTTAGTATATATAACACACTTGCACAACTTTAAACCAGAGTGTAACGTGTTTCTGTTGTACATACTTATACATACAATACAAAATGCACCACTTGTTTATATGTGTGAATATGTTGCCATACTTGCAGTCAATGTATTTTCATGTAATCTTAGGTACAAGCAGCAACAAACAATTCATTAAAGACATTTTCTTGGGAGATTATATCTTGTATATGTCTTTTTTTTTATGTCACTGGACACATTAACGTGTGAGAGATGAATAAAAAAAATGATTAATTACAGAATTTATTTATCGGTAAAATGGAAAAAATATATATGTATTGCCCTGCCACAAAATAGCCCAGCTGAAAAATCGTCTTAATGAGCCTTGAGTTAGTCACCCTTGTGTGCAATTATAAAATCATCCGTGTTGCGCAGGAAGCTGGCGCTGTCGCTTCTCTCATTAAAATGTAACAATTCATTTCTCTTGCTGTGGTAAGAGTGGCAAGACCAAAACATTAAAGCATTAATTATCTTTTTCCATCACAAAGAATTTGGATTATGTGAGTACTCTTAATGAAAATGATGTGCATTAGCCCACTGCATTTCCAAGGTATCATTATATAGCTGGCAGTGAGCTGTGGGAAGCTGCTGTATAGCCTCTATAATTATCTGTGAAAACTCAAACGCTTCACAAGAGGTCAGAGTGCAGCGAGGGCTGCTGTTTTCTTTATTTCTCCACTTTGAAACATGCTATAGCCATGATCAGAAATAAACTATGACACACGCTCTTTTTGTCCATAACATTTCAAGCTGATGTTTTTTTCTTTCAGAGTTAGAGACAACCAGTAAGAAGATCATTTTGCTCTCCTTTTTTAATTTCTTATTTTTTCGAAGCTTCATAAATACTGAAGCAGCAAGCTGGTCTGTAAATAAGTTGTATTCACTGAGCTGCAGTTGGTCTCGGCTCGACTCAGCAGGGGGAGAGATACAGGATATATCATCGAAGGCAAGTTATTATCTAAATCAGGGAGCACACTTTCATGGAAAGCCTTTTTAGTTTCATATGTAATTCGAAGGTTTGAGCACAAAATACATGCGTGTGAGCCGGTTTGTGGTCCACGCATGTGTACCCCGAGGTTATCCAGCACAACACCACTGTGTCCTCTTCACTTTAAAGGGTCCTCATTCCACAAGCTTTGCCTCACACCTCTGCTCACTCTTTGCACGACAATTAAAATATGCTAAGTGATCATTTTCCTTAAGTAGTCTTAAATGTGCAATCCATTCAAATATGAGAGGAAATTGCCCACAGCTCGCAGAAAAAACCAGAGGTGGTTGAACATGGGGGTAAAGCTGGAATAAATTATGCAAATAACACAAAGGACTTTACCACTTAAAAGCCTAATTTTCCTATAATCAGCACACTGTCGCCTAATATTTTTTTCCCACCTCTTATTAAAAGTGACTGTTCTTTTGCCGATCATCAGATGGCTCTATCTGTCACCGGTCTGTGAAATGACTGCAGCCTGCCAGACTAAATGCTAAAGCATTTTGCTGGAGCTTTTAGATGATGGTTACATTCCCACACAAGTAATTATGCGCCACAGAGTCCAGAAATAAGGTTTAATTATACAGTAATCGTCTGTGATGGACACTAGGAAGTGGTGAGTACCGCCAGACTGCAATCCATCAATGACAAACCTCTGGCCAGTTTTAATTCCTCCTCATTTGCATCCTAACCTCCACACCAAGTTGCGCAAACGCTGTTAAATGTTAATAGGACCTGTCTCGCCACTCAAAATGAATGTTTAAGCCATTTTTAAGTCACTTTTCTCTCCCTCCTCCTCCCTGTACCACCACTCACTCCCCATTCATCTCTTGTCCTCTCTTTATCTTTAACCCACTCCCTTTCTTTTATTCCTTTCCAAAGCCATCGTCTTCATGCCATTCTCTCCTTTCTTGTCATCCCTCCTCCAATCTTTCACTCTGTGCAGCCCCTCCTCCCTCCCTTCCTCCTCGCAGGCTTCGCCGTGGAGGAGGCACAGAGCGGTCACTGATGCACTAATTGGGAGCAACACTTACAGTTTTATCTCCCCCCACCACTAATAGCGGTCTGCGCTGAAGCAACTCACCTTAGGAAGAGGAATGGATGGATGAGTTGGAGGTAGGAGGTGGTGGTGGCGGTGGGGGGGCTGGTGGAGGCCTTGAATGAGAAATTCCTCCGTGCAGACCGCAGCGCAGACTCAGTTTGAGATTGGGCCCTCAAGCCATCACGGTTAATCCATATCCCGCAGGACCTCGGACTCAATTCCCTGCTTCATTAATTGAAAACGATGGCCTTTTCTTTTCTTTTTTGGTGTGAGTGAATAAAACAAGGAGCCATTTATGAAAAAAAAGCATTTTGTCTGGTTTTGTTCCTGAAGTAGCTGCAATCTCATTATGCCTCTGTGCTGCATTTCAAAATGTCCTATCATCTTTGTCTTGATTGTCTCCCAGCGTCGGGAGAGATAAATACACACGCCACTTTGCTGTGCTGACGCCAGGACTGTTTTTCAGTGAATCATTTGAAGTCTTATCAGCCTTTATGGAAATAAAGCCTTTGCCTAATAAACTGTTCCACAGGCTTTGGGAGAGTAGCACATAAACACCTTTTTTCTCCCGACAACGCCATCATTAGCGCATCTTGTTCAATGCTTTACACATAATTGGAATCAACATCTATTGTTCGTGTTCTTGACCTTCCACTTGTTTTCCAGCAGACACTCAGAAACATTGTATTACTGCTGAGAGGGAATCTTAACTAGGAGAACACATGCTAAGTGCCTTTGCTTTGTTTTATCAGGGGCACATTGCTTCACTTTGAATATAACTTGAAAACCCATACCTTTCTGATTTAATGATAAAAAATCCTATTGTGTATTCTAACATACAATTGAAATGAATCACATTGTCTATCACATGCTGCTGACATCTGTATGTGCAGGGCACTAGTATGGGAAACATAATGCCACACAATAACAGCCATAGTATAAATACTCTATTACAAGTAGAAATCCTGCGTGAAATGTACTTAAATCTGCAATATTTGTACACATCAACAATGAATAACATAACGACTTGTAGGTGAAAAGTGAAGAACCCACGGAGAACTAGAAGGACACTCGGAGAGCGTCGACCTTCACGAGGCCGTTTTCCTTCAGTGAAAAATAATGTGTGTATCTGCGCGTGATTCAGATCCAAACATTTAATGTGGGTTCTTCTTGGCCCACAGGTCTCCACGTGAATATAATGTCTGTAATCCTGCAGACAATCAGAGAAAACACATCAAACCGAACCGAAAACATCACCAACTCTGCAGTTCACTATAAGTCTATGAGCGTTTTTGAGTCTTTCAGCTCATTGTTTTGGTTTTCAGGCCTGCACCTTTAATGTTTCGGTTCACTCACTGCTCTCATCAGAAATCCATTATTCCATTCCAGAATGTTAATGATGTGGCTGTTTGAGGGGGTGCTAGTTTAACTACTTTATACACTGTTGGAGAGTTTAATCAATAATAAGCCATTGTTGATACTTTACATATGTTTTCATGTGAAATCTGAATCTGAAAACATTTACAAAAATGTTGTCAGATAAATTAATTGTGAAATGAAGTGAAGTAGAAGTCTAAACTGCTAAAGTCAATTATAGTCCCACTGGATCCATTGAATTAGAATAATGTGAGCTGAGATTTCACAAAGCTCGGCACAGGCTGAGGATGAAGATGTCGTAGAAACTAAATTGGCTTCACCTTTTTTTCTGATGCATGGAGATCCTGCGTGCTTCACGAGAACATCTCCCATGCAAATGGTGGTCTTGATTATGTTAATATATTATTATGTTAATGGTATTCATCTTTAATAATGCATGATGTTGGCATATTGATAATGCCTTGCATTTATTGTCATGCAAATTATATGTTAGACGGCTTATTAATTGACACTTATCAGAGATTCTTAATCACAGCCCGGAATAAGCTTTGATTTGGTAGAAAATAATAATTAATAACGTGATTCCTTCATTCTTATCTAAAAGGTGTCACTCACTTTTCAAGATTAGAGATGTTCTTTAGGTTTAAGAGCTGGCTGTTATAAATCCAGCTCTTCTCTTAAGAGGCTCCTGTGCAGCCATCATCAAGATTCAAAGGCGGCAAAAGTCTGATCCATTTGATGGTGCAGCCCCCTCGCTAACAGGGAGTCAGACGTGAGTCATCCTCTCTCCGATACCCACCTCCCTCGGCAGAAAAAAACTTAAAACGAGCCTTTCCGTCGTCACAGGAGGGTACCTTCAGAAACACTCTCTTTTTTTGTGTTGTCAGATCGGCGGCGCTTGTGGAGTGTTCACAGGCACTCGGGGATGGGCTGTCGTGTTAGCAGTGAGTGGCAGACCGACCGACTGACAGCCAGCGAGGTTGTCTCTGGAGGATTCCTACTGAGGAGGTGTCGCTGAGTGAACTATCAGGGACTGTGATGTGCATTAGGCTGTGCAAGAGACCTCTACAAAGACAAGTTTTTTTTAGAGTGGGTGGGTTTTTTATTATTATGAGAGATTCATTAGCTGTCTACCTTTTTGCAGATCATCACTCATCAAAGCCTTTCATCTTCCTAGACAATGATGGGCAGGTTGGAATAACTCGATTCCTGCCTCTGATTGATTTTATAACAGCACATACTGTACCAACACCATCATCTCATCATCATTCAATTGTTTTCATCTACTGCAAGGAAAGTCCCTCACTATTGAACTCCTTTTCATTTCTCCACACTGTATCGTGCTGGAGGTGCAATTTCCTAACTGATTTTCTCTGGGCTATAATTCCACATTATGTATAACTACCTATGGAGACATCCAGTTAGTAGCCAGTCAGGCTGTGTTAGCTTAGTTAAGAACACACACCTACACACGCGCATATCACACGTGTCGCACATGTACAAGCACGCACACCCACACACAGGCGAGGGATTGGATGCACACAGAAAATGCACACAACCACTTGCTGTTTCCACATGAGTACACTCAGTGGTGATGGGGGATGGGAGACCTGAGATGTGAGGGGAGAGCGGGGATTGTGGCGGCAGCGGTGGTGGTGGTGGTGGTGCGGTGGCAATCTCACCCAATCATGTGTGCTGGGAATGACTTCATTAGGAGGCCCTGTAGAAGTCCGGTGCCTGGGAATTGCGTTTGCGCCGGGGATTGGAGGCAGCAATGGAGCGCAGGGGGAAACAGGAATGAGTCCTGAATCCCTCTTTTATCTGGCGTGTGATGGAGAGATCCAAATCAACAGCTGTCAGTCAGGTGGGCCCCAGGGCGAAGGCCTCTGGTGGTGGGGGAGGATAGGGCTGAGGGTGGGATGGAAAGGGAAGATCTTGTGGAAGTCTGATGGGGGGGTGGGGTTGCCGAGGACAAGGCCTGACTGATGGGGTGAGTGTCAACTCTGCAGGTTCATAACATCCTCTCCTGGTTCACACAGGGTGTTTTAGGCATCAGAACTATTTGCAAAAATATGGTCCATATCAAACTGCTTAACGAAAGATAAAAGTTAAAATCATACACTTTTACTCCTATTTGCAAATTTAAGAATATTTTGAATGCATCATTTTGTTTTGGCATATATTTGTTTTGTAAATGATCATGTTTCAGGTTAGTTTTTTTACATAACTTAAGTCACGTAAGTAAGTTAAGTAGATTACATAAGTTAACTATAGTACCTAAGTTAAGTAAGTTAGGTATGTGATATAAGTAATGTAAACTATATAATAAAGCTGACACTAGAGGGGGACTTGGAGCGTCAGAGTTTAACGCGTAGGGCCGCTGACCAAGTGTTCGACGAGTTGGGAGTGAGAACGCGTTGATTAATCATGTGATCACTTTAAGAGCAGCTCTTAAAAGCAACCTTTACACTTTGCAGTAACAGTAAGCCTTTTGTTTCTAATGACTTATTCTTCACTTTTAGCCAACTTTTTTTATTTCTAAATTGTCTCTTTAAAACATTAAATAGTTGTGTAATTCGTTTCATAAATACAGACCCACTCAGCGGGAAACTGTGGAAAAACAAGCTGCATTCATGCAAATCACGAGTTTGTTTATGTATTAATTTAAAACGACAGATATATGCAAGAGATATGTTACTGTGTATTTCTAAGAGAGCCTTCTTTCTTAGGTTTGTTTTTTATTTTAGAGGATATCTAACAGCCTATATTCCTCATTACTGTATAAAAGCAGGCTATTATGTAAATTGTATATTTCTCATAGTCAAATCCCTGTAATAAACCAAACACCCCCTGCTATTGGCGACTAGTGCTCAGAGATGAGGGGGAGTAGAGTAGATGCAGAGAGAGAGGTGAATGTGTTTGAGCAGCGCGAAGGTCACTCCAGATTGAGAAGTTTGTCAAAATGTGATGACATCAGCAGTCTGTAAACTGTTATTGGCCCTTGCTGAGCGTCGGCCACGTCCAAACTGTCTGAAATTACAAAAAAAGAGAGAAAACACACACACACGCAAACTGACTGCCACCGCTCTGCCAGAAATGATTGCCTCCGAGGTGTCTTTTTTTCTTCTCCCATCTCCCCTTGTTCACCCATGACTTCCCTCCTCCTCCTCCCCTCCTCACCACCACCAACAACAACACAACTCATATCCCCATCCCCCTCTGTCTTTCTACCTCATATGCTTGTACTGTAGAAGGCAGGCTGCCAGATATGTGTAAGCTTCTAGGAAAGAAGGAATAGGCCGAGGAGGGGGAGAAGCCAGATCTGGATTTAATAACATTAAACATGCTTTTTATGCTCAATAAGAGGCCTATATTATGATTGATCCAAGACACTCAACACTTAATCTAGACACAAATGGAATCGTCTGTCACTGAGTCTATTGAGTCATCAATATCCGCTGTAGTTATTTCTCTTTTTTTCCCCTCCTGGATCGTTTACAGTGAGTAATCATCTGTCTGGTCGCATGCGTCTCGGGGGTTTGATCAGATAGCGCTTTTGAACACTGGCGGAAACCTGCCTGACAATCCAACAAGCCACTCACTGAAGATTGAGAGGGCCCCATTATGTCGGCTGCCTGTGGCCATATCAGAAGGCTTTTCTTCTCCCTCCTCTCGCCTCTACATAACACACAGCGGTAAATAAATCACAGCTCCGACTCTGTTTATCGATCGGCCCCGCTGCGAGCTCTTTTTCTTTTCCCCCCATGTCTGCTCGTTCTTCTCCGCAGGATGAATTGTTGCTTTGTGTATTGAGGAGGGCGAGATTGTCAAAACACAGAGAGGCTGTGTCAAAACAAAAAGGAGACAGAGAGAATGGGAATATGCTCCGACTGCATGACCCACTGTGTGATGCCGCATACTTAGCCTCGATTAGGCTCCATATTAATCGAAATCATTTCAATTAGTGGCAGCGTTTGCGTTTGCCTTCCTGGAGGGGAGGCCTGCGTCCTGCTGGGACTGCTCTATTGGTGCCATTGTTTCAGGCAAGATCAATTAGTTACAGAGAAGTAATTGAAGCCATTCGGAATACTTATTTAACCAAGACATGCATACAGCTCAATTAAGTAAAGCCAGGAAATTCAGGGTGATTTGCTGGTAAACTGGACATTCATTCCCAAAAGTGGCGACATCATTGATTGGGTGAAATGAGCTAATTGTGCTTTTAAAACTAAGTCAGTTAGATTTAATTAGACTGATAACCCTGAAGTAGATTGGATCCTTCTGCTGGAGCGACAACTGTGTGGAACAAGTGAATCGAAAAGTTTGATCCATACATTAAGATCGTCTCCATACAATGTTCTGCTCTCTCACTGCTGCTTCCATCACTATTCCATTCTCCACCTGCCCCAGTTACCTGACTCCATCCTCCACTTGCTCACCTGTTTACACTTTCGCTCTTTCCTGCCAGATCATCAACCATGTGCTTTTGGATCCTGTCCCCTCGTGCGATTACATTTTATTTTTATAGCCTGATGTCACAAATCAATCTGTAAAACATGTGTTAGAGCTGTTTTATGTTACTTGCTTTAAGGCAAAGTGTATTTTTGATGAGTCGTCGCTAGTGAAACAATTTCGCTAATACTTACCTTACTTAACTGAATTGTTCTGACTTGGTTCCCCCAGTATCTGGAGCAGCCTAGTGAAGTTAGAGTGTGAAAAAGTTTGCAAAAGTGTGAAGGCTACATCTGGTATACATATGTAATCAAACTTTCATTAGCACATTACAGATTTCAACTGAGTCTTATTTTTACCGTGTGCGGGCCCGCCGAAAAAAATAATTAGATTTTTGGAAAGCTTAGAATCTCGTCTATTTTAATATGGAGATGAAAATCACAACAGCGGTACAATCAGCTCCTCAAACTAACAAGTACACTCAAAATCAAAATCATAACTTTGAGCCCACTTACCTATAAAGCCTCATAAATATCCTCTTTTCAGCAATATTTTGAAAAAGACGATGATAAGCCATTGCCAGAGGTCCACACGTGATATCCACTGTGAACATCGTCACATCGATAAAAGTCCATGAACAGGTGTTGCAATCTGTGAAATCAGCTGATCGATTTTTACATTGTGTGATCATAAACAGTCATAACTTAATATCTCGTGCGCTCATCACGGTTCAGATACGTCCTGGTTTTAGCGCGGGCTCTCAGCATTAGATTGACACTTCATTTGAGCTTTGAGATTTCATCGGAGCTTCGATGGGTTTTTTACAGCCTTCATGAGCCAATGAGTGTCAACTTGATAAGAAAGTGCCCACCCACTTCTTTTGTTACAGACTGACCCTGGATCAGCTCAGCGTCCTGGTGGCGCGCGCATCGTATAGAAAACGAGTGCCTCGTTCGTTAGATGCGTCACTTCCCATGGTTTGTTTTTTCAAAATAATTTTTTTTTCCAAAATAATATTTATTATTTATTGTACAGAACAAAATACAAAAAAAAACATAAAAATATTAGGAAAAAATGTCTTTATACTTCACTTACTCTGTGTGATTACTACTAACAGGGAATATGGGTATATAATAGTTATTTATTAATAAATAAAAATAATATTTATTAATAAATATTATAATATGTACAGTACATATTGCACAGTTGGTGTACGCCTGGTGTTACTCTTAGAAGAACCTGTCTAATATATTAAGTTTTTATCCTTTTTATCTGAAATTTGGTGGTGAACTTGATAACACTTGGTTCTATGTTTCTATTGTGTATTTCAGCTCGGGACTACCAGCTATACCCATCTTCAGACATCTTTTTCAACAAAGAAATTCTGGACGGAGTGTATTTTCTTCAAATGCAGTATATTCAGACCACTATTACTCAGTGCCACTTGGAGTGATTCTTCACTGTTTTACAAGAACAATAAGAGAGGTATCTTTTGAATGAGACCAACATCATGCAGCTGGTGCAAATGGTTGAAGAGCAGCTTTCAATTTACTTTGGGTATGTTGTTTGTAGGTATTTTCGGGTAAATTCGCCCACCTTCTAAGAGGTTAAGTTACTTACAAATGCTGCAAGCTGAGCTATCATCCCCGTGTGCAGTTAGTAGTGTTCCCTTTATGAAGCGAAACGGAAACAAAGGTCGGATTAACATTTGACTTTGACCTTAACTAAGTGTTATAGTTGCCCTGATGCTAACCACATATATTATATTCTACAAGACGGTAACTGCAAAGTCATTGACACGGGACGTAAAAAAACAATGAGCACGTCCTCAACCGTAGATGACCGAACAGCTCGTCCTCAACCGTAGATAACCGAACAGCTCGTCCTCAACCGTAGATACCGAACAGCTCGTCCTCAACCGTAGATGACCGAACAGCTCGTCCTCAACCGTAGATGACCGAACAGCTCGTCCTCAACCGTAGATGACCGAACAGCTCGTCCTCAACCGTAGATGACCGAACAGCTCGTCCTCAACCGTAGATGACCGAACAGCTCGTTTCCCAGAAAGACAAGACCGTTCTATTTAATGTTGTTAAACTGTGGCACGGTCGCAGTTTTAGACACGTGGCTAACGTTGTGAAACCGAACTACTTGGTTATGTTCATGCAACAAAAAAATACTTGGTGAGGTTTAGGAAAAGATTGTAGGTTGGCGTTATAATTTAAAGTTAGGGTTAGGGTTAGTACGTGCCATGGTTAAGTATACTAACGCTGCGATTGTAGTTACATACGTAACTTGAAATTAATCGACATGTAGACTTTTAGTTTCACATGGGACACGAACCGCTCTCCTGAGCTTGTTTGAAGTAGATGTATATGCATTTAAAATGACTTCAATTTGGTAAGTGGACTCGATACCAGATTCATATTAAATACATTTGATCATATATTAGATAAAATCCTGCAAAAGCCCAACTGTATTACTGCCACAGTCCCTGTGCACCTGCGAAAGGGTTAAGTTAGGTGGGTTCCCGAGGCAGAAAACGTCCTATGACTAGCAATCAGCACTAATAAGATCCATCTTCTCTTAAGACTCAGTGAAAAGCCCTGAATCTATTCCGAACACAGTCAAAGGGGAGATAGGAGAAGGAGTCATGTGCTGTCATGTCCCTCTATCTCTCTTTTTCTCTCTCTCTGCCCGCTTCTATCTCTTTACTTCTCCCTCCACTTCATTATCATTACCAGGTTATCCTAGCAGCCAAGTGAATCTGGAGCACAAATGAATTCAGGAAGAATTAAGGAGCCTGTGCAAAGTGAAGCCTTTCCAAATCTCAGCACAGATGAAAGGTGGACTGCTCATACATACTCACACTCAAACACGTGCTCACCTGCGTCCACAACACTTATCCCCACTACCCATGTGTACTGTGTAGCAGGTACGCGTCTGTAGATTTGTGGATGTCAGCGGGTGTTTGTTGGGAGTGTTTGTCCTCACCTTGCTTCTGGGCCTCATGCCAAGCATAACTTCCTGCAGTCCTCGGCCAAGGCAGCACAATGGCGCTTAACGCAGCCCACCACCCTCCCAGCATATTATATCGGCTGGGGAAAAAAGTTTTTCAAAAAGAAGGAAAAAAAAGTACATAAAACATATTCAGGTACAGTGTGTACGTACACGTACACTATCAACCGATGGTGAATGTGTGAATTGAGCATAATATGTTAAAACAATCGCAACTGCTATAATCTATAAATGGAAAGTTCCGCTCCATGAGAAGTTTGACATTGAAATGGTTCAGTGGAACGTGAAAATGTGACTTTGCCTCCAATGACCTCAGTTTCATTCCCAGCTGATGCAAGTTTTCTACCACGAACAAAGGTTTTCTAACCTGAACCCAACATGGGGAAATTGTGCTGGTATGATTGTCTATTTCCAATCCGGTCCACCACATGCACAGGTAAGTGTCCAGGAAAACCAGGATTACAAGAATCCACATATTTACTTCTTCAGACCTGCATTTCTCCTGACAATTAAATAACTGTCTGTCACGTAACTTTTTTTTCACGATGGACGAATTCAATCCTCTTCACTCTCCAGATCTTCGGCTCAGTTTGTCTGTCGCGCCCCTCCCTTGCTATTTAATAGTTTCAACAGTAGAATACATGTGACGCCCAGTTGTCAAGAGACCCAGCCTGAGCAGCCACCTCTCTCACATCTCCCCCCTGAACAGTAGGAATCAAAGGCAGGGAGAACAAAAACAGGGATGAGGGAGGAAAGGGCTCTGCTGCGGCTTTTAAAGCTCCACTATTTGGAATCTAGAGAGCTGAGAAGTGTTTTTTTTTCCTCCTGCTTTTCCTCTTGCCTCTGCCTTGACATGCTGTAGTTTCTCTATGTTCCCGCACACAACACTGGTTACATTCAAAACCTGCAGCTCACCTTTGTTTTGATTTAATATAATCTGTGTTATTTCTCCGGTCGTTATCGTCTCGTTTCCTAATCATACAGTTGTCTCTGGAAGGTGTGGAAAAGCTGTTTCATTGATTCTGCAGGAATGCGGATTGATCCGGCTGAATTTGCATTTGGAATCCATTCCGCTTGAGTGGAGAGATCATAATCGATCAGATGGGATAAAGCCTGTATCTGCCTTCCAAAGGTTAAGGTGAAAATTAATTTGCTTGTTCGTTAGTTACATTTCAATCCTGTAATTAAGTCTTGCAAATGATTAAAATGTAAAACAATGGAGCAATGAATGTGACTTTGATTGTGTTCGATAACATGATCTGTCGGCTTGATGAGCGCGCTCACAGAATCCTAATGAAGGTGAGAGAGCTGCCGGCTCACACAAATACAACCTTTTGGTTATTTTGGTGTTACTTTTCTCAAAGTCAATATTGTTTTAATTTCTTAATGGCAGCAAATGTTGCAACAAAAGACGTTTTGGATGCAGGAGATGCTTTTGAATCAGAAAGTTCAGATCAATTAAATCCCCAAAAATGACACATTAATTGCCTGCAAACAATGAAAACTAATTTTAGTGCCTTAACTAAGTATTTTAGATTAAAAGACAGTGATAATGTTTAAAAAGCCCGCACACTGCAGCTTTACTGCAAATTAATTATATTTTCTAACGTAAACTACAGTTTGACATTAGCGTTACTTAGCATAAAGGCTGGAAGCAGCTAGCAAGAGTTAAAAAAGTTAAATCAAATATTATTAAAATTAATAAACTTGACCTATTAACCTGCTGTCTCATTTGTTCACTCCGTCAAACTGTGGAATATCTAGTGTACAGAAAGAGAGTAGTCTCAGAGACTCACGACTCTCCTTCAGACGTATATCTCCCCTGCGTCTCTTTGTCTTTTGAGATTATCACAGGGCTGCCAACTTTTCAATTTGGACAGAGATATTAAAATAACGTCACATTTTACATGGTCATCGGGGGGCATTTCTGAAAAGAATTCAATTGAATTTCTTTTCTAAAGGAAAATAAAAGAAATTGTCAACGTGTTCATAATGTTTAGAAAGAAAATCTCTGCACACCTGACCGTGTGACGGAGTAAGCAGCCGTCTTGATGAGCACTCGTGCCCACTGTCGTGCACACTGTCTGTCGTGCACACTGTCGTGCACACTGTCGTGCACACTGTCGTGCCCACTGTCGTGCACACTGTCGTGCTTACCGTTGAAATACTTGATTACGTTTCCGGTCCGTCCGACCTTCATCAGGTATATGGTAGAATGCGTTGTAATTAAACGTGACATTGTCATCCTGAACAAGATAGCATTGAGCAAACAAAAACCTCTGAAAGAAGGTTTATTTATTTAATTTATGAGGACATTTTTAATGTGTTGCAATATTATTTGAGCTGACTTTCCCTGTACGGTAAAGTGCAGTGAAACTACTAATGCTCATCGTCAGGGACAACCTATAGAAACTGTTTGATCAACTTAGGACGTCTTTACTGACGGTGCCATAAAATGTGAGAACTTTTTTGCTGAACTCTTTCCTTGTCCTGTTCCGCTCAGAGTATCGGTAACAATAGATGTGCGGCGTGTGAGCCTAACGGTCAATGCGCGAGAGTTGGCAACCCCGTAATCAGCTGTAGTTAATTAACATAAACTCAATAAATAACTTCACTGGAACATTTTTTCCAAGCAGGCGGGAATATTTCATCAGCTCGTTCTCAAATGCAGGGGGTGAAAGAGAGAGGCCGGGGAGCCGTTTGTGGTATCGACTGCTGGACAAACGCCACACGTATGCCAGGAAGTTCTCTACTTTTGTGGTGCATCTGTGCATGTCCGTGTATGTGTGTGTGCGCCGAGCTCGGAGCCTTCTGGACAGGGCCGAGGGTGAAGGGGAGTGCTAACACACTCTCCTTGTCAGCGGCAAGGGTAATTACTCCTGGCTGAAATTACTCAACATTTGTTTATAAGCTCCCCTGAGCACACTGTAAATAGATTGTCTGCTCAAGTCCAATGCCATTGAAGCCCTGCTGTCCCCAGCAAACGTATACACACACACACACACACACACACACACACACACACACACACACACACACACACACACACAAGCTTTACGTTCACTTCAATGCCAGCTTTACCGCATCGCAGTGAGCAGGAATCTTGTTACTGTATGCCTTTTACTTTTCTTCAGTGAACTACTTGTATAAGAGACCTTGGCTAAATGTTGCACTCGTGTCGTGTCGAGTGACTCTGTTCATCCTCTCACTGGAACGTTTCAGTCGCTCGAGCCCTTTTCTCTCCTAATATAACTTTTCATGTGGTCAAGTTGAATCTATTAATCCAGTATTGATCTCTGCTTCGCCGGCTTTTTAATGGCTACACTCTCCACTTCTCTCTCATCTCTCAATCCCTCTCTCTTTCTGCGCCAACAATACCCAATATCTTTTTAGCATGCATATGAAGAGGAGGGGGGGGGGGACGAAAGCACTTGAAGTCAAGGTCCATCCATGTAGTTATTGTATGAGATGGTTCCTGTCAAAGATGACAGTTTGAAACACTTGACCCACAAAAATGAATTCTTGGCCAGGGCCAAGTGACAGCCTAAAGTAATTCATTCCTTTGAAATGTTTAGGGAGATGGAGAGAGAAGTGAGGAGAAGGGCAGTGACATGGAGCGCGATAGAGCAAGACAGAGAGAAGGGAAGGAAATAAGACTAAAGAAACAAGAAGAGAAAGAATTAAATAAACGTTGCAGTTGCAGGAAAACATGGCAGGAGGGGTGAATGAGATAAAGAAGTTAAAATAAATCAAGTTTCACTGGTAGCATTAGCTAATGCTTGCTAGCTACAGCTGACAAGATCCACAACTGTCGAAGAATTCTGATGATTAATCTGCCACTACATTGTGACTGCATATTTGCTGTGTGACAAAGGAAAGCTTGACATTGAGAGTGAAAAAAGAAAGGCGAGGAAACGGAAAGCAACAGAAAGAAGAGAAACAGCAAGAGTTAAAGAAAGTGTGGGGGGAGGGAGGAAGTCACTAAATCACGTATGTAGACATCCTGTACATAGAACATGTTAGCTGGAACGCTAACTAGTGAGCTGAAGAGTTTTCAACAACTGAAAGAATTTTACCGTTAGCATTAGCTATTAGCTTACACTTGCTAGCTACAGCTAATAGATGCAGAAGGCCAGAAGCACCCAGCTTCAATATAATGATGTCAGGGAGACATTTTCATACCTGTCAACCCTCCCACATTTCCCGGGATTATCCCGTATTTTTCCTTCTGTCCCGATGTCCTCCCGTTTAAATATATTCACGTAATTATCCCGTATTTTAACCTTTCAAAAATAATAATAGGCCTAATTTAAAAAAGTGTACAGTGGTAAAGTGTCCTCTGGTAAAGCAGGTGGCAGTATTATGTTTAACTTTAGTTGAAAAACGTTATCTGCCAGTAAACACACAGAAGAAGAAAACAAGAACAATAACACAGAAGAAGAAGACGAAAGCATATGATGAGAGTCACAGTGAACGGGAGATAGATGGAGACGCAGTTGTACGTACGTTATATGTTAAAAGGTCAATAAAGAGGTTGATGCTGTAAACGTAAATACAAGGATCAATATAGAGTTTGACTAAGACGACCAGGAATGGGTAGCAAAGGATGTAAACCAGTTGAAGGGCCACAGGGCCCATTGTTGATCTCATGCTTTCAAAATATGGCCCTGATAGTTTAAAACATTTCCAAGAATGGTGTGATGAATGTGGTTTTCCGACAGGAGGGTCGTTAAGTACTGCACAAATAGGGAAACTATGCACAATACTCCAATGTTATTTTATACGATTTTAATTCTGATTTTAATTCTGCTATTTTATACTATTTTAATTCTGCTATTTTTCTAATGGTACTTCAGACTCATTTACATCTACACCTTGATTATTGTACTGTAAATGCTCTTATTCTGTCCTTGTACTAATTGTTATGTTTTTGCTGTGAAGCACTTTGGGCTGCAATTCTTGTATGAAATTATTATTATTATTATTATTATTATTATTATTATTATTATTATTATTATTATTACCTGCCAAAAAGTTACAATTTTATGCAAGTACATAGCCAAACGGGAGGAGACCTCAGACAAACCTCGGACAAACTCATGCTTTTTGTAAAGTGTGCCATTCAGATGTTAGCATCGCACACGACGGAATAAGCGATGTTCACCAGCATGAAAAATCGTCCAAGCACAAGCACGCCAAGAGGCACAACATATACACTGTCAATGACTTAATTTGTGACAAGAACTGTTTCGGAGGCAAACCAAGTGACCAAAGCTGAGGGAAAGATGTCAAAAATAATGTAGCCTTCAGCTTCTGCGATGATTTCAGTCGCAGTGTCGCGGACAAGTTTACCGAATCTGCCATCGCAAGGAAGTCCTCGTCGGGGAAACGAAATGATGATAATAACTAATAAATAAAATACATAATTCTTATAAACATGTCTGTACAAGTAATACATACTTTAAATAAACATGTATTCTCTAATGTATGTACCCGTCCCTTATGTGTTTACATTTACATTATATGGGCTGGGGGGCTGAGAGCTGTTAAGGTATGGACGGAGTCCGCCAGAAAATGTCCCTTATTTTGAAATTCCAATGTTGACAGGTATGGGCATTTTAGTTAGTATAACGAAGAAGGTTTGCGCGTGGCTAGCGTTGTAACACGTTGCTTAGTGATGTAGCGCTTCGGTTTACGTTGGAGTATCTTGAAAGCCTCTGTGCGTCTCATACAGACGCTAAAGGGTCCCACTGCCCAAGCGTCTGTGTTTGATGAACAGTGAGACCTTTTTTTAACTAAATCCAGAACTCTTACCAAAAATGACAAGTTGCATTTCTCTACCTCTGTCTTAAATCAAGGACCCATTGTTCAAAAATGACTAAGAAATTTGACGGTGAGGCTAATCAGCCACTAATATCATTGTAAACTGCACTTGGCTGTGTGAGGAAGAGCTTGACATTGAGAGTGATAGAGCGAGGCAGAGAGACGGGAACAAATAAAGAAGACACAAAGAGAGAAGAGAAACAAAGGGAGCAAAGAATAAAGGGAAAAAATTGATGAGGGAAAGTATGAGATAAAGAATTCAAAAGAAATCAAAGCATCTTATTAATGTAGTTCCAAGGTGGAAAACAGCTTCAGCCTTCGTCTCTAAACATTGCATCATGTATTCAGCATACTTAAGATTTAAAGTTCTGGTCAGCTAGAAACATTAAAAAGTCATCCAGAGAGTTTCTAAGTTTTTAAAACTTGGAGTTTTACTGTTAGCATTTCAAAGAATCAGCATTTGTCATTTTAGTAGACAAACTCGACAGCCGCAGACTAAACATTAGGAGCTGCCATTGTCTACTTATGTCTGGAATCAAGTACTCAGCGTTATAAAATGACTGAGAATTTTTATTTTGCGAGACGAATAAAGCTTGAGAGAGAGCAAAGCAGAGAGATGGAAAGAGATGGAAAGAGACTGAAAGAAGACGAGACAAGCACACAGAGTCAAGGTTAAAGACAGTGGAACAGTAAGGAAGTGATGAAAGGAGGACGGAATAAGAGAAATAAATTAAGAGAAATCAAAGCGTTTTATTAATCTACAAGAGCTCTAAAGGTGGAAAATGTGATTTCTGTTTACGATAAGTGATTTGCTAATGGTGATTCTGATCGTATTCTTCTGTACACAAACCTCCCAACATATGCTGTTGTTATTGCAAGCTGCCATCCGGGCTAATTTGTCTTAATTACACTGAGTGTGTTTGCTGCCTACTACCGGCGTCCACTGAGAGAGACAGACACGTTAGACAGAGTGGAGGGCGGGGAGCGCAACATCTGTCTGCTGAAGAGCCGAAGACACACGCACATTACATACTTTGCAAACACACCATTTGAGAAACACACGCTCGCATACACTACGAAAGGAACACACTCATATATTCACACGGGCATGTACAGTGAAATACAAACACGCACACTGTAATAAAACCTCAGTCCAGCCAGCCACCTCACCGCCATCCCTTAGCCCTTACCTCCCATGTCCTGCTAATGGCGGCCACCACAGAGGTGACTGTGTGCAAATAGGGCCGTAGCGCCGATGGCCATCCATCACAGGGCCCCAGAGCAACATTACACCACTCTAATGGCCCACTCTGGCCTTCCTTATGATATTAATCCACCGCCTCACAGCACTGATTTCATTTGTAAAGTGGTGGGGGGAGACAAACTGTTCGTTTTTATACACAGGGTGCTAACGAAACGTAGAAAACATGCAAGCTCGCGCACATGCTGTATACGTGTCCCGGCGCTTACCTTGCTCTCCAGCATGCACAAGAACACACATGTATGGAAAGCCATACACAGACACATAAAAAATAGATCAGCAGATGCACACTCTCGCTGACTTTGTCCACAGTCTTTTTTCTTCTTTCTGTAGACCTGTAGACCTAATTATATAAAGTAACTCCAACATGCTGCACACATATCAAACTATTTCAGCGAGGCAGCAAAAGAAATGTATCGGTATACGAGAGTTTCCTTTGCGGACTGAAAGAATCAAGAAAACAACAATTAAATTGCTCAGCGTACCGTAGAGACTGCAGGATGCATTAAACCTCAAACACATTTTTACTTTGAACATCTTAGAGATGTTTGCTGGTAGACTCATGCACGCAGTTGCTCGGAGGACACCGTAACCTGCACTTAACACTTTACAGTTGGGCTGCTTCTGTTCCTCTGCAGGGTAGACCATTGCAGCAAAAATATGAGAGCGTTTGACACAAGCTATCCTTTTCTGTCTGCCCATTTATCACCTGAGCAACAGAGTAGCAGACGCATTCTGAAACCCAGCAGCAAGAAGGTTTTTATGTTTGTCTGCAGGAGTCCTTTGATGACCCGAGTGCTGTTGTTTACTCACTTTACTATGAATTTTGATGGTAAATCCACCACAAATCTGGAATTTAGTGAATGTCCTATTAAGTCAGCCTGGTTTCCTACAAGTGACATTCCCAAAAAATAAACTGTTTTATCAATTACGTTTTGAGGCAAAAGTATTTTGTCTCCGATCAACGTTGACTTTTTTCTCATGTACTTAAGTGACATAACAAACACACTTATTTTAAACCAAACCAAGTAGTTTGGTTGTGTTTTTCTTTTGTTTTTCTTCCAATTGAAGACGTTAAAGCTGCGACTGTAATCCGAGAGAAAATATGTTTCCCTCGAATCGTAATTGAGAATGCAGTTTAGGGTCGATAATGTAACCTGGCTCCATGGAGATGCTTTGTGTGTCTTTTTATGTGTTTTGGTATCAAATGTCAAATGCCCGCTTCGAAGGTTAGTGTGAGGTGTTTACACATGTAGGAAATAGCCGGACAGCAGAATGTTCTGCACTGAGAGATGTGTGTTGAAATGGCTGTTGGGGGGAGTTGTAGCAGACAGAAAATCAGAGCTCAGTCTCTTAGCGCGTCACACATCAGTGCATATTGAAACCAGTTACTAAGCTCGCAGACAGCAGTGGAGGGGGGGGGGGCTGGAGACCTGGGGAGCAGATGGTGGGCTGAGAGGAAGGTCTGCTGGCTGGACGTCAGAGCTCAAGACGTTCTTTGTTGCTTCTTTTATTTTTTTTAACAGACCAGGGGACACAGGGAGTACACAGATACTAGTGTACAGTGCCACGCACACACACACACACACACACACACACACACACACACACACACACACACACATAGACCAAATGAATGTCAAAAGCTAAAAAGTGTCAACCTCAAAGGACATAGAGAAGCACGTTTTCCTCAAATACGATCGTACATCTTGCAAAGGGAACATTTTATGATTCGACCCGGACTCATGAACCCAGATATTGTCCCCCTCTCGTGTCTGCAAACACACACACACACACACACACACACACACACACACACACACACACACACACATTCAAGCTAAACCCTCCCGAAACCTGAAGGCTTTTAAAATCACCACGACAACCAATGCAGCACGTTTTTTTTTTTTTTTTTTTTATCAAACATTAAATACATCACTTCACTGTACCACCAGCGGATCCTGCTCTCCTCCATACGCTGTTAAATTATAGAAGAGGCAGTCTGTCCTATGTAAAAATTTCATCGCTCGCTGCGGATGAACAGAGCAGTTGCAGACAAGCGGAGGAGTGGAAATGAGGAGAGCAGAGGAGCGGTGATGTCTGGCACTGAACGTGTTGAGCCAGAGGTCAACCCAACTCCGGCGAAACCCAGAAACAATAACACACAAAGATGCACACACACACGCACACACACGCACACGCACACACACACACACACACACACACACACACACACACACACACACACACACGTGTTCACGTTGTGTGCTTGTAAATTCTTCTATTCACTTACTGAAAAACACAGGAATTTGAATAACCCCCGGTCATGAAAACAAACCTTGTGAATACTGAGAGATTTTGATGCCTTTATTAAGGATTGACTATGCTTTGAGTTCATCTCAATCGTCTTGTATGATGTCCATGAAACTTCTAATATGTTGTGAATACTAATGGCTCAGTGGGCAGTGTGTGATAAGTGATGAAACGTCTTTGAATGCTGCGCTGTCCTTGGCTGACTAGTGGGTGCTGTTTCATTATGGATATTCACTGTACTTTGAAAATTAGCAAAACCTGGCAGGTATCAACAGCGTCGAAAGCTGCGTCTTTAAGCACTCCTCTGTGTTCTTTACAGCCCTTGAACTTAAAACGGAGCGGCTTGAAGACGCATAAGAGACTGAAGTGATATTGGTGAGCAAAGAAAATTAATATAAAAGTAAAACACTTAAAATACAAAACTCTGTTGCCAGAAGTAAAATTGCTGTCAGGGATGGCCTTCTAGCCTAATGACAGGCTGGGCTCGTCATGAGAGAGACAAAGACAAACACAGGTGGGGACGCAATATTTCTATAGATATACTCTAATGAAGACATGAAAGAGGTCAAATAAATATGGGAACAAGGGAAGGAGTTGGCAAAGAAAGACATACAGCCATACGAAACACAGCATGCAGTGACAGGGGGATGAGAAAAAAAGAGATTAGGTGGAAATAGTGAAGGAAATTAAAAGTTAAGACTGAACTTTTGAAATCACAGAAACCCTCTGCAGAGAGGCCACGAGGGCAAACCAAATATTCCTTGACTTAACGTCTAATTCTGAATCTGAATATGAGCCAGCGAGGTTTTAAATGTAAATATGCCATTATGCTGTCATTACAGTGTTCACATCCGCAGGCCCAAGGGTCAGTCCAGCCACTGTTAATTTTGCAGGCAAAAGCTTTTTTTCTCGCTCCTCCCTGCGCTCTTGAAATGTTAATAACTTTCTATTAGTTAATGTAGCGTGACTAAAATTCCGATTAGATATAATTCATTTTAATATCTGTGACTGGCCGGCCTGATCATTTTCCGCCGCGTTCTCCCGGCCGCATTACACGATTCTAAATTGGACTCATTTACATTGGCTGGTTAAATCAAGGCCTTCTCTTGCAATTTAGCTGTCATCGAATCAATTTTGTAATTTTCTTTGCTCTTTGAGGTACGACTGTTTCCGAATTGAATAATACCAGCCATCACATTTAATTAGCCGTTATCGCATGTGTCAGAACAGGAGGGGATGCAGCAACATCTCAAATGCAACGAGACAGCGTCGGCAGCCACAACTCGGACACATTAGATACCAAATTGTGTGAGACAAGTGTTATTTTGCCTTCATTTAGGTTTAACCAGCAGACTCACGATTGGTGTTTTTTAAAAGCAAAGTCATTAGAATGAAGTGAAACGTCATGGACATTTGCAACCGTCTTTCTTTTTTCCATCTCGAAGTTAAAACTTGGGACGTCTCATCCTCTCCGGTTCCACGAAAGAACAACAGTGCAGAGTGGGCGTGCTGGGAGTCCACTGTGGGTTAGGCGGGCTCTGGAGTGGAGCTCCCAGGTGGCTTTGCTCAATGGTGACTGAACCATAAGAACAGAGGGACAGAGGGCTCTACACCACGGGGACTCTGGGATAGCTCAACCTTCTCTGGGAGGACCGCTGCCTTGGGTAAGTGGCGGTGTCGCTCCAGATCAGAGGACAGCAAGGCTCTTGAGGGAAGACGGAGCAGGGTGGGGTGGCAGGAGTTGGAGGGGAGGCAAGGGGGGAGATGAGGGTCGGCCGAGGCAGGGAGGACTGGGGATACGAGGGCAGATCACAGTGGGAATAGCAGTGAATAGGCTGGTTTTTCTTTGACTGGAGCCAGTATTGGAAGTGTGGGCTCAGGCTGGCTGATGATAGTTCAGTTAAGGATTGTTTTTGAGACTTTCACCATCATGAAGTATGAACTCAGGCTCCAATGAAAGACTCTAGCGAGTTGCATCATGGAACATGTAGGATTGGGTTTTTAGAGCTTCGAGACCAAAAGTCTGGATGTTTTGGCCTCTTCTGCTTCAATTTTGTCGAATGCAATCGAAGAACCCATCGGCTAACGGTCAACAATTTATCCTCAGGGGTGAATGGTCAATATATTTAATGTTCCGGTGCAGCCACCGGATATCTGGATAACAAACATCCAGGCTCAGACTTCTGATATAGTCCGATTAACTTGAGACACAAGAATAAAGTTGGAGTATAGAGACCGGATCCTTTCACAAGTAACAAGTTTACAAGCTAATAATAAGCTAAATCCTCGTCAGACTATAGCTGATGGCTTCAGATGGCCAATGCATTCAGCCTCTTTGCTCTCCACACGGACTTGTTCACCTACAGAACACCAGAACACTTTCACTTTCACTTTCACTTTCAGACCAGCAAACGAACAAATATGTTGCGTCCCAGCTGAATGAAGAAGAGCATTGACTGATAAATGCGATGTTTTTGTTATTAAACTCAGTATTCATTACTTGTAATGCAGCATGTTATCAATCACTGGCAACAATGTTGAAACACTGTGACACAGGTGTTAAACTCTGTCACCCATAACCCATAACATGAAACCATATACTGAGAATCCAGTCTTTGCATTACCTTCACCTATGTTTGGAATTATTAGCTCTGCGTATGCCTCAAATGTAAATGGTCACATCCATATGGGCCTTTAACTTGAGGAGTAAACATATCTTTGTAATTATGAATAATTAGTTGTCTTCAAAGCTCATCTATTTCAAGCAGTGTTCCCGTTGTTTCGACCGTCTCTGTCAGCTTTGTGAATGCTGTGCACCTTGGCTCAATGAAGCACTTGAGGGATTTGCTATCTAAATCTCCCTTCACTGAGATACATATCAAAGCCACAAATGTCAAAGGAGATAGCAACATTGCAGCTGTGGTAATCCACTGGCTATTGTATTCTTACGCAAGTGGGTCTGTGGGTTTGCGCTCTGTGAATATTTCCACGTCTCGCAAGTTTGAATGTGAACATAGAAAAATGAAGCAGATTCCAATTCCCTAATGTGTGTACAGTGTGTGTGTGGGGAATATTACGTACAATGAGGAATAAATGAAGCTCAACCCCCCTTTTGATAACTTCTTCCAGCTCATAAAATGATGTACAAACCCTTCTTTTAATCAGGAACATAGACAGCTGATAGAACTAAACTCTCAATCCCTTCATCTTTTTTTGTGATCTTTTTTTCCCCCTTCTCTCTCCTCCCGTCAGCGTTGCATAGCGAGCGGCTGATGTTTTAATCATGGCCGCAGGGCTCATTGTGATGTGCAGCCACCTCTGGGGTCTCTAATTGTCTCAGGCCAGGCTGGCTCTGCTGATCACCCTGCGTCTGGAATGGCTAATGACTCACAGCGAGGTGGAGAGACAGAGATGCTTCACATATAGAGCTCTGTCTGCTCAGTGTGTGTGCGCTGAGGTGTGTGTGTGTGTGACCACAATGATTCACCGTGTGCCTATGCATGTAAGCACATAATGGAACATAGAATTAACTGCACACAGAGCTTGATTACAGACGCTCTCAAATCAAGGCCAGCTCATCATCAGCCCTGATTTTCACCACCAAACTCTGTGCTGCCGCCGCCTCTAAAACACTAACTTATCTGACCCCGGTTGATTTTTATGATGACATGTGCTGTACAGTATGTACAAACCTATTACTGCACGATGTGAGAAAATACATATCCTCTTTGTCTGCTTTATTTAACCTGTTAAGATTACGTTAAAATGTATTAAAGGAAAGGAAAGAGCAAGAAGAACGTGAATCACTACATGAAACTCTAGAAATGTTTCATGGAGTCGCTTTTTTAATTAGATCATTTACAGATTTCTTTCCTGTAAAGTATTCTATGTTGACGTTACTGTAGATCCCAACCTGGGGCTCAACACCCTCATAAGGGCCACAAGATGAATCTAAGGGGTCGCAAGGAAATAAGAAAACACAGAAAATCCCACTTTTAAAGGGATAGTTCAAGAGTTACAAGAGATATTATCTATGAAGACAGAGGCTTGGCAACATAATCTCATAACAACACTTGAACTGTGATTCTAACTTTGGAAGAGAAGTTTGTGTTCAGGTTGGACTCCATTGCTGTTTGAGAAAATAGGTTTTCTGAGGCCTTTAAATTCAACAAATGCCATAATAATGACAACACAACATATCCCAGTCTGTGGCCCGTTGGTCATTTTTATCAATAAACAGAAAGAGTGCATTTGTTGGGGACTACTTTCATCTGTGTGTTGAGGAAGAAACAATCTTTGGCATTAACTTGTAAACTAGCACAATTCAAACTAATCAGCTGGAGTTAAACGGACTCTTTGAAGCAGTGTGAAAGTAAGAATCTATTTAGCTATTTGTTTGACTCTTTATTGAAAATCCTGTGAATTGTTTTGAAGCAAAACTTGAAATGGAATTAGTTTAAGCCGGAGGTTAAACGGTTAAGACGTGCTGTGGACATCAGACACCATTAGGAAATGTTGCTTTATGAATGATACATTTCCTGCTCCACGAGATCCACACCTTAATCTCCTTCTAAGCTTCGAGCGGCACCCTGGGTCTGCATGGCTGGCCCACGGATGATGTGGTCTTAGGGTAAAGGGCCTCTTGCTTATGTTGCTGATTGTACACCTGTGGATAAGGCTTTCAGGTGCTGTGGACACAGAGCCCTAAGCCCTTGGCGGCACACTCTCACAGAATACAGATCGGCCTCCTCTCCAGCTTCCTTTCAAATGCACACACTTTCCTGTTCATGTCTCCTCCATTCATCTGTAATTCTTCTTCTCCATCACATCTCCTGAAGCTCTTTTTTCTGACTCACAGTTCGGAGAGCACTCGTGACACACACAGCTAACCCTGAGGCATCTTGTATGCAACAATGAATCGCAATTGTCCTTCTAACCGAGTGAAATGAATTTGGCGACAAAAGTCTTTAAAGCAAAAAAAGTATATTTTCAGATTTCCATGGAGACTACCTTTAATCTCTTTGATCTTTTTTTTTTTTACAATCATCCTTTATGGACAATACTTACATACTGTATAACCAACATAATTTATAGCACCGCTCAAGTGTTGGGACCCTGAACATTAATAAGCAGCAGCAACTCAAGTGTTGCGTACACTTAATAACAAAGCATGTCTCTGACTCCCTTTCCCTCCATCCGCTGCCCTTATTAGCATACAATCTGAATGCTGAGAGCGCCAACAATGGTGAGGTCAGAGCCGCTGGATGGGGTCAATTCTGAGGACGGCTTGGCAACACGCTCTGTATGTGTCTTTGCATACTGTAGGAAATCTATTGCGGTGGGAAGTTAAGTGGCGCTGAATGCCAATAGTAGACCTTCCAGACTGCCTTCTTGAAAATACAAAGCATGGCCCTGCCAATGGCGTTCTGCTCCATTTTACCTTTTGAAGAGGCAATCCAAGAGTTTAACCCCCGGAATATTATCTCTCTCCCTTCTCCTGAGCAGAATAGCCAGCACTCATCACTCAAAAAAAAAATACAATTTTGTTCCGTCGGTCTGTTCCAGCCTGCGATAATCCGAATCCACTTTTAGAGTACTGATAAGACAACCTATTAAATGTAATTAGAAAATGGGTGGTACAAATTGTTAGTGCCGTAGCTATCTTCAAAATGTCTTAATGTCTTGAAATAGCCCTGGTGATTTAAATCATTTTAGCATTTCCTTTGCAATTAGCTTCCACATAATAATACTGAAGCTAATTTCTGCACCACGTTTGACATTATAAATGTAATTGGCTCCCGTTCACATCCCCACTGTGACACATCCATCAAGCCTCATGGCTGACATTTATGTGTGTTGTGTGCGTGTGTGCTAGCCAACACATGTGCTAACTCTTGCATATGAGCCGCTTTGCATCTCAGTCACCTTTTGTTTTACCCAAATCTATCACCCTACATGGGCATAACGACTTGGCATTGATTGCGCTCCCTCCTTTGAATTTAATGCTCTCAATAAAAATAAGAATCTACAATGCATTCTAATTACACTTCTTAGGTGACCTATGTAACAACTGTTTCCCAATGAAGGCTCATTAATTGGCCTGTCACAGTTCAGTTGGAGGCTCTTGTGGCACTGTCCTTTTCATAGGCGTGCCGGCATGACCAGCGTCACTGAATGCTCATATATAAGAGCTCCAATAACAGTTAAAATGCTATTAAAGTGGCTGAGGCATAGCTATGCTGCTGCTCCCTCTAATTTGAGACACTGACTGGAGGGGTGTGTGGAATACTCTCTGGGGAAAAGCATTCCTCACTGACTCTAGCATATGTTGGGAGTGCACACACACACACACACACACACACACACACACACACTTGTACACACAAGCAGACTTTCTAATTGCCACTGGAGTGTAAACTGCAGCTGATAATGTTATGGTAATAACAATCTCTCTCTTAAACAAATATTCCCATGTGCGCACTCATGCAAACACACATGTGGGAACACAGAGTGACTGTGGGATAAAACGTTTTCTTTTTTAAAACTCAGTCAACAGCAGATTCATATATTGTATGAATAAAGGACATATAGGAAGAGTTGATTAGACTAAGAGTGTATTCATATGCGGTGGCTCTTGATATGTCGTTCTTAATGGTTCAGGGACAGCACAAATTAAAGGCCTCTCATGAGTAAATAAATGGTTTTGCTCCACTGAAATGCATCTTTCAGAGATTTTATATGTTCTCGAGGTTTATTATCAAAAAATGAATGGTCAAATAATGCAAGAAAATTTGAATGGCAATTTGAACAAGGCAAGGTAGGCCTTTCATACACGGTAGAGCTCTCTAAAAAGCTCTTGATGGATTATTTGGTAATTTCAGACCATTTTGTTATGGAGGCTAGCCTTGCAAAGGATAACAAAGCACCGCTTTTGGCATATGAAAATTATTCAGTTTAAGGGCAATCTGTGACCAAGTTCTCAAATGAAATTTATAAGAGAATAGAAGGTTGTTTCTTTTGGAGAGATGCCAATTTTCAAGTAGCACTCCTTGCTTAGCAAAGCTCAATTCTAAAATACGGTCTTTTATTTCTAACATGAATGGAGCTCAAATGAGAGGACGGCGACCAATCGATTTTAACCATTAAAATAATAAATATTAAAGTCCAACCTTAGTTACACTCTGCTCTTTCTCTTAAGAAAAAACACACAGAACAAACTAATTATTTTTAATGTGTATATGCTTGGTCTCATTTCAGCATCATCTTTAATAACACAGATTTAATGGACTGCTATTTAGAAAAAGGCTACTCCATACATACTTAATACCATTACTGACCAAATTAACCTTGAGTAGATCTTAATTACATTTAGTTCCATTTGGTTGGTCATGCACTTCACACAGCTCGGGATATTACAAATGGACAGGGGGGTGATCTTTTGTTAACACAAAGTTTGCTTTCCAGTTATTGTGTAAGTTTTCCACTCCAAACGGACATTACAAAAACATGTCCTTTAAGGACAAGTCCGGTGATATTCTGTAGTTATCTACTTCAACAAATCCAATGAAAAGACTCAAACCAACAAGTAGTGTGTGTGTGTGTGTGTGTGTGTGTTTGTGTGTGTGTGTGTGTGTGTGTGTGTGTGTGTGTGTCTTCTTCTTCTGTGCCACAGAGCTCCATTCTTTTCCACAAACATCAATGAGCCACACTGTTGCACTGGGTGACATATTCCTTTATTACCATGAACACACACACACACACACACACACACACACACACACACACACACACACACACACACACACGCACACACGCACACACACACACACACACTTTAGTTTTTCTTTCACTCAATCCCACACAATACACCTTCCTGCTGCCCCAAATACTAGGGCACGAGCAATGTGTATTCATCCACTGTTGAAAATAGTCCCCAACAAACGCATTTGCAATATTTGTTAAAAGCCTCCAATCTCCAGCTGCTTTAGGAAATTACTGATCTTTTTAATCATTTTAAAAATGTATATATTTGGCTATATTTGTATATATTTCTTGCTGGGGCTAGTTGGGGAATTCATTATTTAGTAGTGGGGCTATGGAAAATGTAATAATTACAAAATAAGGAAGACTAGGCACAGATATGTGGTATTTGAAAGTCAATTTCAAGTACCGTATGCCTACGGCAAACACTTTGGATGGTTCAAAAAGTGGCTTATCCTTTAAATGTACGGAAGAGTAGAACATGTTAGTAATCCTCATTACAGTTTGGCAAACTCCTTCTAAAGATTATTACACAAAACAGGAACATGCAGTATCGGTGGTTTGAGACAGACACATCAATTTCTGCCTGACACTATTCCCACTTTGATTAAAATTCACTCCATGACAAGCTCTCAACTGCCACTCAGCCAGTCATCTGTCAGTGTGATTCAGTACTATACAATATTATTCAAACGCATACTTGAATCCTAATGAGAATCCCATTGACAACTTATTGCTCGACCCGCTGATGAGCATTGATTGAAAAGGGGGTCTGGTTTGGAGTGGAGCCCCCTCGATGTAATCTGGGCTGGAACACCAGTGGTGGTGGGGGGGATGGAGGGGGGGGGGGGGCCGCAGGGCAAAAAGAACAGCCATCGGTATGAAGAGTGCATCAAACTGGGCTCGATGGGATCAATGGTCGTCCACCTCGCAACATTCACAGCTCCAATACAGAGACTGTCCCATTCATTACCTTCCACTCTGGCTTGTTTTGCATGAAGGGGACACGTTCCTAATGCAAAACTAAAGTACCCTGATGCCAGTTTTACCCTTGATTTAGCCCTGATTTTCTATTCGCCGCCAGTTTTTGGAGAGAGAGAGAGAAAGAGAGCGAGAGGGGAAGAGAAAGTGGACACTAAATGTTTCTGAAAGTAATTAATCATTCAGATCCAGATTTCTCCAGTAAAAACATATTTTTGTTCTTCCGTGCCCGCACCCATGAATTTATATAAATGTGTTTTTTACCCGTAACGCAGGACTGCTGCTGACCGTGTCTCTCAAACCCTTCTCTCCTCCATATTTTTTTCCTTTTTTTCCTTGGGTTTTCGCTGCAAATCGGCACACAAACATCTCGTATCGCTGGTGTTTTGATGTAGTTTGGAGAGCAGACAGACTTCTCGGGGATTCTTCCCAGTGAAATGTCTTGTAAAGCGTGACCCCCAATCCCTCTGGCGTAATGTGCAAACAACTTGAAGATATTATGCGTAATGTGATCAGTACAGCAATCTTACGTCGCAGAGAGTCCTATATGAAGTGTGTAGGTGCCTTTTAATGGCAATGCATTCTTGTTTTGGTGTCTTTATACACACGTTTGTGCGTCTGTCTCAGTTCATATGTGTGTATTTGCTTACAGCTTGTTAATCTGCCCACCAGAACAGGGTGTGTTCTCATATTATGGCCCCTCCAAGTCCAAGGCTGGCATGCAATAACGAAGACAGCACTTTCAATAACCTTGACAGACAGATTAAAAAGAGGATTCAATAGCTACTCTTCCCCATGAGCACTCCATCACAGAGGCCGCTATCCTTCAGCGCCGCTCCTCTCTCCCTTTATCGTCAGCTCCTGTCAATCACACGGTGGCTTGGCAAAATGGCCTCTGCTGCTCCTGAGGAGCTACTACTGTGTTCTCGCTTATCCTTTGGTTGTGGGTTAGAGAGGAACAGCAACAGCAGGAAGAGCCTTATCGTTGAACTGAAGGGTTGGCGGTGGTGTTTTTCTGTCACGATATCACCCCACTTACGGCACACAGGGGGGTTTGGTGACGTTTCTATGAAGAGGTCTGCCGGCACAATCACACAGTGCACATCATGTCCTTCTCGTGTAACCGCTCTAGTCTGTCTCAGCAGACTGTCCTTCCCTCACATGGGTGGCCTTGTCAATCCCCAGTCCTACACCCGCATTTCCATGGTTTCTAAACAACTACAGCCTCCGCCCATCCACCATCCCTTTCAGACGCATTGCTCCCAAGCTCACAGGCTTAGATCCCCCTCTTCGAGTTTTCAACGCGGCTTTACTCGCAGCCTTTGAAAGTTCACAGCCTGTCTTGGAGGCACAGAGAGGGAAAATCAAACTGCTCAAGGCGGGCTCGGATCACAGGTGAAACCCTCTGAAAAAAAAAAGAGAAAAAAATAAATCTTGATGTGAATTCGAGAGACACGTTGCCTGAAGACGGAGCACAGAGTTGAAAGAGTTTCTCTCAATGCCAGGCATCGTCTCCGAGGCTCACTTACTTATTTGTTATTTTCTGCCATTATCATTTCTAAGTGTTACATCATCGTTGTCCAGCTTTTGGGTTATTTAAGGTGGAGGACTAAAACTGTGGGTGGTGATTATTAGCATGACTTCAGCCTAATAGGAATATGATGAGCAGGAAAAGTTGTCCAGAGGTTATTTCCAGTTTATAGTACACACTCTTTATCAACAATAGTGTAAGTGATGTATTGGCTAATTAATGGTGCCAACTGCTCCCTAATTGCTGTACCCCCTGACCTACTGTTACCTCGTAGAAGCTGGTGTCCGCCCCAAGGGTATCGGAGAAGCTTGTGCTCCCGCGGACACACACACACACGCACACACACACATACACACAGCGAGCTACCCCTGTGATCCCTGAATGTCAGGCTAAGGGCATCCAGAGGCCAGCAGTCCTCTCAGCCTAGCATTCCAGGAGTTGATAAAGAGCATGAAAACACACAGTGGGCAGTTTAGCCACTATAATCTTGGGGATTACAGGTCAAAACGATTTCAGACACAAGAAAAAACAGAGTTGAGACAGCCTTTGCTACAGAGAATGAATATAATGTGTGCTGCCAAATATTCCATCCCCATCAGCGGACACTTTTCACCAAAGCTCTTCATAATTAATTCGGACCTGAAAATAAATTAAAACAAAATGTGTGCCTTTGGTAATGCACTTAGCTTCTTCTTTTTTCTTCTTTAGCCGCACCAATCAATATTTCTATTTTAACAATGGATCAAATGATTATGTGTTGGCTTAGTGTGAAGAGTGTCACTCGTAGAGACGAATCCATAGAAGCGTCCTGCCTCTGGTCCCCCTCAGCTCTCCACAGGGCTTTAACGTCTTTAGCTACGCAGCTTTACTGTCTTGGTTTAGTCTCGCTGCCCTCATCGACATCGTTCCCATCCACAGCGGATCATTTCTTTCAGCAAAAAAATCCCACTGCACACTACCCAGCAAACAGGCTAGCTAGTGAAAATAATAACCATTTAGCCGCTAAAGATCCACATATATCTCTGAGGAGTTAAAGCAGAGCTAAAATGAGAATGTAGAGCCCTTTGGACTTATATTTGTTATATGACTCCTGACTGTGTAGTGTGGGCGGCTCAGTAAGAGTCCTGTGTTTAGTTTAGCCACCTATCCCTTTAGGAATCCCTACTAATTATAAATTATAAAGTATATTTCTTGCATAGAGGCCTACCAGTGCCATGCCACAGCTGAAATACAGAAAGACGTCTAATGTAATGTTTAGGACCAATTTAAAAAAGGCTCTTAGTTTGAAAATATAGACGTCTGTGTCTATTTTCAACCTCATTAGATATCACTGACTGATTATATTCTGCTGTTTATTAGAGCAATCATGGGATTGAATGCATTAAACCATCCCTTCAAAACTTAATCTATCGCTTAATTAAAGTTGTCCAATGTGAAAACAGAACCAGCCTACTAAGAATTAACTTCAACCCTCCATTGTCCCGCCATCTAAGCTGCAGACACTTGTGAACCAGTTAATGAAGACGTGTTAAGATACAGATTCAGGTCCATTTGCATGCAATTACAGCACATTGCTTAAACGCCAAAGCTGTCAGCATCCATGCGTCCACATATCCTGCATCTGCAGTTCTCCGGAGAATTACGAACAACCCCCCCCCTCTCCCTCCCTCCTCCCGTTTCACCAAAGTCATTGCTCTGCCTCTGCAGTTTTGTGGCAAATGGCTGTAGTCCATTCAAACGTGTGAAATTGTAATCATAGCTGTCTCTGGATGGGTGTAATTAATGTGCTCTATCACAGAGATTTTGATGGCCAGTGTGGAGTATGTGGGGAGCCAACCCAGCGAAGGACATCGGCTAAATGATGTGCTATTATATGGAGTGTTTGGTCATTTGTAATAGCATGCGGTGCGGAATGCATGATGAGCGAAGAGGAATGTCCTCCTGGTGCTATCATCATTGTGTTCATTAATTGCATTGTTGATGGTCGTTGGTAACACAGCAGGTTGGATGTGATGAGTGTTTATGCGACGGATATAGCTCGCAAATTTGGCTTCGCTAAAAATGGAGAGATTTGTAAAGAATGTCTGGTGGGAAATGTACCTGGCTGTGATGTTTGTGAGCAACTTTCCAGTTTAGTTGGAACACTTTTAATCCCCAACATCTCCCTGGGTGTCCGCGCTGCCTGCAGATTGATGGAGTTTTACAACACAGTCATTAGCTGAATAGATATTAGAGGATGTTGTGTTTAACTGATGGTGTCAGTAAACAAGAGGCCAACTCAAGAGATAAGAAACAGCGAGCGAGAGAGCCGGAGGAAGAGTGATAGGACGACATGCGTACAGCAGCGTATCCCATCAGTCTGTGTGTCGGACCCGTCTCCGCTCAGACAAATTAGGATTTAGGATGTGGGGTGTGCATCCTCAGACAGAATAAATACATCTTCTCTTTGTAATGGATTCATCACCCATGAGCCTACACATGACAAACAAGCATTAGTGTCATCATGAGAGCGAAAGGATGGAAGAGAGTAGCAGAGGGAGTGATGGAGGATGGTGTTCAGCTGCACTGTGCATGTTGGGAATTCCTGATATGCTACAATATGCTTCATATTTCGGTGGAGTAAGTGTGCCAACAAAGCACGGGGTTACAAAGTGGTTTCTGATGGGAGAGGGTTGACTGTTAGTTATTTCAGTATTCAATTAGATAGCTTTGTTAGTCCTTGCGTAAGCACCAAAGTGTGTTGATATTGCGCTATTTGTCTTGCAAACTATGTTTTTCACCCATTTCGAAAGCTGTCTGCCCAGTAAATGGCCATTATCAGTTATCACTACCATTCTAATCTTTGTGACAGGCCAAACTGCACCTACCTGCACGTTGTGCAAGTTTTAACCACGTGTTTAACGCTTTGAATTGAAACAAAACAACTTGTTGAGGTTCAGGCAATAAAACTACTTGGTTATGTTTAGGAAAGGGTTTAAATTTGAACAAAATATAATGTCAATATGTTGAGTTTTGGTTTCACATGGTGACACCAACAGCGGTGAAAGTCCCATTCCTCCACCTCCTTACGTTGACTTTCCCGCTCTTAATACCACACCACCTGACTTCCTCCTTTGATCATTGCTACGGCCACTTGGTGTCTTCTTCTATATAAATGACTCACCTTGTGTCACATTGTATTCTTGAAGAAAACTTGGTTTTAATACACTTTCGGAGACACTGTCTCACGCTTTCACAAGTACGCTACTTGTGTGAGAAGTTCATAAAATGATAAACTTTTAGCGAAAAGTGTTTGGGAAGAATTGACCACATGACTGGATAAATGAGACTTGGATATACTGTATATATATATGTATGGATATGTTTATATATATATTATACTGAGAGCTGTGTGAGTTTGGATGTTTTGATATAGTTTTGCTTTCTTCGTTCAACTTGGAGGCAGGCGGGAAAAACAAGTTTTCTTCAAAAATTCAAGGTAACACAGGTGGAGTAATTAATATGCAAATGATCATTTTATGGGTGAACTCTTCCTTTAACTGTACTTTAACATCAGTGGCGTTCGTAATTATTAAGAGCCGCAATGCATTTTGGGGCAGTTGAGTAGTATATCCAGTCTCCGGTCTCAGACTCTGATCTGTATAAATCTGAGCATTTCTCACATAGATCAAATCCACACACTACGCAGTTAGAACACATCACATACTCTGTTTGACATTGTACTTATTTATAAACAGTATGTTAGTATGTGGTTTCGCACAGACCTATGTTATTACCGCATTCAGCCGTGAGCTACACGCGGGTGCAGGGGGCAATAGTGTTAGTTATTAAGATTGCAGCAGAAGGGCAGGAGGTCCTCTAGTCCTGTAAAAGTGAGAGTCAAGCCCTCGACTCACAACATGTCTCAGGGCTTTGTTGCATGCTGCATCACTGGGGCTGCACTCTGTGGAAACATTTTATCTCTCAGATGTTTTTCTCGCTGTGTAATTGTTGAATGTTGATGCAAAAAATGATGATGATAGAGGCCATTAGTCTTTCATGCTGAAGGACTTACAACCAAACCTGACATTTACCGTTGATGTGAAGATGGAAGATGTTTTTTGTCCAAAGGCGTAGTGTTTTATTGCTTCTCAGAGAACACTGATACGTGCAGAACGTTTTGGACAGACATCTATCTGAAACACATGCGAGCTCTTAAAGTCCAGGGGTTTATAAATGAATTAAAATGAATGAATATCTCAGTGAGGTGAATAGGTGCCACATGCACATTTAAAGAGGTTACTTTCCCAAAGACACAAAAGAGGCGGGAAAAGTAAATCATGCATGTCGTCTCTGCAGGGATTACATTCAATGAGAAAAGTTGATCTAACGGAGAATAAATATTTGAAAGTAATACAGAATGCCTCAGAGCCTTACTGCATTATATTCCATTATATTTTTATATCTTGAATTGTGTTGAATTTTGTGTTTTTCTTCACATAAATGAAGATATTTACAACATAAATTGATGCATAAAAAATCACCAGAATGCAGGAAATTAAGTGTTTGACACACAATGTTGAAACCAAACTTTGTGACTGCTATATTATTATTGTTATTATTATTATTATTATTATTATTATTATTATTATTATTATTATTATTATTATTATTATTATTATTATTATTATTATCTGTGGCATTAGATTGTTCAAACTGATAAACTGAGGATTTTACTGATGATTACTTATTTACTCATTTAATCTACTATCTATACATTTAGCTAGTTTAGTCCTGTGTTTCTCAACCTAAGGGTCGGGCCCCTCCAAAGGGTCACCAGATTAATCTCAGGGGTCATGAGATATTTAATGTGAGAGGAAAGAAGAAAAAACAAAGTTCTGTAACACAAATATAAATGCAGTTTCTACACTTGCTGGAGCTTTTTAGATGGGAAACATCACAAAGGGAAAAAAGTTATTGTCTCATTTAAAGTAAATGACCAAACTACAAGTCATCGGCTTGTTGTTTCCCCTCAAACATGGGCCCAGTGTGCTGCCTGTGACCCCTCTGTAGAGCCGCCTGTGCAACACAACAGCAGTAGAAACCTTGTAGACAATGAATAATGTAAAATACAGATATTCATGTACACATTTAGTGCGATGCCGAACATCCAGCTTTCTTCACTTTTCCAGCTTTATATACTATTCCATACTTTACCTTCACAGCAGGCTGAAGAGCAGAGTTTGACCTCTGACCTCACCTGCGTGATTCGTTACACCTGTAACAACAGCCAGCAGTGATGTCACAGGGTCCTGGAGTACACACACAAACTATTTTACCAAGTACTTCCTTACACAATGATGCATCACAATCTAGCAATGTCATATGTCAATGTCAGAACCAATTCCTTTTCTTTTGATACCACGTGTACATTTAACTGTACATTTGAACATAATGGAGTATTTTGACATGGTTGTATTGGTACTTTCTCCTAAAGGTAATAAGGATGTGCTGGAGTTGTCAACACAGGATTTGGACCGCAGCAGAGAAATGTTACATTTCTGAGCGTAAAGAGAGGAAACAGAAGCAGAGATCTTCCCTTAACCGTGTTATCTCCGTCAGTAACAAGTGACACGTACTGCAGAGGCAATTAGGATACCTGATCTCAATTGTGCTAATAAAGACGGTCTGCAGAGGGTATTTAGACGTCAGTGGGATTAGGGAGATCTTTGTCATGTAGATCTCTGGAATGCCCCTTGGCGTCTGAGATAAAATGAAGACGAATCCTTAGTAGAGGAAGAAGAATAAAACAGAGGGAAGGGAGTGGAGGACACAGAGCTCTCAGCTAATGACAGGGCTACTCTGCATCACTGCACTGACTAATGAGCACTCCAACAAGGGTGAGCTTAAAGACCAGTGCACGTGTGCGTGTGGCCGGCGCGCACGCACACGTGTGGAAATGTATGTGCATAGAGGGAAAACTTGCAAAAGGGGAATGAAGGAAGAGAGGAAGAAAACAAAAGAAGGGAGGAGGGAGTGCATCTCCGAGCTTGAGATCCATGGTGCGTGACAACGGAGGAAGCTCTTAATAATTCACATGATATTGATTTAGTTACCTGACTTCCCACTTCACTCCCACGCCCCGGGAGAGAAAGCCCACCTGTAGGTTCCTGCTCCCCCCCCCCCCCCCCAACACTCAAATAATGAAGCGCAATCAGCTTGATGACCTCGGATCCTTCAAACGGCACCTGTCATTAAGGTGATGATAATTATGTACCATGGTAGTAATCCTTTAACATGTTGTACTCGTGGGATTTTAAAAAGCTTTTATGGTATCTTTTTTTGAAGATGAGATTTTAAATAAGTTGCAGTGTAATGACAAAGAAAAGCAGAATATTTACACGAATCTCAAACTCTCTCGCTTAAAAGATTCATCTGTTTTCGTCCTGTTTTATAATTCAAACGCAACCACGGTTGAATTAGTTGGCCTTTTCCTCCTCGTGGAAATATCTCCCTCGCACCCGGCTACAGTTTAAGGAGGAATTAAAAAGGTATCATTTGTATTAACAGCTCCTTATTTCATCCACTCATTACCCGCACAGGAAGGATTCTTTTTTCTTTTTTACTTCTGTTTCTCACATGTAGCAGAAAGGAAGCAGCTATATTCGTGCCGTGGTGTTGACTTTGTTTCCTGATCTTTACCGCCACCTTGAGGGCATTCTGGGTAAGACTCAGTAGAAAAGGCCTTTTATTTATTTTTCACACACACACACTAAAAGATCATTCCACATAGATACATGCAGCGTTACAGGGACCGTTTCTCAGAAGGTAACTCACATGCAAGGTTGGAACTGAACTCTAAAGGTGTTGTAAATGCAGACATGTTGGCGTGGCGTAGCTCTCTCGTGGTTTACTGGTAGACTTGAATAGAACGCAGCCGACGTTAATGGAAAGTGTTTTACTTGAGCTTCACCTGCTGTGACAAGTCAAGATGTCTGCTGTGAAAAAGGTCTGTTAGCTAGTGGAAATGATTGGTTATTAAAAAAGAATTTGGGAACTTTAGAGCTTTAATTTGCACTGAAGCTCTAAAAAAAAGCCAAATGTATAAAGAGGTGAACTCTGTTGATGCATGAAGGGCTTTCAATTTATTCCATAATCTCTTATTATTTTATTTTATGTTATTGTTGTTTTGTGTTGTGTTGTGTAATCTGGTGTCTTTAAATGTGTATGTATTTATAGCTGTAACATTTTTTAGGGGGCTTTAGTACGAGGTTAGCTCATTAATTTGGTTGTTTGCAATAAAAACATCTTCAGTTAAAATAATAACATTTATATTTCTTGGATAACTAGCAGAATATGTATTCAATTTGTTAGTGAAGCTAAAGATCATTTAAATTCAGTGTGTTTTTTAAATTAAATTCATCCTCATAAAGACGCTGCTCTTCAGAAATATATCCGCTTACCTCAGTTGCCAGCGGCAACGATATTTATGTCTCTGTAAATTATATTTAACATGTTCTTCTGCGCAGTGATCTTCTTTAGTTTTAATCTAATTCCAAAGCTTTGCCTTATCCCACATGTGTGTTCCTCGTGGATTATTAGTTGTTTTTGTTGCACCATATTTATATTTTACTGCAAATGATTCCATAAAAATATAATTTATTTAAAGCAAATGTTGTTTCTGAGCTGTTAAACATTTAAAATGAACATATGCATATTTGCAGGTTCCAGATTTTAAATGAAGAAGGAAGAAGTCATGTAAATTATTTGTTTAGTAGTGATTTATTAAACTTTAATTTGTGGGAAAAGAATCAGACAAATTATTATTCAAAGAATTTTGTATTTTTATATGTCTGAAAACATGTATTTAGGGAATCTTTAAATATGTATGTATGTATTGCTTTAAAATGTGTAGGAAACTGACACTTGATATAAAATGGTGTTGCATTGTATACGATGCTAAAATAAATAAAAAGCATAAAATATATATTTTTTAATTTGGTACAAATATTCAGCTTAAGAACAAATAAGATAAAAAGTGACTTGATGTTACAAGATGGCATCGTTTGTGTTACCATTTATTCAAAAGGAGTGCCATCTGCTGGTACTGAACGCAATGGACAGTTATGTTTCAAACATCATTTCATACATTATTACACTGCACTGCAAGGATTCATCTCAGACTCCATTTAGCTTATTTATTTATTTTATTTTAATAAATGTAATCCTATGCATGTTCTCTTCCACTGTATGCTGCACACTGTACTTGTAAATGGAAACTGTGTGACGCTGTAAGAGACATCGATCATCGTGTTGTGCTAATATTACACTGTGTTTTTAGCTTTTATCATCATAATGAATCATTTTTTGACGTATGACTCAACTGCACTAAAACCAGAGCTGTGGAAATGTCTGTTCTCTTCCGTGACATTCAGGCTGTAACAGTTTCCCTGGTTGACGTGACAGTCAGACGGCTGGTTAATGGAACTTTATAGTGATGAATCGTGTACAGTACTCGATGAATACGAGTGTTTTATTGATACAGTCAGACGGGCTGAAAGGAAACTCGGACCTTCTCTCAGTTTCCACTGTAGTGTACACATATGAATATTTAAAAAGAGTAGAAAGTGTCTCCGTGTTGCTAAAGAGCTTTTCCATTTAGTTCTTTACCTGCTTCATGCTACACACATTTACAACTATCATCCATAAAGCAGGTGTTAGATACCTTTACGACGAGGAACTGAAGCCATTATCTATCCTCTTTTCAAAGCCACCGCACAGATCGCCTGCATATTTTATTTAGTTTTGTTATTGTGTGACTCTGGTGAATCTGAACCCTGTAAAACACCAAAGTCACAAAGCGATCCAGGCAACTCCCAAAAATGACTTTTTTGTCAATGGAGTCTGGTCCTCAACAGCACACTGCTGGTACTCCTGTCCAACCTGGGGCCGCGCTGACACCTATCTACTGTATGCACTACACTGACGATGGATAAGCACCTCATGCAACCTCACTTAAAACAATCCAAACTGCCCTTTTAAGATGATGAAATATTAAACTGTCTACCCTGCAGTTTGAGCTCTTTGAGCTCTTTCTCATTAGGCCGAGTCTCATGCGGAAAATCCCAACGAAACCCAACAGCACAGCGTGACCAGTGGATCCGGTTGCTTTTCTTCTATGTCTCCAAACCTGCCACCTCAGATCAATGGAAAGAGATCGTCCATGTGAGGGTTTGATTGACAGGCGTGCTCTGGGTCTCTTTAAATCAAGCTCGGACTGAAAACAGAGATGTTACAAAGGGCAGTGCGGTAAGCATTCTTCTTGAAATCTTTAAGCCATGGCCACTTAGATATTATCCAGGCGTATAAGTGTCAGTAAACCTATAGCCCATATAAGGTTTTCCTACATGACAAGATAAGAGTTAAGTTCTGCAGCATGGAGCAGAGACTTTGTTCTTTTTCTAACAGAAACTGTAATGTTAGTAGAAGCCGCTTAAGTCAGTAAGTGTGTGTACTTCCCATATTTTACATACAGTAAAATGACTTGTGATAAAGTCACATAACATCTACACATATACTTTGCATGCTTTGCTTTGCTTATTAGCATGTAATCAAATGAGTAAGGGGAGCAGAATGGGAACTACAGCTCAGTTCTGCAGTTGTAACTTGCCTCAGTTTATTCACTTTGCTGCGTTTCTGTCATGTTTCACCAATAAATAAAATAAGAAATACTCACCGATCACTAAATGTGTATTAATCCGCAGCCGAAAATAGTCCCCCCAAACATTTGCTAAAATCTACAGTACCCAGATGTTTAATAACTTTATAATCATGTTGTAACCTGTTTTTAAAATGGGCCAACAGGCAATAGGTTACCACATTGTAACAATGACACTGTAAGATATTGCCGGCCTTGATATGGGAAGACAGCATGCTCATAAACGGTCCACTGAGTGACAGCGAAAAATAAAAAGCAAATACTTGCCATTAATAGCTTAACAAATGCCGCCTGTGTCTATAAACCTGGCGGTCACTGTAAGAGGAGGTTGATGGGCTGTAACAGGCGTTGATACCTGTAATGCTCCCCAGTGTGACAAATGCGTTTTTCTGAGCTCAGCTGCTTTTTGAGAGGAGAAAAAAAAGCTGCACAGCATCTCTTAAGAGGCTCTTGGGAGTCGAGCTTGAAGGGTTGGAGATAGAGTGAACTAACAGGGCACTTAGCCGCTATCTGTGGCTAAACAGGGCTACTCCAGGATCTTATTCTCAGCAGAATGCTGCGCTAGGATGTCTGGAAGGAGCTCAGACCACCGCTCATCCTCTAAACGCTTTAGATCTCTCTAGACATGACAAGGCCTCTCATCTCAACTGAGTCCTGGTCGCACACACTCACACACACACACATGTGATTCAGGCTGAGTAATGGAGAAAAGGAGGCAGACAGATGGAGATAAACTGGCAGGTGTATTACTCTCAGTTGGCAAACTTCACTCCTCCAATTTCATTGTGCGCCTGCTCTGTTTAGTTGTTATATAGTTAATGACGAGCGATACTCGGCTACACCGGCCGACACCAGGTTTAATTTGAAAAGGTGCCGTAAATGATTGATCGAGACACAAGTCATATCATGAAATCAAGCGCTCCCTGAGCTGTGACCTCACAGCCAAGGTCAACCGACCACTGTGATTGTGTATTTGTGCATGGCCTTTCAGACCCGGCGAAAGTCGTGGCTCCTCTTTCAGATTGTGTTCCCCGTTGAGAACAATACCTGTAAATGATCGCAATTAATCCAATTAGGCCGGAGGAGACGGCTCTTTAGAGCTTCTCACGGTGCGATCTGGCGTCTGCTGAGCTTTCCAGGTAAAGTTGAAAGACATCCAGCTGAGAAAAGTACAGTTTTAGAAGTCGGTCATCTCGTCTAACTAAGCGAAAAATTATTTCTTTGAGTACAATTTTGAGGTAATGATACTTTACCGTTTTATGCTACTTCTACGTTAATCTGACACTCATTGTTCATAGCTACTTTCAGGCTGTTTCCATTCACCATTTCTTACTTATACCTATGAAAAGTAATGCACTATAATTCGTATATAACTCACGTAATCAATTTATCTGCAACGTGATCGTGAGCCAGCACGTGCAGGGCTGCCTCTCAGGAAGTCAGGGAATGTAGTATAAAGAACAACAAAACCAAAGTCTTCGTTGACCTATTTTAACGTGTTTTTGTTACGTAACTTATGTGCTTAACTAACGGTACGTACGTAATTTCCCTAACAAACGTAGGCTTCTTATTTTACCCCAGACCACAATCTTTTTCTGAACCTAACCAAGTTCAACAGTTCAACTTTTGAAGGATGTTTTTTCACAGTCATCTGCTGAAGGGGAAGTTACTCTGAGCTCACCTTCAATCTGAGTTTAAGAAATGTGCGTAGCAGCCGGATTCATGACAACACAACTAGTTTAGAAGCCAATCACAGTCCAGTGTGAAACAACACAAGTGTGATGTGGAAACTTGAAACCTCCTGTGTGCAGCAGTTAAACTTTTGAAATTAAGAATATTTAGGTATTCATTACATTAGTTATTAAGCTGACACTCTTATATAAAGCGACTTTAAAATTCATGCTTTAAGTCTTTTTTTTTTTTTTATATTCTGGATTAAGTATTATTTATGAGTATTTGTATATTTTTCTAATTTCAAATAATGATTGCATGATCTGTTACACCAGACATATGATAGGTGTGTTTAAATAATATCGCCAACAGAGGGCGATATAAACTTATTGTTATGGGATCTGGGAAATAATATGAGCAACACACTTCTCTTATTACGCTGAAGAAAAGCTGTTCAATTCCTTGTTACAACTGAGAGGTGACACTTACATCCAGCTGTAACAATGACCTGCTTCTCCTAGCCCTCCTTCACAGTAACACACCTTTTCCTTTATACAACACACTACATTGCAGCTCACATCACTGCAAAACCATCATTCTTCTGAGAAAGCAAAGCCATAATAAAGTTGTGTAAAATGAACCAGGTGTCCCTCCTTACCGACATAACTCTGAAGCATCTAATGAGGTGCCCTGTAAGAGAAACTGAATCCTGCAGTCATTGTCTGAGTTTATAAGACGCTTCTATAGTTTCCCTGCCCTCCACAGTCCGGCGCAGGCTCCTGTTACACTGAGGCCGTGTGAGGTGCACTCATGGCGTCGCACCATGGGCCACCGACACCTCTAATTAATTGTGTTTAATTACATCATTATAGCTTGAGTAAACTAAGGGTCGGAGTGAATGTCTCTGGTTGTTTTTCACCCTTGTTTAACTGACACTAGTGTTTACACCAAAAACCAGGCAGTCAATTGTTGCAGAGGAAGTACAATGTAATAAAAAGCAGCCGATCAGCCTGCTGCAGTTACCAAACAGAAGAGTCTTTTGTGAAGACAGAGTGATGAGGTGTAAAATAGAAATCCTTCAGCAGCGTAGAATAGCATCGGCCTACTGTAGCATCTGCAACATATGACCGGCTCTACGCAACACAGCAGTTTGTCTAATGTAAAGGAAGAAGTTCCACATTTGACCTTCATACCTGCACTCAGTATTCATTACTTTGCCACTATCGGCCTCGCCATCGGATCTCAGTTGGATCTCAAGGTGGAAACCGGAGACACATATGAATACCAAGTGTAAATGTAATCGGGTGCAAACGATATATCTGGGTGCAAGATGCATTTTAATGCTAAGCGTAAAGGGTATTAGATGAGAAGATCGACACCACTCAGTCCACTAAATATGAAGTCAGAGCCAGGAGACAGTTAGCTTAGCTTAGCTAGAGGTAAACAACTCGCCTGACACGTCTAAAGTCAAAACAAAACCGCCTACCAGCACTTCTAAAGCAACCACATGTTGTATCTCAGTTGTTTAGTCCGTAAATGTAAAAACAAATTCTAGAGAGAGTTACGTGCTGTAGCCTAACTATTGTCGACACGGTGAATCACTTGTGCTACGCTAAGCTAATCTACCCCCGGCTCTAACTTCATAGTTAGACTATCAATCTTCTCATTAAACTCTCAGCAAAAAAAGAAAATAAGCCCAAAATGTCAAACTATTCGTTAATTAGTGTTAATTTTCTGTGATGACTTCTTGGGGTGTGTGAGCCGATTAACTCTGACGGATGTGGATTTATACCGGCTGAGTTGATATTTGCTCTCTCAGAATTGAACACTGACAAATAATAATTCCAGTCTTAGATCTGAAACAGAAACAGAGGCAGCCAGGAGCTTTTGAACTTAGCCACTGATTACATTTTAAAGAGACATTCAGGAGCAGTACCATAAATATCTCCGTAGATTAAAGCTACATTCTTTATATAGCCCTTTATACTGTCAATTAGCTGGCGCTAGCTCCACTTTCCTATTATATGATTCTCAGTAAGCGATCTGTCACTCGATACAACGTATCAATAAGCTAAATTTAGGAGCTTTTTGAGTCATCTCTCAATGTCATTAGCCACAAATCAATGGAGGAGATTGATCAGTGGGTAACTTCACCTTGTATGACATCTTTTAAATGGATCTTCCTGTCAAGATATTAGGCAGGGTCGATATGGTGTGTGTGTGTGTGTGTTTGTGTGTGTGTGTGTGTGTGTGTGTTGTGTGTGTGTGTTAGATTAGAATTTGGGATATTTAAACATTTTTCAGAGCCATGGATGTAACTAGATTCAGCACCGAGGCCCACCAGGTGACTTATTTTTCAGGAGCAACTACACACACATTTAGCTGTTTCACTTGGACTGTGGGGAGCAAAGTGTCGACTCCCGTGGCTTTGGATGGTGAATTGGTGTGACCGATGCCAGCGCACGTACACTTACGTACACTTGCAGTACTGTCGTGTCTAATCTAAAGTGATGTTGTGATCACAGTGGTTTTAATATACAGTGGAGGCCTGTCCCTCCTCTGGGAGTAGGGCGCTGCAGGAAATATATTCATCTGAAAAACAATAACATCACCTGGCAACTTCTCGCAACTCTTTAATCAGCCACGAGCTACTTTCTTGGAAACTTGGCAACAGTGGCCTGGAGGCAGTGAGAAGCCCAGCTTGTGGAGCAGCAGGTATCAAACTTAAACAGCAATTAAAGGACAGAGGTTAATGTGAAACTCTGTGTACACTGTTTTAGCAACGCTAGAGAGGCTCTATAGGGATGCAATGTTCAGATTTAAATGTGCAGGTCCAGACTGGAATCAACAACAATACAGACATTCATGGTCTTCATCATAAGGTCAAAGTTGTCCAAAACAGATCCAATACAGTTCAATACAGAGCTGCTACCATGACTGACAATCTAATTTGTGCTGGGTTGTAAATAATCTTCACTCAGCTGTATAAACCAATTAGATTAGATACAGTTACTATTCAGCAGTATGGTAGCTTGTACTTGGAAGAACAGCAAGGGGAAGTTGCTAATTATAAAAATTGCAGGTAGGAGCTTCATAAAATCTGCCCACTACTTGTTTTACCCTTCAGCAGGCCTCAAGTGCAGCTCTCCCTCCAAGAGATGTCTATAATTCGAGGGGGGGGGGGTATCTGCATGTAAAGCAGCATCGTTGTGAGTGTGTGCTTGTTCATGCATGCATCCCTGTGCTGTCCACACGCTGTATTTACCTGTCAGAGAGCAGCACAGGACAGGTATCAATCCTGGAACCTTCCCCTCTCTCTTTACAGCTCAGACAGCTGCATATCCAATTCCTTCTGTGGAGAATCAGATCCTTGCCTGCCATCGAACTTCAGACTAATGCCTAGCCAGTGGAAGAGGCATGATGGGAAATCCCACTGAGCCAGTGGTCTTCACTATTTGTTACGTGAGAGCCACATTGATAGGACAAAGTCAATAGGAGAGCCACTTTTACCGCAAAGTATGAAAAGCTACATCCAGTCATAAAAAGCACTCTGCTTATTAATCTGTCATTCCACCCAGAACATACAATATGCAATGCAGCCAACCAATGCATTCAATAAAAGCAGGATTAGTTTAATACTGGGATGATGTTGTTAAACTCTGCAAACAATATTTCTGCAACTTATTTTTAATAAGAAATCGATCCATTTTACGTCTGTAGAAAGACGCGCTAACTAGCATGACATGCTGAAACGAGTCGACCGGAGCCAAACTAACGCGAGTATGAAGTGCCAGGTTGGTCGTAGTATCCTCCAATTTAAATGCTTCAATTTAGCGATATAAATTATATTTTAGCAAATGTCCATATTCGTAAGCATGCTTATGTTAACATATTATTAATGAGCTTAAGTTTATTTATTTCTATACTAGACCACCATGTATCTACACGTCCAAGAGCACCTTCACCATTGTAGTGCTGATAGACCGCCAAAACTGACAACTCCGCAGTGAGTCAGTGTCGGCCGAGCAAGTTTAAATATCTTGTTTTTAGTCTATATTTGCATCTTTTATCAATTATTATCAAATATTTTTATTATTTGTAGGCTAATAGAGCAGACACAGTGTTTTAATGGGTTATATGTAATAGCCCTGCTTGTTTTTAGTGTTTATGAAATATCTGTATTGACTCCATAATCATATCCATCACCCCTTTATTTAGCCCACTGCCATGCGAGCCACCAATTAAAGCTTGGCGATCCGCAGGAGGCTCGCTAGCCGCGCAATGAGTAACACTGCACTGAGCCATGGCTGACCCTATTGTTCCACTTAAGCAAGCCATTGATAGAGGCCTAATTCATCTGACTTGCTGCCGCCTAAAACGTATGCCTTGGCTGACTCAGGGAAACATGTAGTGACATACGAAGAATAAAGATTGTTTTTTAGGAGGAAAATAGGAGGCAGAGTTGAAGAGGTTGGTGTGTGTGTGTGTGTGTGTGTGTGTGTGTGTGTGGGGAGGTGGAGGTGGCAGGGAACACAATCCAGGCATAGGGATAGGACAAGTTGCCACGGCAACCTTGGCTCCTGATCCCCCAGACCGGCTGGAGCTGGCACAGAATGAGAGCAAGCGAGTAAGAGAGAGACAGAGCGGAAGAGAAGGAGGGTGGGAGGCGAAATGGCTGGAGTGCTGCCAGAGATTTTGACAACAGTACAGTAGTGAACAGGAGGGATGGAGCCATCGCAGAGGAAGCAGAGTCTCCAAAGGGATGACCTCTTAATAGTTAGGCCATCTGAAATCATCAACACTTCATGATCTGACAAGACTCAACACACACACACACACACACACACACACACAGGTACGCACACACATTTACAGAGTATTCAGATTCCCAGTAGGCACATAACATACTGCTGCAAACATACAAACACAGATTGTTAAAACACAGAACGTGGATGCACACGCATGCATCCACACATGTGTACACATACATTTTGAAAATGGCTATTTTATGCTAAGCTAATGCTGGTTGTAGCTTCATATTTACTGTGCAGACATAGACATTGAAGTGGTATAAATCTTCACATCTATCTCTCAGCAGGAAAGCAGAAGTGTAATCCCTCAATACCATAATATTCCTTTAGGATTTTTTCTCTGTCTGGTTTATTTGGGTTTATTTTACGAGCCAAATTACTTGAATTTTCGCCTTCTCTCTCTTTATGTTTTCTGATTTTTTTCTTCTGGAATACTTGATACTTTAAATTCTTCTGGGCCTCAAAAGGTTCTTATGTGTGGTCGTAAGTAGACATTGCTTCATTGTAAGGGGTTACAAGACAAAAGGTCTTGAAACCACTCGTGGTCTAAGTGTCTCTAATCTAATAAGATTTGTAAGGAATGTCAAATGAAATCAACTAAGAATTAAGAATAAATGAGAGTATTTCATCAGTAAAGGATGAAACTGCAATACTAGGGTTTAGCCTATTTGTGAATATTCACTGTAACCACAAGAGCTATAAATATCAGACGGCTACATTTGGAAGTCATCAGAGATATCAAAGGTATTACTAGAAAGGAGAATAATTCAATAGGTAAACAGAATCTAAAAATACCCCAGTCCCTGTGTGCTCTGTCAACATTAATCGCAATCCATCATAACGTTGGCTTAATTGTGTATAGTTTGTACAGAGAGTATGAAGCAAAGTTATGTTCATTTGATTAAATGTTGTATACCTTAAATCTTGAATTCTGTGACTTATAATGCTTTGAAACAAGATCATTTATGGGGGAAATGCAATGACTACAAAGTGAAACCAGGTGTGGACACTGCATATATTCACATTCATGACTATATTCTTGTTTGATTTTGTAGACTGTAGGCTATATTTGAAATGTAATGTTGCCCAAAGTAGTTATTCTGCCAAGTGAGTGATATTTTTAAAAATACTTTATTCCAATAACATTCCTTAGATGCAAAACGCCGACTCACTATTATTGCCAGAAGATAATTCATGTGTCTTGTTTGTGATTCTGTAGCTGGGGAACATCCAGCTGCTCTCATAAATAGATGCAATTGTCACCATCTGTAATGGAAATCACTGCTTCATTAAATTACACAGGTTATTACAGGTGTATGATGACAAGTGCAAAATCTCAGGTGTTAACATGTGTTCACGGAACGAGCTGCGCGTGAGGAGACGACAGAGTGAGGAGCTCTGCAACGCTGGAGCTTGGCACCACAGCTGCAATTTCAAAAGTGACAAAAGAATTTCAGCAAGGTCTCTCGGCAGGAGTCATTGTAGGGCAAAGAAATGCTAAATGCAGACACAGGCCTAAGTGCTATACTCATGGGTTTGGTGGTTAGGAACTGGCACAAGAAGCTGATCTGAGAACTGGCTTGGGATTTGTGCTAATGATGGTCTGTAAAGCAACCCTCCACTTATAATCTCTCTGAAATGTTTGTTTACCTAAGCATACATCCTTTGGGAACTATGAATATACAACATTTTCTTCTGCCAATCTATCAATCTTTATTATATTTATTTTGTCCTCATGGTGAATTTTCAAATGACTATCAAACAATAAAAGTGGTAGTAGTTCACTATAAGAGGACTGGCGTACTTTTTATAGTGTGCTGCGTGCACGATTGGAACTTGGGCCCCTTGAACAGGCTACTTTTGCCCCCCCCCCCAATGTTCTCACAAGTACATACACAAACAGACACACACACACTACACTGAGTGACAGTCACTCCACTTTTGCACCTCGAGTGGACTAGCAAAGAGACGGGGACATGTGCAGGGTTATACATCTCTGGGATGACACATCTCCGTGGCGATGAGCTGTGCAGTCACGGGCGTTTAGCTGTGATGGCGACATTGACAGAAGACAAAGCCACGGGTTTACAGAGAGCTGCCGGCGGTATCTTAGAGTGACACGTGGGTTATCGTTGACACGCCAACACTGCGTCCCCGGCGCACATTTCCCATGAACTGCTGAGCTGAGCTGCTCCCAAAAGATAGCAAGACAGCAAGATGAGCAAAGGTGAGACATTTATCTGTGGAAGGGGCCAGCTGTGGAAAAAGTCTGGGACAAAGTTGGATGGGGGTCTGCAAGCAAAAGTCCAACCAGCAACATTGGATAACTTACTTGTCAATCTTTAGCATCTGTACCTACCTTTCTCATACTTCTCTGTATCAGACTTTTCTTTTCTTTTCTGCTTTACTTTATCTCTAATCATTCACCTGTTATCTTTCTGACGGTCTTGTCCTATTGTCTTTTCCTGGCTCACAGCCAGAGTTCAAAGGCCAACAAAAACAAGAATAGGCAGAAATAAACAGAGAGAATAGAGAGACAGACGGGGTCATTCCTGTGTGTAGGTAGCCATTTGTCCTGGAGTGATCCGTGGATTAGGGGCCAAGGCCTGGCTGCCCGATCTAAATTGCTCCACATACTGAACAGATTAAGTTAAAAATGAATGGACCACCGGGCTGATAGAGTCGGGCTTATGGGGAGATATTCTCCTTTTCAAAAACACTCCCAGCAGCAGTGGCAGCAGCAAAGGATTCAGAAGGGAAATGCCAGTTGGGAGATTAACAGAGGGGAATTGATTGTCTCAATGAGGAACGCACTGATAGGACTGGCATGGTGTACCCTCAGTGATGCTACTCATTTAGCATCATCATTATCACAACCATTATCACCATCAGCATGAATCATCATTGACAAGCTTGATGCCACTATCATCCTGACTATGCTTATCATAATTACTACTTTAGTCATCATGATAGCCAGTTTCACTTAATAACCACTACTACAGTATCGGCAGCACCATCATCTCCATCTTTTTAGCCATGGTAGCATTGTGGCTCTCAGAATGGCAATGCCAGTTGGTCCTTCGGTCCAGACTGAAATATCTCTAAAAGTATGGATTGATTGCCATTTTGTACAGACATTCATAGTCTCCAGAAGATGAGTGCTTTTGACTTTGGGGATCCACAGATTTGACTGTTGTGCCATCATGAGGTTCATATTTTTGGTTCTCATTGAAATGTCTCAACAACTATTCGATAAATGGCCATGAAGTTTTGGACAGATTTTCACAGTGCCCAGAGGATAGATTTGACTAACTTTGGTGATTTTTTTCAGTCAGTCAAGGTCCCAGAGGATGAATCCAAATGACTTTTCTGATCTCCTGACCTTTCCTTTTGTGCCACCATGAGGTTGACATTTTTGGTTTTGAGCAAATGTCTCAATAACTATTGGATAGATTGCCATCTGACGTTCATGTTCCCATCAGGATTAACTGTAATAACTCTGGTGATTCATTAAGCTTTCATTGAGTGAAACCAACGGATCAAAATCTGAGTTTGTCCGATGCTTTGGTTTATTGCCATGCTTAAACATTTAACTAAGATGGCACTACCAGGTAAACATTTACCATGTCAATATCAGCATGACATTGACACTCTGAACATGTTTGCATGCTGATGATAACATTTAGCTCAAAGTATCACTCGGCCTGAAACAGATTAGTCTCCGGCAAGTTTTCACACTGCCTCACTCTTCATATCCCAATCCCCAAAAATATTTCACCCAGCTATTAGGAAAATTGGGGTCTTCTTATAGTCTCCCAATCAAAATTAATCCCAGACACACATTTTTGTCATACACATCGACTGTTGGTTCCTCTCTGCAGTCATGAATGAGCTGCTGTTGACTGGATTAGGCCGCATGGAGTTTATTTAATGACTGCTGCACAGGCTACAGTACACTGAGCCTCTCTCATGGGCTGAGGTAAGAGAAAATGTTTCATAGTAATAGAGATCCTTTACAACCACCGGGGGAAATCACTGCTGCTTTTGTTGGCAGCCCATGTAATTAACCATGTTCGCTTTCTTACACTCTCCAAAATGTGGAGAATAAACCCCTTGTAGGTGCTAATCTTTAAATCTTGTGTGACATTAAGAGGACAGGGGCTATTTGACAGAGAGCAGCATCCCCAAATTCTGCACAACAAAGCCAATTCTTTATGATTTGGCGCTGACAGTGGATGGGAAAGTGCTGTGATTGAAAGAGGGAAGTTTTCATTTGGCTGAACATCTTAGAAGCAGGTGGGAAATCAGTCTCTGCTCTTGATCTAGGTCTAGGACAATTCTGCAGGATGGATGTTTGCTGTCAAGGGGTCTTGAACACAGGCTGGTTAAGAGCCTGCATACTCACCACTCACACCTTCTCTGTCACTGTATCACTCTACTGTATCAATATCAAAAACTGTATCAATACCGAATCTGGACGTTTCTTTGCCACAAGAGTGACGGCCTGTCAAGAGCTTGCAGTGTTGGACATGAGTCTATCTAATTAGAAAGGCCTGGGGCAAGGTTACAAACTACAGTAATAACCATTGTTTTCCTTCTCGGATACATCACAACGATGGTGATGATCCCATAAGGCGAAGTTGGAATCACTCACCTGCTGACTCAGCTCCAATTATAAAGTGGCTGTTTCAGCTCGATATTTCAACGTAGACATGTCCTACCAAAACCCAAAGAATGACATCCATCATTGCGCAAACAAAAGCATTGCTTCAGACAAACTCTATAGTTTTTGCTCGGTCACAAGACGCATTCAAAACTGCATTCTAACATAATTACTGCGATAAGTAATAATAATAATAATAATAATAATAATAATAATAATAATAATAATAATAATAATAATAATAATAATAATAATAATAATAATAATAATAAGCTTTATTTGTATAGCACCTTTCATACAAGAATTGCAGCCCAAAGTGCTTCACAGCAAAAACATAACAATTAGTACAAGGACAGAATAAGAGCATTTACAGTACAATAATCACAGTGTTGATGTAAATGAGTCTGAAGTACCATTATAAAAAATAGCAGAATTAAAATAGTATAAAATAACATTGGAATTCATGCCTAGTTTCCCTATCTGTGCCGTACTTAACGACCCTACTGCCAGGAAATCACATTCATTACACCATTCTTGTAAATGTTTTAAACTATCAGAGCCATATTTTGAAAGCATGAGATCAACAATGCGCCCTGTGGCCTTTCAACTGGTTTTCTCCCTTCGGTTAAAGCCAGTTTTTCTCCAATACACATTTATCAGAGAAACTTCCTCTTTTTCCCGTGGTAACAGTCTATTTGATCTCAGGTTTTTCAAAAATACACACTCTGAAATTTATCTTCAGAGTCTGATTTATCACTTATCACTCATTTATCTTAATGTTAAACCAGGTATAGCTAATATTAATGAAATCATTTAAATTAGTTTAAAGTGGCATAGAGTAGCAGCATTAAATAAATAATAATAATAATTCACCATTAAAAGGCTAGGATAAAAAGATATGAAATATCACCATTAAAAGGCTAAAGTAAAGAGATATAAAATATCACCATTAAAAGGCTAAAGTAAAGAGATATAAAATATCACCATTAAAAGGCTAAAGTAAATAGATATAAAATATCACCATTAAAAGGCTAAAGTAATGAGATATGTTTTTAGCTTACTTTTGAAGATATTGAGCTTGCCTCCCTAATCCCTGCAGACTGCATCCCCGATTTTCTTTTGGATGTTTCTGGGAACATTTAATAAACCAGTAGTGGATGATCGTAATGTTCTTGGGGGCACATAGTTGATTAGAGAGTTGGCAGTGTAACTTGGTGCGGTTCAGTTTAGGGCTTTGTATACAAGAAGGAGGACCTTAAAATCAATTCTAAAAGTTACTAGAAGCCAGTGTAGAGCGGCTAACACTGGACTGATGTGGTCTCTCCTCTTGGTTCTAGTCAGCAGCCTTGCTGCAGCGTTGTCGGATTTTAGCTATATTTCTAAGGTGGAAGAATGATGCTTTTGTCACCTTGTTTATGTGGGATTTAAAGTTTAGATCTGAGTCTATGATAACACCAAGACTTGTGACTTCAGGTTTAATCAAAGGAGTAAGTTTCCCCATGTTATTCAGCTTCATCTCTCTTTTTGTTACAGGACCTACTAGTAGGATTTCAGTTTTGTTCTCATTTAATTTTAAGAAATTATTGCTCATCCATTTATTTATTGCTGACAGACAGGTGGTGATGGAGTTAACAGCTGTAGTATCATTTGGTTCAGCAAAGATGTACAGTAAAGTAGACTAATATGATTATTCCCTACATACCTAAGCTTCTACTACAACATCTTTGAAGGCTTTATCCCTCTACTTACATTCAAGTGAGGCATTATTATTATAGTAGTATAATTAAATCACTACATACCATACAATTGTTGGAGAAAGTGACTCTCCTGACAGACGATATTTCCCACAAGACAAAAGGTCTTAATATTTCAGTCTGACAGAGATGATCTTCTTCTTAATGGAATACAGCGGGACTCTTAACCACTGCCCCAATGTCTTTTCTAAAACATCTTCAAACCCTCTAGCTTTACTTCAGAATTTCCTCGTGTATTAAGACCCACATCTCTCTTGTATTGTTTAATTTCCACTTAATTATTCATTACACCCTTAACTGAATCATAGGGATAAAACTTAATTTCCTTCTCTTACCGTGACTCATTAACCTGGTGGGGAGGATGCAGTCTCATAAAGGGCATAAACAGATAAGTGATGTTCCAGATAAATGGAAAGTAAATAAAGTTTTATCTATTTATAGCTATCAGTTCCCATAAAGCACTGAGCCTCTGTGCCAATAGCATCTGGTAAGAGATGTTCATGGATCACATGGAAACAAGAAGATGTGGACATCCTGGTATTTTTGTCACTTCTCCCAAAATATCTACACATTTTGAGTTCTTAACTCAAACCGATCGAGTCATCAGAACCTTTTCCTGACACTGACTCATAGCCTGTTAATATTGGGGCTTTCCAAGGTAATCACATATTATAATCTCCCAAACAACTATTGTTCTGTTGAACAAAAACAGAGATCCAGCAGGCTGCGGGATACACTGTTTAAAGTAGCTATATTGCCTAAACAGTTTCTGCACAGATGGCAAAAATAACAAAATAAGTTTTCGTAAGAAATCATACAAACCATTGTTTGAGGCTACGCTTTCTCCTAGATCTACAAAGATTTAACTTCATAATACATGACTTGTAGTTCTTTGATTTGGCCATTAGCTATTTTCTATTTTAATTATTCATCTTTAAAAATATTTTGTTATATTTTATAGTAGCACTAGAGGACAGGTTAGGGGATCACCAAAGTAATCATCTGGGAACCATGAACATCTTTAATCCATTTGGTAGATGTTGAGATATTTCACTGGATGAGTGAGTGAGTACCTGCGGGTGGAAAAGCCAAAGGAACACCAAAGTCATTATGATTCATCTTCTAGGGAGCATGAATGTCTGTACTAAATTTCATTTCAATGCCATTCAATCCAATGGTTGTTGATATATTCTCATCTGGACCTAAGTGGTGGACTGACAGCTTGGCTATGCCTATCCGTATGGGACATTTCAAGGGATAAGCCCTGGGAGCTTTCCACAGTGCTGAAATGGACCTTTAGATTTGTAGTTTTCTATAGCTTCAGTGTGGCTTTTGTCCTGGACCCGAGGCAATAATGTCTCTGTTTCCCCATTTCCAACAGCCTTAGTGTTGTAACTAATGAAATAATAAAAATTGTGGCCTGGGTAGAATGAGCTTTTAGTGCTAACATATGTCATCGAGACAGCTTTTAAAATTGTCTGAGTGAAGATTTTGTTTGTCTTGTGGAAGAGGAGATTTCAACACACCGGTCTTGCATTAAAGACATTTGTATCAGGCTTTTTCCTAACCTGGTAGATGCTCTTTGATACCGTGTCCTTATAAGTCTGCAATATCCCAAATAGGAATTCTGTGTGCTGAAACTACAGCAATAAAGGAACTGATATATGTGTGCAGGAGCTAATTATCCCTCAAGGATTATGTTGTTCTCTCTATTAAAATGGTGTTTGTCACCACCAGCTGTCCTTTCAGTGAGAATATCATGAGCTAAAATACAATTCATTAATGTTGTCACTCCCTTTAATGCGAATATGACTCAAGGGCAGGCCTACCCTTTACTGTTTCACCGCTGTGAGTCAGTAAGTCGTGCTCGCTGTGTGACAGAGACAGAGAGGGGGAAATGAAAGAGAAAGAAAGATTTGTGTGGATTGATTTGATGGATTCATTACAGTATTAAATGTGATGTGGGTAACACAAATGCAGATTAGTACTGCTAAACGCTACAACGGCCAATAGAATCTGTATAATAGGCAGGCTACACATGGCAGGGTAAAAATAACACATGCAGTATCCAAAGAAAGCTGTCTGTGTACGACAAGGAGGAAGGTGTTGAACAAAGGCTGCCTTCACATGGAATCTAGTCAGTGTTAAAACAAAAGGTTGTAAAAGCAGCATATGCCACCTACTCTCCAAACCCCCCGTGTCTGTGGGTATTGAGTCGTTTTCTCAATGGACCAGATGGAGGGAGAGCCAGTGTAAGACTAGGACAGATGTTTCACTAGACTCTGGGTGTTTGTTTGCATGTGCAAGTCTTTGTGGGAGACAAAAGACACAGGGAGGCCCATAAATTATTTCTGAAAGGAAAGTGGAAAGGGAAGAATAAATTAAGAGGAAGGGAGAGATTTTAAAACCTTGTTCAGATCACCTGTTATTATTTCAACACGGTAACAGGACCTCTCCTTATACAAAATTACAAGAACATTTTTGAGGTATGTGTACCTACTGTTTCCCTTTGATGCAACTTTATACTTCTACTCTATTTAAAAATAGATTGCACTACATTTATCACACAGCTATAGTTACATATATGTAATATATATATATATATATATATATATATATATATATATATATATATATATATATATATATGTAATATATATATATATATATATATATATATGTAATATATATATATGTAATATATATATATATATATATATAATATAATTATGAATAACGCCTGAAAGGGTAGAATCTGGAGAATGAGTACTTTTACTTTCGATACTTTCAGTATATTCCGATGATAGGTGTAATACTTCAGTATTGTTACAGATAATTAGCCTGCTACCGTCAGTGACAAAAACAATGACACTAAGAGTCAGTTAAATATCATAATAATCATGTATTTTATTTCAAAGATTCACACTTTGATTCCTGGTAATGCTGATTTTTTTTTAACTAACTGAAGAATCCCATGTTCTGAATGAGTTGGTGGTGTAAAGGTGTGGTCACAGGAGCAGAGGGAGACTATCCCGTGTCCTGCTGAAGTGTCGTTGAGCAAAGAGCTGCTGAGCCCTTCCCCTGACTCCTCACTTTGTATAAGTCGCTTACACAATGTCTCCGCTGCACTGATACCACCAGTGGGAGGACAAATGAAAGGCCTCGGCAGCACCATGGTCAGCGCCTGCTCGTGTGCAGCGGGTCTCCTTCACTCCCAGACAGTGACAGTGGAGCATTTTATGCAAACACCGCGTGGAAAGAACCTCAAGGCTAGAGAGGACATTTAAAAACATGACCGCGGCCATGGGCTCTCCGTTTAAAGACACGAGGCGACACACCTCTGACCTGACGTCACTGCTGGCCTCGTGACTCAGAGAAAAGTCACAGGTGCTCCAAAAGCAATCAGTCATTAGTGTCAAAAGTGATGTTTCATAACTTGGCGTCGTGATTTGTAGCCTTTTTTATTCAAATATGCTGCAGCTGTGCATCGTAAAAGTAAGTAAGTCTTAGCAGGTAAAGTTAAGCTAGCTTGCACTCATTAAGCTAACTACCTTAATTTAATTTCATTACCTTAAAGTGACATAACAGCGGGATACGGTCGGAAATAAATGGAGGGAAGAAGTAATAATTCGACTTAAAAATAATACCTTAAACTAAAAGGTAATTACAAAGTGTTTATGCTGCTAATAGGTCTGCGCGTGATACAACACGGGGAGGCTCCATGGCTGTAACGCGTTACAGTAATCCGTTACGAGCCAGCCCTGCCTCTACTATCACCCGGCTGCTGCTTTGTCTACGCGTCCATGTGTGTTTTTCCCTTCGCAGTGTCGGTGCTGTGCCTCCGGTCTGTCAGCCTCTCTGCCATTGGCTTCAGAGACCTCCGGTCCTCCCTTCATAACACAGTAGACCCCCACGCGCTCACACGCACATCCACTCACGCGCACAGTGCTTTCGAGGAGCGACGGTGAAATGTTGTTTAAACTGCGGTTTACCGACTCCTTTCTTTTCAGCTTCACATCGGCGAGGAGCGCAGGGAAGCTTCTGCGATGCGCTCAACCGGGGTCTCGTCGGAGTTGAAATAAGGGAAACACGGGGGGTCGGGAAAGCGAGAGAGAGGGAGATATTGTTACGAGGATGACTGATTGGTGACAAAGAAAACGGGGAGCCCCTCTGGCTTCGGTTGTCACCCGCTAGAACTTGACGGAAGGCGTTTCGGGGGACCGGCTTGGATAGCCAAAGATTTTTTTATCATTATTATTTTTGGAGGGGAACCATGCCTGTCCGGAGGGGTCATGTTGCTCCTCAAAACACGTTTTTGGGAGTAATAATTCGGAAATTCGAAGGACAAAGTGAGTACCTCTCCCTGGTGTCCAACGGTGTGTGGGTGCTTTGTGTTGTGCTGCCTTTTGTGTCTGTCCTGCTGCATCCTAACAACAATCATTGGCTCGTTATGAAATCGCCTAATAGGCCTTCTTTATAACAACAAGCATATGATGCAGATGGACTATATTTTCCAGTGATTTTTTTTCATTTTCATGAAAAGTATTATTAAGTGTAATTATCTTGCTACCTTATCTTGTTCTACAGCTCTGTAGTGTTTGAGTGCCTCTTCTTCTCTCCTGCTCCTCCAGATCCAACTCCTGCTCCTCCAGTTCTGTGTAGTTTTCATAGATTATGTGCAGTGTTGTGTTGCTGCACACCGTGCTGGAGGCCTATTGAATAAACCGTCATCCCTTGTGACATAAATCTGTTTTATAAGCTGAAAACGTGTCGCTTTCCTCACATTCTAAATGAAATGTCAAATAAAAAGTGTAATAATCAATAAAAAAATGTAATGTTAATGTATCTATTGTTTTAATGTGTATACACACGTTTAATGAGTGAATCACTACAGGAAATTGTTCTTGTTTATACGTTATTGTTACAAATTAATATTCTTCCTCCCTTTCAGATAAGAAATTTGTCATAGCCAATGCCCGGGTACAGAACTGTGCTATCATCTACTGTAATGATGGCTTCTGCGAGATGACGGGCTTCTCCAGGCCGGACGTCATGCAGAAGCCGTGCACTTGTGACTTCCTGCACGGCCAGTTCACCACCCGGCACTCGGTGGCTCAGGTGGCCCAGGCGCTGCTGGGCTCAGAGGAGCGCAAGGTGGAGATCACCTACCACCGCAAGGATGGTGAGTGCTGCGGGCCGTCTGTGTGGGCTCAGGGGACATGTATGGCACATGACGCTGTTGCGATAGTCTCACTGTGAAAATGTTAACCGTTAATGCAAGATACGCAGATGTGGGATAGACGTGTGAAAGGTGTCTTTTACAATGTCTCACACTCTGGGTACACAGTGGGTCATTTTTAGTTCTGACTCTGCTCTATGTGGAACATTTTGCAGCAGCAAATCACTGAGTGCACCCATTTAAAATCCTGAGGGGGGAGAGCAGCTGCGAAGGTTTCCTTTGCTGTGAAGTCCAGTTTTGAAGTGATGCAAAGCAGCGCTGGGTGGCTGGGAGACGTGTTCATTAGCCTGCGCAGGAGAGGGCACCCTAGGAAGGATGTAGCTCACTTCCCTAAAGACTCATTTGAAGATAGTTAGGCGCGTGGTTTCTCTGTTTCTCTTCTTATCATCACCAACAAAATAGTACAGACTTCTGCACTCATTCAGCTACATTCTTAACATTTTGTTTAAAAATGTAACATCCTGTTAGTACTCACAGACATGAGTTTTATGTGACTGACTGTATCTAAATAAGTTCTCCATAGTTTACATAATCTACTGGCGTGCATATGCTGCAAATGAATACTGCATGCGGATCATGACTTGGCATGACAGCTGCTATTGTTTTGATGAGTTACAAGGCGAGCTCCACAGTCAAAGTTTGAAGCAGTTCAGGGAGAGTTCATGTGGTGACCTCCAACAATGACATGTATGTTCAGATGATTAAGCCTTCTTGCATAACGCTGAAGGGGAAGTTTCAGGATTAATTGTTGGTTGTATGTTGCCATTAGGCTTTGTTGTCCTTATCCTCAATGCTTGTTAATACTGCTGTGTGCGAGTTATTTTTAATCAAATCAAAAGAATTGCAGGACAATAAAACATGCAAACAATATCAAAAATACTGGAAACCCTTCCACCTAACATCCCAAATATGTTTTTGTTTAGCCAAATTAACCATTTTCGCAAACTCCACTTAAACCACTAAACCCACTTCAGGCCTGTTTGCTTTAAACATAGAAATAAAACCCATATAGTACATTTTCAAATCTTTTCTTGTAAAAATGTTGGGTGTAATCAGTGACATCGGTTTTGTCCTGAGTTTATACCGTTGGGAAATTGTCCCCTCCCTTGGCATCCCTGTGTCCCACTGAGCATCCACGAGTGGGACCACAGTGCACGACTGGTAACTCCTGAGTACTGGAGGAGAAACAGAAGGGTTAAAATGTATCTCTGCTTACCAACAGAGCAATGTTCTCATGGATAATGAAACGAGATGCTATCAGGGTTTTTGTTTTGACATTTGAAGTGAGCTAAGAGCTCTGGATCAGTGATGGATGATGTGCTCTTTAAAGATTGATTACGTGTGTGTGTGTGTGTGTGTGTGTGTGTGTGTGTGTGTGTAATTCATTCTCAGGCAGGTTTAAGAAAACCCAGAGAGACCGAGAGGTGACGTGGATTAGGTCGAGTGCGGTTTACGGAATAGTGACAAATGATAGTCTCCTTGGATACATAGATGTGTGGCGTCAAAGGTAGATAGAGTGAGATGGATTCACTGAAACATGCTAGAAGGGAATAGGCCGAGTACAGATGTCCGCTTAGTTTGTGAGTGGAGTGATTGGAGTGCAACCCAAAGCCTTGTTTCATATCGTCTTTACTGTGTCATAAAAACGACAATTTCCCTGTGCTTTCCAGCGCTGGAGAGGAGATCCTGCCATTGTGATTGGAGTTGCAGTCTTATTTTATGTTTTTCACACCAAGGGAAGAATTACAAGTACAACGTTCTATCTCGTACGACTTCATAGTTGTACACTGCCAGATGGAAACGTTGTACTTTTTAGTGTCTCTGGTTACCAGTGGCTGCCCGACTCTGCTTCAAGACTCTGGTGCTGGCTTAGGCATCCAGGCCCTGATTAAACCAAACAGCCCAGCTCGCTCACTTCGCACTGCATCGGATCGCTGCTCCCTCTCTGCGAGTGGGAATCCCTTAAATAAAACGGGTTTTATTCCCTATCCTGGCTCCATAATGGTGGAACGAGCTCCACTTTGATGTCAGGTCAGCAGGAAGTCTTCACATCTTCCGTCACAGACTGAAACACACCCGTTTTCGACAGCAAAAAAAATATAAATTCTTATTTCTATATGTAGCACTGACATCGGTTTGGCTCATTAGAAGCTGTTGTGCGGCACTTAAAATGATTACACCCATTTGAAGCTAATGCACTTGTAAGATTCTCGCTGTTCGGAGATTCTCATGGTTGTTTGCACTTATTGTAAATCGCTTTGGAAAAAAGCGTTGGCTAAATGAACTGTGAAGTAATGTAAAAGCTATCTGACGCTGTAGTTACCACGCAGATTATGATTCTATTAAATACATTTGAGTTTTTTCCGTGGATAACATTCTTACATATACATCTTTCTGTTCCTTTTAACGTACGTAGAACTTTCTTGTGTGATACAACGTGTGGTTCCTACCAGCACCTTCAAGGATCATCCTCTAGATGTTCTGTGGAGGGTTTTTTTTAACAATGAGCTCACAGGAACCATTAGTGAGAAGTATTGCATTACCACAAGATGATGTTATGTAAAAACCTTCTGTGTTAACCAAACAAAGACCAAACATCCGCCTCAGAGGGACCAAGCTTCCAGGATGAGTAGTGTACTTTGGTAAAGTTTTGAATGATGGACATTGACTCGTAATGCACCACTTTTATATGGGGCTATTGGCGAGGTAAAGGATTTAAGTACTTTAAAGATGACCATAACAGGTCTGATACCTCTCTAGGCAGCCGTATTGTCAGCCAAGCCAAGCTGCATCGATCCGCTGAGCAAACCGCATTAATGAGGACACAAATACCTTCATGTTGCATTGATCTTCAAAACCGGTGCATGGGAGAGGGGAAATCAATGACGGCCGAACGCCCTCCCTCCGCTGGCCCACAGGAGACTGTGTTAAAAAGAACTGGAAGACTTCTGACAGTCGAACCCTGCAACGAGGGGGGAGGGGGGGGGGTTGAAGGCCTCATTAGGATTCTGTATGCTGCGCCTCTAATTACCTCAGTGTTTTCCTCTCACCTGACTCCCAGCTTCTCCAGGGAAGGTCGTACACCTGTTTCCACAAACCCTCCTCCATTACTCTGCTTTTTATAAAAGAGTTTGGATGTAATTAATCACACTGGGATCAGGATTTGTTGAAATCCAGGGATAATTAGAATTACGTTCTAAACTACGCTGACTGTATATCAAACACTTCTAGTACGTTTAACCATTTATAATCTTTGACTGCATGAGAGTTACAATGGGGGGGGGGGGGGGAAGTAGACACATTGTAATGGTACATCTTTGACAATATAAATAGGGCAAAGTAGAAAAGAATGGAACACGTTAAGACTTTCAGATTGCAGCCATTTAAGAACTAGTCTGATCTTAGATGTAACTACTTCCCCTATTCTCCACACAGCTCTCCGTCTCTATTGTCTCCTGTATTGGAATTCCAGTGGAACTGTCATTGCGGGCTGATTGCTCTCCTTGCGGTGGACCGTTGGGGTTTCTGTGAGGCAATCTTCTTCTTTTTAATCCCGTGACCCAGGGTCCGCATTATAAACGCATCGCCCGCTGTCCTTTACAGTCCGTGAAGGAGATTCTCCTCGTCAGCACAATTTCCGGCACGGTGTTAATGCTTTGTGATTTGTGCCCTCGCAGAACCACCGGCCCCCTTTTGCCTTCCAGTGCTCCTATCTCCATGACCCCTGTAGGAGAAGTAGATGTCATGGCCAAAGTTTATTCTAAACCCCCTTTGCTTGACATTTACATGCTCAGCTGTTTACTGCACTTTGGGAAAAGGCCAGCTATTCTCAAATTTGACTTTTTGTGTAATTTAGAGTTTTGTTAACCCAGATAGGCTCCAGTTTCTGAGCAGCTTCTCAACTCAATCAGCACACGGAGAGACAGTGAGTGACGCACTGGTGCTATTTTGATTTGCTCTTTGCTGTCAATGTCCCGTAATGCATGTACTTTATGTTCCTTTTCCTCTGCCGGGGCTTTGTTAAAGATAGCCACAAGGTCTATTTAAATGCTTATGCACAGTAAAGTAGTGGGGAATTAGATTTGCAAGATGACATGATGAAGCAATAACTGGCCATTAAACACATCATTCTTAAAGACCACCTGTGTCTTACATTGAACACTCTGCAGTCAGTAGCTACGACGAACGCTACAGTCGCTGCTTCTTCGTCTGAGGTCTAATGAATGTCTTCAGCGCTGCAACAAATGGCCCAAGTTAGAGATTAAGCTTTAAACCTCTTTGTCTTAATGAGGACTTCAAAAATCACGGAGCAAAAATAAACTGTTGTGAGCAAAGCGGCACGTATTTACTCAGCAACAGTTGCTTATCTGCTTCTCCATTCAGCGATTCAAATAGAATAATCACAGTGTCTTGCTTTCTCTACTAAAGAGCCTCTCAGGGGCCTTGGTGTATCAAGAAATCCATAAGCTCAGTACATGCTAAAAGCTTTCACTCGCAAACAGCAAATGAGACTGAAAATGTCACGCTATAAATAGATTAAAGTTGCTTGTGCTGCGGTGATGCTCTCTGATGTTGGAACTTTTTTCCAGCGCCTTTTTAAAAATGTCTCATGTCAATGTTGAAACTTCCATATATTATTTATATAATAGAAAATACAATGTTTACCACAATTGTCCATCTAGAGTACCGAAACCCAAAGGTCTTCAGTGTACAATCATATACTGTATATATCATACATATATCGACTAATCTTCATATTCTCATGCACTGTTCGTACTTATACCAACAAACAGTAAGGCACGATAACTCGTAAATAACCTTCGTACTTTAGTAACGACACTTCCGTACATATTTGAACCCAAACCCTGATCTTTTCCTAAACCCTCCCAAGTAGTTTTTGTTTTTAGTTATTTATTCCACACACCTTGTGAGAAACTGGCGCCTACATTACCCACGCTGCAACTCAATCGCAGACCGTTCGGTCAGAGGTTCGGCTGTGTTACGCTCGTGGCAGCTAATGTGGCCTGGAGCCTTAATCAGACTTCATGCATCTCCCTGTGGAGACAATAAAGGCTTTACACATGCAGGAGAACTCCCCAACACCTGTAAACACACTCTGATTACCGTTAAGTTACCTCTGCTGCCACCAGCTGAATTATCCCCAACATTTGAATTTGAGATATTAGTCATAGCATTTACAAACACATGATGGTGTTTTGACATTTCTAAGCTGCTTTAAGGTGTCTTCTAAGATGGAAATGTCACATTCTTGCAGTGTAGATGCTGCTGATGCAACGTCTCCACTGCTCTTAAGAACAACAAGTACGCAGTCAATGAGGCTCTGTGGACGCCGGGCATGATGAGTGATGATGATGTGACTCGGGTTCTTTCGCTTGAAGTCGTTTGATGGTGTGACTGTGAAACAGAAACCATTCTCTGTAAAAACCAATTCTTGTTGATCCAAACAAGATAAGCCTTCATTCTGTCGTCTCGCCTGCAGTCTCTTCCACATTCTGAGGTTAAGCTGTGTTTGAGAGCACACAGTGGGCAGCTTGTGTCTGTGAAAGACATATGAATGAAGGGAGATAGAAGGGGGAGAGAGGGGGCAACACAAAGACGAAATTAGACACATAAATGAGACCGTGTGGGGTTTTAGGAAGGAGCGTTCATCCTCAACTACGTGCGACGTAGTGTGTGAGGGATTGTGAGCAGGCAGGAGAGAATAAATGAAGGTGTCAGAGAGCGAGATCTGCTGCAGCTTCTTCCATTGCAGGAACACCTTCTTTAATCCAGCTCAGCTGCTTGAATAATGCATGGCCCCAGTTCTGACTGCAGCACCCTCTGTATATCTCTCTGCAAGGGTTCTGGTAGTGCCCAACATGGACTAAACCCATAAAGGAGCATATCAATAAAGGAGTTGCTTGGTAAATGGTGTGTGACTCTGCTCTCATGAGTTCCCATGAGCCTGAGAGAAGGAGTGTAATGAGCAAGCCCCCCCCACTCTCAATCTAAAGTGACACGGACAGATTCTTGTTGTAGCAAAGGCTTCGATTTCCTCTATGTTCTCGCCTCACAGTGGAACTCGTTTATAATGAGTTTCTTCAATGGCTACCCGGGGCTGCCTGCAACAAGAATTACATATTGGTCTTTTAAGAAGATTTGTAGTTACTCTGCTTGGTTGTCGCCATTGTAAACCTGAGGGCTTTAAAGCAGTCAAAGTGGAGCGATGTAAAATAGTATCCTCATACTCCTGTTTAAACGTACCTCACTGTCAACACGTACACGTTTTAACTATTGGGATGAATGTCCTCCTGTCTGTCACACCCTCACTTTGCTATAAATAAGAAAAGTCTATGTGCATTACAGCATAGTGTTGTCCTGGCAACTGTTGAAAGAGCCATGATATATCATTGCAACTCACAAATTCATCCTGGCATGTCTGCCGATGGAGCTCGAGGCTGGAGAGCAGAACAACTGGGACCCACAAATTTGAAACTGCAATCAGAAGCAGAATCTGAGAAAGTGCAACTAATTCAAGATTCAACTTCTGTATTATCATGTGCGCAATTACAGAGAAGCAGCCACTGGCAATGAACATCTCGGGGAGATCTCAGGCTCCTTCCAAAAAAGCTCATTAAAAATGTATATGAAAAAAAAGGAGGAATCTAAGACGTAAAATAGTGCACGTCAAAATATAGGTCTTTGGTGATGCAGAGACATACTGGTTCATAGAAGCACCAAAAGCAGCACCAGGATCTCATACGAGCAGAATGAGGAGGAATGCTCTGAGAAGTGACAACAATCATCATTGACGATATTGACAAATCGGCTCCTCTCCATGTAGCAGTCCGCTCTCCATACTTGGTCCGTTCTGGGACTAGAATCTGCGACCCTCCGCTCCTCAAACCAAAACTGAGCTACTGCTCAGACGATGCTGACATGCTGATGTTACATAATTGTTTACCGTGGTAACCATCTTAGCGTGTCAGCATGCTAACATTTAATAATTGGCACATTTAGAGCTGAGGATGATGGGAGTTTTGTTAGTTTTGCTGTTAATGTATTCAGTCATAAATCAAAATCTTGACCTGATGATGCTCGAGATGAAAAGTCAGAGGATCACTAAAGCCATTAGGATTCAATAGCTGTTGAGATATTTCAGTGTGGATCAATACAACACTTTTGGCTGAATGAAGTTGTGATTGATGTCTCTGACTTTACATGCCATGCTGCATGTAGACGGAGATTGGAGTTTTAATGTGTACTTTAAAGTCCAGTTTCATTGATATGTATCTTCAGTAGTCATCTTTTTCTAAGGAGTTTTATGCTTTCAGGCTTCCTCATGTAGGGGCATCGCTAAAGCATTTATACACACACAAATTGGCAAAGAAGATGAAAGAATGTATTGCTAAGCTGTGTACATCATATCAGCTGTGTGAGCCGTGTAATATAAGATATGTTATGATTGCCAATATCCACCATGTGTACCATTTTAACCTCAGCTTGTACTTATGGAATCAATTTCACAGTCACGCTTTGCAGGCACCAATGAATAAATATGGATCATTCTGAAGTTGGATCTATGGATTTAGCCCACATACGCTGACATGTTGTGACGCTATTACCACAAACAGACTAGGGAACGGTCTGACAGCCCCCTCCCCCGACCTGCTCAGGCTCAAACACTTTGCTTTGCAGGTCCCCCTCCCCCTGGTCTCCTCTCATTCTTGAGGGGGCTCATCCCCTCCACAGCTGTACACGAGACATCTCCCTGCATGAGAGATAGCATTCATCCAGTCAGAGTGATAAATAAAGAGCTGGATGTGAGCGAGGAATTTTTTTTTCTCCAGATAGTAAAGATTTTTTTTTTAATGTGAAGAAATCCCTCAAGCGTCTCAAGCGAGTGCAGTTAAAAGGTTTATCGGGAAACGTGTTGATCCCTCCTCCCCCAACTCATATTTGTGATTTCAGCCCATGATCCCTGCATTCACAAATTGGATATGAGCACATCTGTGAATGAATGGCCATTCATATCCCCCCCCCCCCCCCCCCCCCCCCATCTTTCATTCATCAGATCACATGCTGATCTGATTGTCTTCATTGATGTTGTTGATGTTAAACATTTGGTCAATTTCTACATGTATTTGTGGACTGAAAGTATTAATAAATGTAAAAAAGTAGCGCAGGTTCTGCTCCCATTGCAATAAAGAAGCTCGTAAAGGTATGTTTATAGAATGGAAATTTAGACAACAGCACTGCACACACACACATAGAACCCATCCTAGTATTAGCCTTTCCTAAGGGCACCCCGGTACTGCCCAAGAGGCAAATTGGCACCTCGTAGCAGTCCACACTTCGTACTTGGTCTGTTCGGGGACTTTAAGCCAACACTGAGCTTCTGCCGCCTGTGTGATGTGAGCCATTACACCAGTGGATAGTTGTGTGTCCTTGACTTATAAACTGGGATGTGCTACCCTTTCACTTTCCTTTTTATTATGCTCACTGGACTTCAGGGTTAGCACATAATACATATATTATTTTATCCGATTCTTTCTCTCCAGGATATGTCACTTGGAGTTCTTCAATCCTGCTGTTAGGCATCCAGTCTGCCACTATGCCTATCAAGCATTTACATGTTAAGGTTACTACAGTGGGACCAAGCTGTCAGTGTTTGACCCTTTTGAATCCGATGACTCGAACATTATTATCCGCTGAATTACGCAAAAGTACATTCATGACTTTATAAGCCCACCACTAAATGCCAGGTAGGGATCAGCACTCTGCGGCTCCACTTTGACGGAGATTGAATCAACAAGGCCTTAGAGTCCGAGGGGACAGCCTACGTTTCATCACCGCTCGCCGTTCTCTCAACAGAACCTGACAGCCACACATCATCAAGGCATCGGACCACAGCGGTCCCGCTCTGTGACTGAGGCTTTTGTCTTCGTCCATTTGAGTCCTCCCCATGCAGACGCAGGGCTTTTGTACGTTTCCTTTTCTGTGGGAAGACGGATACAAAAGTAATTTGGTATCTCAGTGCTGTGATAAGAGAAGCATGATGGGAACTGGCGCCTGTCAGGCTTTTACAGTGTTGTTTAATCGAGTTTGCTTCAGTATCTACAGGAGCACTTCCAGGACGTCCCAGTGACGTTGTTATTGCTTTTGCTTGCAGATATGACATGTCCCCTCGTGAGCCTATGTTCAGTCAGTTCAAGTCAAGTGAGATAAGCTTTGTGTTGTTTGCGTCGAGTCTACAGTGTGTTTGAGAAACGATGCATGTTATGGGCGTCGGAGCATTCACAGCTTCATTTTCACTTTCTTCCCTCAAGCATCATTGCAACGTGTGACGAGTCTTATCTGAAGCTCCCCGCCAAGACGTCTGGTGCTGGTTTCACACACATACCGGGACGTTAGGGCTGAACCAGTTATAAAACATATCTAATTGCCGTTATTTTTTTGTGATATTGCAATTGCGATATGATGATATTAAAAGGATCTTTTTGTTGCATCGTTATTTTCATTGAGAAATATATGAAAATGATCATAAACTATAGACATCTCTGCAGCACCACTATACTTGATTCACCAAATGTTTGCCTTTAACAAATATTTTGTATATTGCACTGGTCCATATTGCGATTTCAAAATATGTCCTAACCTTAATCAATAAGCAAAGGTGTATGTTTACACTTTATACACATGTATACATCAGGATCAGCAGTTTACTGTAATGTTACTATATGTTGTTTAACATCGTGGCACCTTCAATATAATCCTAATAATCAACAAATCAGATTAAATATAAACAAATAGATTATTACACAGATACGCAGAGCAAACACAGAGAAGTCTGTTGCACTAATAAGATAAATGCAATCACACACAATACTGACATACAGCAATATTTGAATAGGACAAACTCATAATGGATCAGTTGACAATTTCAATCTTTAAAACAATCAAACTGTGATTTCTTCTGTATTTCTGTCCTGGTGTCACTGAGCGTGGGAAGCACAAAAACCAAAACTCGATCAAACCTAATAATCATTAGAAGGAGTAATTGACACTTCACAGATATCAGTTTTCTAAACATAAGCATACATTCGATTTGCTTTTTATTTAATTTACATGATTTCAGTTTTCTATGCCTGTTGCAGTTTTCTGCTGTCCATGATTGGCCAGGGAAACAATACAAATGTTACATATGTAAAGCATACTGTGTCTTCCAACACGTCCAATCCCCCCCCCCCCCCCCCTCCACATTCATAATAATAAACTGTGCATTTCTGGCACCTGTCACAGCTTGCTGAGTCCGCAGAGGCCTCCATCACCCACCATGATCTCCCAGATAACCTTTTGCAGTGACGCCGCGTGGCGCCCAAAGCTTCAGACAGATTATTCCTGTTAATGCTGCTCTGCAAGGCTTTCTTGTATTCCATGCATTGCTTAAGACTCGCTTCGTGACCTTTTGATTATCTCCTCTCGCACACAATCGGACGTACCAAGTCGACTAAAAGTGGAAGTACATTTCACTTTACAGGCATAACGGGATTTCAACAAAACGTTCTATTAACGGAACACAATGACTCGTGCAATAAACAGCAGCGCAGTGTATTGAATCCAGCGACTGTAAGACAGAGTGAAGCATGAATGAAGGTTCAAATCCATAACACTAAAGATGACTTAATGATTTGTTTTGTGCTCTCCATTGTGTTAGTAAAGCACAGACTAAGCTTTAGTTTGCATTTATGTGTCAGTGTATGAGATATCCGTATACTCGAATATATTGCAGCTGGAACAGAATACAGTGACCTTGAGGTTTGTGTGATTCAAATATTCGATCTTCTATTCAAAGGACTGTCTCTTTAAATAATCGACTCTCTTGGCAAAGAGATCAAGTCCTGTTTAAAGTCATTACGTCCTGACAACATCCGGCCACAATGTGCAGAGAGGTGAATGCCTGCAGTTTTCGTCGTCATGTTCCCTCCACATTGATTTTGTCTAGTTTTCTAGTGCAGGCGATATCGGCTGCCTCCACACCCTCACAAAGCTGCAGTGTATCGCACCCACAGGTCCCATCAGTTTAGGCGAGGGAATAACACAACGGCACATGGGATTAGATGGATTTTTGACTCATCACAGATTTTCTATAATTCATTAGAACAATGCAACAGCCATTATATTTAATTTTCTAAATATGCGCGTTAGGCGAGAGAGAGAGAGAGAGAGAGAGAGAGAGAGAGAGAGAGAGAGAGAGAGAGAGAGAGAGAGAGAGAGAGAGAGAGAGAGAGAGAGAGAGAGAGAGAGAGAGAGAGAGAGAGAGAGCTTTGTTTCCTAAAGTATCATGTCGGTAACATATGGAGCACTGAAGTTACAAAACATTAAATTGCCTTGCCTCCTTCTAGAGCTCTGGAGTTATATGGACGTATGTGTTTTACGTTGCTTCACTACAGTGATGGACCAAACGGGGGCTTGATGTATAGCTTGTGGACCTTCTCATTGATATGCCCGATGACGGACAAACGTCTGTGATGCAATGATTTGTCATGTGACCTTTGGGTTATAGGACAGCCTCTCATAACTAGTCCACTGATGATGTTGTAACCCCGAGGATAAAGTAGCTCCTGGATTAGAGAGCCGGCAGCAGAGTTAAATAGCTCTTAGTACAACTAAATGTTCCTGGGGGAGAAGGGGAAGGGATCACATTCCCCTAATGGAAGGCAAAAGAATAAGCCGTCCTCCCTCTAGAACAAGGTCAATTCTTATATTTATTTATTCCCCCCGCCCGAATAATCCAGCCCTAACAGTGGCAAGTTAATTAAGGGAATTCCAGTATGTTTCTTTTTTTTATCCCTGAAATAAGATGTAAACACCCCGTGCTACTGTGTCATTCACAAAATGATGTCGTTCACCTTCTGATTGAAAGTCAAAGAGGAGGCGATGATTGACTCAGCCACATGTGAACACGGGGTCAGAGGGCGACCCGGATCATTTGATTCGATGACAATTAGCCGTGAAGACGCTCCCTGCTGAGATTTTGACAGAGCGGGAGAGAGAGGAAGAGGCAGGGGAATGAGGAGGGAGATGTCACTGTAACCCCTCGAGCTGTGTAGCAGCAACCAACAGCTCCCTGCTGCTGGAGGCTCAGCTCACATCAGTGTCACTCACCAGCACACACACACCTACATGTACACACATACACACACCGTGTCTATTAGGCCAGGGCAAAAAGCACAGGCTGCAATTTAAAATGATTTTGACTGTGATACTCTTGGCAGCGGTTTCTCCAAATGAGGGCTATCAAGATTCCCATATGCCCCTATCCCACAATCACTGTCAGACACAATCAGTGTGTGTGTGAGAGAGAGAGAGAGAGAGAGAGAGAGAGAGAGAGAGAGAGAGAGAGAGAGAGAGAGAGAGAGAGAGAGAGAGAGAGAGAGAGAGAGAGCACGTTGAGCTGTATTGTCTTAATTATTGATAGTGGAAATAGAATCTAATGAAATTTCCAGCATCTTGAAACTAGAACTCCTCTCACTGCGCCACCTATGAACTCTCACACTCAACAATTCCCATTTGTTTAATAATTTAAATTAATTCAGAGTCGTTGTAAAAGGAAATATGGCTTTGCTGTGATGAAATTATGGAGCATGGATTTAAAGGGATAGTAAGTAAGAAAAAAGCACCTTTTTGAAGTTACAGTGCTTCACAGGGCGAAACATGCATCCACGGTTATAAACAGAGGACGCAGATAAAGGACGGCCCCCACACAGGGAAGGCAGGGCTCTTTGTTTACTGCTTAGTGCTGCTCTCTGTGAGGTCACCATGTACTGATGACCAAGAGGTAACCTTTCCTGCTACAGGAGAGCTACTGAAGTTCTGAAAACATATTCTCTTATATTTTGCTGCACAAGTTGGTAACTTATAAAAAATATATATTAACACTCTAACGAGGGGCTATTTTGTACGAGTATAATAACTTTTGATATGTAAAGTTAAGGTCGCAACAATTATTTTTATTATATATTAATCTGGTGACTTTCCACATTTAATTATTCTATTATTAAACATCACCATGAAAAAGACCCTTCACATTATCCTATAGCACAGGGGTGGGGAATCTCCGGCCTCCGGGCCGTATACGGCCCGCTAGACCAGTTGATCCGGCCCGCGAGGTAATTCATAAATACACGCAAATAAATCCACAAAAAAAAAATAAAATAAATCTAGTCAGCAATAGAATAAAACTGCCAACTGTTTTTCCTTGGCCAAGGTTAGGGTCCTTGAACACAACACAAGCGGAACGTGTCATCACATGGTCATGTCATGTCAAAAGACTTCAATATTAAACGAGACTGTCGTTGACATCAGTAAACGCAGCATGGCGAGCTGGATGCGGAATGTCACACTTTCCAGGAGAAATGGACGAACGATTATTTATTTCTGGAAGTAAAAGGCCAGTGTGTCTAGTTTGTGCGGTGATGAAAAATAATCTTGAGCGTCATTACAGCACAAAACATGCCGAACTGTACGTGCTGAAAAGGACGAGTGCAGTTTGGATAAAGTTAACGCTCTTCGGCGGAGTTTGGCCCAACAAGCAGCTCTCTGCAGAGCGGAACATATAAACATGGAGAGATAGAGAGGTAGACCCCCCACACCAAGAACAGACTGTTCCACCACTGCTGTGCAATTATCACTGCCATGTGCAATACTCACTTTATTTTTTATCAACCTCTTGGTACTTATATTATTTTTTATTCTATTTAATTATTGTGTACTACCTTTTTACTTCATATGTTCTTTTGCTGTGACAAGATACATTTCCCCGTTGTGGGACTAATACAGGCTAATGGGCTGCGTCTTAACATTTTTTGCAGAGGTTATGAGTTCAATAATTAGTATGGCCCTCGAAGGATGTTCTAAAAAATAAAATGGCCCTTGATAGGAAAAAGGTTCCCCACCCCTACTGTAGCACAATGTGACATCATCAAATATGTTGTAAAGAAGTTCAACATCAAGTTTGGCATTTTTGCTTTAAAAAAAAAAAAACTTCATCTATTGTGTACATTTTCTTTTAAATAATCAAATATTCTACGTTGAAACTCTTCTTTAAGTACATTTAGCTGGTAATACTTGCTTATTGTGCAGAGTGATGTATTAACACTAGAAGGCTGTTTCCTCCTGCATCTGCTAAGTTTATGCACCTTGAATTTACAAGTGAAAACCTAACCTCCATAAAAAAAATACACAAACACTAAAACAAATCACTGCTTAACTATGAATTGAGTTGAATTAAATGAAAGTGAGAGAAATAAATGTGCATCACCTTTACTACAGAGGAGTAGGGAGCCTGAACTGACATAACCGTGTGTGTGTGTGTGTGTGTGTGTTGTACCTGTGCAACATAAGACCGTGTCCTCACCTGACCTTGAAGTCCAACAGTGATGCTGCTTTCAGTCCAAACCTCAAGGTAAAAAAGAAAAGCCCAAATAAATCTTGCGCACAGAAAGTCACCTTCATCGCGTGTGTTTCTCCAGTGCATCTTGGAGGACATTAGTCTGCTGCACATATAGTTATATTCATTCATCCATGACTAATGTCATCCAAGTAGTTTACTGGAGAGACGGTTCAACACTGGACTTTTTCTAATCTTTTATTTTATCAGAGGCAGAACTGAATCCCCCTCAGTACCAGAGCGGTGACACTAAACAATGCAGCTTTTGGTCTGAAAACATTAAAGAGCTCCTCAGCATCCTGCGATGCATATTGGCATCGTCTGTGTTTGCACTTGGTACCACACTGTGCCGTCATCCTGCCGAGCCATCTGCGTAGCAACAGATTACCAGGTAGCCCTATTAATCCAGGTAGGCCGCGCCGCGTCAGGGAGGAAATGAAGTCTAGTGGAAAACGGTTAAATCAATAATACCCACATTTCCCCTCAGGCTTAAGGCTTGTGGCTTGACTTTGACACCTCAGGCAAGTGCAACAATGCACAAGCAATGCAGCAGGCTTATCAGGCTATATTTATATATATATATATATATATATATATATATATATATATATAAATATATATACACACTGTATATATAGGACTGACTCTGGATTTTGTGATGTTTATGTGGATGATTGGCAGTTCTGTGTTATCAGCTCACTTTCCCCCTTCGCCAAAGTTTGAGATTATTTGCCTCCCTCACAAAACTGCAAGTCAGCACTTTGTCCTGTCCCCCCCCCGTCCTCGGCAGATTAGAGACCAGCAAAGAACAGACTTTTGTTTCCGTTCCTGGAGATTTGAGTTTGTGACGGAGGATGCTGAGTCATGCTGTTTTCCGAAAGACAGAGGCGGTTATCTTGGCGTGTTGAAGAAGATGGCACCTGAGGCGCCGCATTAGAGTGCTTTAACTGTTTTGCTTTGCATCTGCCTAAAATATTCAGGTCAGAGATGCTCCGACTAAATCTGTTTTAGTTCCTTTCAAAGGTGCGTTCTCTCATTACACTGCACCATGTAAACCAGCTCCATCGCCTGCTTATTAGATTTAGTTGGACAGAGAACATTCTGCTAATTAAAGCTGCCGGCAGGCTGTGTGTGCGAGCGACTGTGTGTGAGCGACTGTGTGTGTGTGTGTGAGCCCGTCTCTCTGTGCGGCACTGAGATCTGTGAACCTCATTAGTGTTTTGTGTGTGCCTGCTTGTGTGTATGGTTGTCTGTCTCTACTGAGAAATGTAAATGTTATTTCTGTTTGTGCGTGTGTGTGTGCATGTGTGTTTGTCTTTGACCCTCCGCTAAGGCAGGATATGCAGACAGACAGGCAGAAATTTGCATCTGCAGCACCAGGGATCCGTTTGATATGTCCACTTATAACACGTCAGATGGCCTTCCTGCAGAGAACCTGCGCAGCTATCTAATTTCTCAGAGAGAGAGAGAGAGAGAGAGAGAGAGAGAGAGAGAGAGAGAGAGAGAGAGAGAGAGAGAGAGAGAGGAGAGAGAGAGAGAGAGGAGAGAGCGAGAACAAAGAAAGAGGTGGAGGGGAGAGATAGAGAGAGAGAGAGGACAAAGAACGAGTGGAGGGGAGAGATAGAGAGGAGAGAGAGGACAAAGAAAGAGTGGAGGGAGAGATAGAGAGAGAGAGGAGGACAAAGAAAGAGTGGAGGGGGAGGATAGAGAGAGAGAGAGAGGACAAAAGAAAGAGTGGAGGGGAGAGAAGAGGAGAGGCCAAAGAAAGAGTGGAGGGGAGAGATAGAGAGAGAGAGAGGACAAAGAAAGAGTGGAGGGAGAGGGAGGATAGAGAAGAGTGAGGAGAGGACAAAGAAAGAGGGAGGGGAGAGATAGAGAGAGAGAGAGAGAACAAAGGACAAGAGGTGGAGGGGAGAGATAGAGAGAGAGAGAGAGAGGAACAAAGAAAGAGTGGAGGGGAGAGATAGAGAGAGAGAGAGGACAAAGAAAGAGTGGAGGGGAGAGAGAGGGAAATCATCACACACAGTACGCATGTCTTTGAGAGTAATGGAAAAAAGGCACAAGTAGATTTGTTTTCTCATTTTTACATTTTACTAGATTTAAAGTACAAACAAACAGACATGCAAGTCAAAGTGGAGATAAATACAGACCACTTGGTCTCACATACAGTACAGTACTGTACACGGGTAGCCCTCTGCACACACACACACACACACACACCTGCGCATGATGTGAACACACACACATGTGGTTGACCACATGCACTTCCTCTCTCTTTCAAATTCAAATTGTTCCAAATCAGTGTGACATCAAAAAAAAGCTGCACATGCATGAAGGAAACATTGATAAACCTTATGATGGACGAAAAATATCTAATGGAAAATATGATACATTTATCAACACGCTTACTCTTCACAACCTAATAATAAAGTAGATTTTAGGTCGTTTTCCAATTTCTCATACAGTATGTATCTACCCATCCCCGTCTCTCACTCACCTTCACACACACACACACACACACACGCAAACACACACGCAAACCCATCGAGCCTCCTCTCATTCTTGTATTGCCTAAACAAGTCCAACCATTGTGCTTTCTAGAACATAATACTTAGCTCCTATGAATTATAAATGCCGATGGATTCCAAGCGGCTTATTTTTAGAGCATGGCCCCACGCGCACACACACACACACACACACACACACACACACACACACACACACACACACACACACACACACACACACACACACACACACACACAGATTGCTTTACAAAGCTGGGGTTACGTCCCCCACTGAGGCATGCCGAGGTTACACTAAGCACTGCGCTGTGTATGAATTGATGTGTCGGACCCATGTTTGTGCCCTGCGTGCACAAGTCATGATGACTTCTCTCAGAATTTGATTGCATGTGTGTGTGTGTGTGTGTGTGTGTGTGAGAATGTGCAGAGGGTGTGAGTTTGGCCATTACATTCAACCACAGGGGAGACATTGAAACTTTATGAATTGATCCTCTTTGGTTAAAGCTTTTCTCTGTTTCTGTTCTGGCGTTGCTACAGTACAGTACAGGGAAATGTCTGAGCTGCTGTACGATGGTGCACACACTGCAACAACAACAAAAGGTCCATCTATATTTGTTGCTTCATCTTGTATTGAATGTTAAATAATAAATTAATGATATTAAATAAACTTTGCTCAGTTGAAATGTGAGTTTGTTAAATATCTTTTTCAGAATGATGATCTCATGTCCTTTGAGACACATCTTGAAGTTTCTTTGTGCTGGAGACAATTGAAGCTAATATCCAACTTGGCACATGGAGTTTGCTTTTCTCTCCAGCGCTCACTTGTTTCCATGGAGACAGACTCGATCATTTTATTTTTAATTTACAAACAAAGTGAATTGTCAGAGTAAAAAAACTGCTACTTGTTGTTAAGGAGATAAAACAACAAAGGACATGTCTTAGTTCTTAGAAGAAGTCTGTTTTAGTGAAATACAACAATTCTAAATTGTTCGTCATTTGTTAATATTAGAGTATATATTAGTATAATATTCCACATCTCCTCAATTTTTTTATTTTTTTCTTAACGTGTATCTCTTTGTCACAGAATCTCTTCTTTAGTTAGCCTGCTCCTGAAAGACAGACACCTTTACTCCCAGGAGTTCTGCTGCATATTATCACTGAAGACAGGGAAGGCGTTATACTGCTTGCCCCCCCCCCCCCCCCTCACTCCCTCTGACTGAAATTAATGGCTCCTTCTACTCACGGTGACACTGATGTACTATTAGGGGCAGGTTACTGCGTAGCCCAGCAGAATCAGGGATCCCCAATACATAAATCAAGCTCCACTCTAGTGAAGCAATTGCTTTGTAATATTGCTGCACAATAGGATTTTACAGCCTGACAATACAATGCTAGAGAAAGACCCGAAGACTGTGTAGGTCCGTGTGTGGTAGTGTGTGCGCGCCGAGGCATTCGTATTTGCCAGTACACACACACACGTTTGTGAGTAGAGTCGGGATTGCAGTCGAGTGCGCTTGTGCAACAGTGTGTCTGTGTTCCCCCAGAAAGAAATGCTGTAGGATGGGTGCCTGCTGGGTGAGCTATTAATAGCATCCTGGTGACAGCAGGACTTATGTGAGGGAGAGCATCTTCCAGAGATGTACACGTTCATTATTTATACCTTCATATACGTTTCAATTTCTACACCAATAATCCTGATCATAGCGTCTGTACATCCAATATAGCCAGGGCTTTAACCCTACTATTAAAGTCAGACATGTACAATATCTTAAGAACTTTTTCAGACGGTTTGGTATAAAGAGTGCAGCATGTCTGCTTCATCTCTGTACCCCTCTTTACTGCTGTTTTGATAAATGAGGAGCATTTAGACATGAGTCATTAGCAGCCAAGCAGGGTCGCATTAAATGTACCTCCCATTGCGAAGCCACCGGCAACTCTAATAATTGGGGTTTAAGAACTGAGAGCAATTATTTTTTTCTCCCAGAGAGAGATAGAAAGGGAGAGACATTTCTGATTGCTGTGTTTTCGGGAATTGACTGATGACTTTCGAGGTCATCCAGGGTTAAACGGTACGGAAGTATTTGGATGAGGCATTAATGTTAGCTCGGGGGGAATGGATGTGTTCTGCCATGTCTGGTTATATGAAAACATTTGGCTCCAGAAGCTTCCCTCTCTTTGGACCTCTTGACTGTACTGTATCTGGAGAGCTATTCTGTATCAAGTCCATCAAGTCCGTTTCTAACCTTCTTTTCATATCCCGTTGGTTAGGTTCAAACTTCCTGTGCGTCACCCATGTCATCCCGGTGAAGAACGAGGAAGGCGTGGTCATGATGTTCATCCTCAACTTCGATTACATCCTGGAGGAAGACAGCAGTGACTCACTGGAGAAGCTCAACCACACCTCGCCATCCAAAGCTGACCAACGTGAGTAAAGACAGTAACGTGCTGGAGAGATGCCACAACATGTGGAGGACGCCTTGTTGGGACCATGCTGTAAATATAGAGTTACAACGTTTGCACCTAAAACTGTGGAATATCTCTGTTGGTCACACGGGGAGATTGGAAGAGCAGGGAGGAAGAAGAGGGATGATAATAATGTAGCAGCCACTCGTGACCTTTTACTTGTAACCTTTTCCCACATCCACATCAATTTGTGCCTTTCTTTTGTTTGCCATGACCCTAATGTATATGTTGCACACCCTGCTAGATGCTATGAAGGATAAATTTGTGTATCATCTTCCCTATTTAGCTTAATGCTAAAACGTAGCGACCTCCACCTGGTGCGTTTAGTTCTGCTTACAGCAGCGCACCGCTCGAACTCCCTGCTTGACGGCTCCTTTGGCATGTTGACACCAGCATTTAGCAGACACTGATGTGTTAGCCTGCCATCATCTCAAATGTCTTGCCCAATTATAGCTCATAGCCTGCCAGGATGGCCTGATGAACTAGTGGAGCAGTCCTGGAGAGCACTCTTCCCAGAACTGTCGCTGTAATAGTGTATAATGCCATTCCCCCGCAGTGCTCTCCAACATCTCCTTGATGCCTCCTCTCTCTTCTGTGTCTCTCTTTCTCCACTTTCTATCTGTGACATAAGAAACAGCAGCATGGCGGACCGGAGGTCACCTCTAAATGACTGTAATTGGATAAGATCCCGAACAGGCCTCGTGGGGCGTGTGGGTAGAAGATGCGTGTTGTCGCCGTGATGCGATTTTGTGTACTCTCAGACTCCTGCAAGGCCGTGTGTGAACGTATAAGCTTTTCAATTTGTGAGTGTGCAGGCGTGTAAGTGTCCCTGATAAAGGCCTTTCACTTTTCTATGGGAACTAATTGCTCAGCCTGAGCACAAGGGCAGTCCCTGATGGAGCAGGCCTCTCTGAATTGAAGTCTATTCGTCTGAATATCTAAGTCTGGTGGTGAGGTCTAGATATGTTTACAAGTCGGAGTCTCAGTGCCGGACATCGTCTCTCCCTCTCTCTATCCACATGTAACCTCTACGGTCGCAGGGATTACCGGAGAGAGTTGCTCTTCTTCGGCCTCATTTCATCGCAGCCCTCCCCCAGTTAACTCTAGAGACCTAGTATTGCATTTCTTTTAACCAGCAGATGTCCAGAGGTCACAGACTATGAATAACTGCATAATTTAAGAGCATCACTGATGAACAAACTGCAACAGATGTAAATTGAACTCCATGTGAAACCCATGGTGTTACTATTCCTTGAAGAGCGCTGCAGTATGTGTAGGAGCAGCTGCCTTCAGATTGTGCGAGGTGATGATCCATGTGTTGCATTATCTCGACTCCCTCTGGGGAATGAGCAGCCATGCATTCGCTGCTGCTTATCGATTGCCTTCACCGTTCAGGGACGATCCATCCATTCTGCCACCATCTTGGATTCTCCCACTATGTGGCTGAGCACTTCCACATATCAATTAATTACACACACATGCACAAAAGACTGGTGGAATCAATCACTTTCTGACCCCTCACCTCTTTGGATTTAAATTGGGGTTTTTTTTATATTTTAACCTATATGAGAGATTAAAGGTAAATGGACTGCATTCATAAAGCCACAATTTAAAGTGCTTCACAACACACACACACACACACACACACACACACACACACACACACACACACACACACACACACACACGACCCACCTAAAGACACTTCTTCTAAAAGAAACATAACAGTATGATTTTTCTGACAAACATGGTGACTTTTTGTCATTAAAACTTAAATTGCAAAAATTGTGCCTGCTGTCGGTTGATCAACAGTCCAACACATGAAATCTTAATGATTTTCTGTTTCCCCTCAAATATTTCTTCTAGTGAGAAATAAAGAGAAACAAAAATAGTCTTCGGCTTAAATTTGTTAAATTGGACTCGGACAGACGTGATCACTAAAAGCGGTTTCAACTGTATTTTGATAATGAAATAATTTTTTTAAGCAAAAATGGCAGAACATATGTAGCTGTAGCTTAATATCTATGGCTTTTGGACTGACAAAACAGTTTTCTATTAATATAACTATTTGCACTATTTTCTGACATTTTATACACCAAACAAATAATGCTCAGCCCGACTATCTATAAATGTGTGTGGGGCAAAGTGGGGACACAGCAGAATTAACCGTGTTGTTCTCTTGAGCTGGGAAGTAATCGTAAGACTGGCAGCCCAGGTAAACACTCCTTAAGGTAAAAGAGCACACTTCAGTTAGTAATCGCATTAACTGTACCGTTGCTTTCTATTCATCCGAAATCCCAACAACAAGAGACGGAAACAAAAGGACACAAAGCCGTCTTTGTCACGCTTTTACCAAAGGATGAAGGTTTATTGTTCTCTTTCTAATTCTCCCTGACATCTGAATCATGCTCACATTACAGGAAGACATTTCACTCCCCAGCACGGGGATCTAAGGGCCCAATTAATATTCAATGCAAATATTACTATCTGGTATCATAGCAACAAGGGCCACTGTACGTCCATTGGTTGTGTAAAGCCGCCGGTGAGTTTTTGCAGGGAAAGAATGAGTGTTAGAGAGTGGGTGAGAGTGAACACACACACACACACACATGTACTGTACGCACACACACACACACACACACACACACAAATACCCAGTAACAGCACTCAAAGGGCAGCATATTCCTGCAAGGTTCAGCCCTTTCAATATCACAATTAAATATACCTACACACAATTTTGTCAGCACACAGCATGAATGCGTGACTGAATTTATGAGCTAATTAAAAGATTTGCGGCGTACATGTTTATCCTCGAGGCGCAGTAATTAGAAACGCTCATGAGCTACCATTTCATTATTTTAGTTGGGTGTCATTTTAACAGTCCAGGCTAGTGTTTAAATTAAACTGTCGGAAATGTAAAATGCCAGAGTTGTGAAAAATGTCAATGTTGTGATGTTGCCGTGTTGTGATTGCAAGTCAGAAGTGTTTGAGACAGCCTCTCTATACAGGGGTTTCGCTGTATTGTGCAGAATATAAATTGGGTATGCTGGTTTGGGTTTAGCTTCAGGCTGATGAATCAGATGATAGTTTTGATCAGCAGTCGTATCTGCCTCACAGCAAGAGCTCAGATGAAACACAACTTTGTTCACGATTCCTGAGCAGAAACAAGAAGACCAATTCAGCCTTATTTCATCTTTCTTTAAGATGAATGACTTGTTTAGTCACACGGCGCTGCACATCTAAGCACTAGCTTCAGAATCAGCTCTGAACACCAATTAGATGCAAATTGTAATTTTCAGCATCACCATCGTCTGGCTAGAGACTAAAATTAAACACTGCACCGACCCAAGAAAACTCGAGTGTTCTGTCTAAAATGACTTTCTGTCTCCTCATTCTCACCCCAATAGACGGAGGATGCTTTTATGAAGGGACTAGGTCTTCCCTGCACATCATGGCAGTAAGACTTGTTTTCTAAGACTGAGATAGCGCTCTGATATGTATGGCATATGTTCAGGCAACTAAATGATTCACAACATGCAGGCCACGCTTTCCAGTCCATATGTGAAATCCTGTGAGCGTGACTGTCCTCATGACATGTTTGCAGATATAGTTAGTTGCAACTAAATGTGACTGGTGCGTGAGTGAGCACTGTGTGTAGCATAGCCTTAATTTAAAGAGACTTTGCCTAACTTTGTATATTCTGAAGTTTCTTCACTTTTTCCTGCAGAACGTTCCTTTAGAACTACCTACTGTAACCTTAAATATAACTTTGTGTTATACTCTCCTCCATCTCCTCAGGAGCTATCAATCATTCATTAAAATCCTGGACGTAATCCTTTATGGGGCTGACTCCTCAACGCACTATTGTCATTATAATATTTCACCAAATGTACTCCTCCATGAATAATTGAAGGATATTGAAGATTGAACTAGTGCCTGAGGCAGAACAGGCATTTGTTTTGATCTGCCAGGGTCTTTTTAAGATAGCTACATTGGCAGGCTTCTCAGTGCTATTGGCAAACAAGTACGAGACATCAGCAAGGATATTGAAGACTGCAAGCACGTTCTGCTGCAAACACACGGTGGAAACACAACACAAGGTCAGAAGGGGGTTATGTCAATCCCACTGGCTCATTAAAAAGCCCCACACACTCTCAAAGCAGTCAAATAACATCTCGATAACTGAGCGATCCAATGCCTTGGATTTATGTTTATATGTGATACCAATTGCCCTTAGGCTCTCTATACTTCATGTTATTGGTCACCGTTAGCGGTTGGAATAATATGGCAGTAATCTCATTCCTATTTCTCTCTCTTCACTCTCAGGAAAAGGGAGATTCTTTCGCTTCCGTTTCCCGGCCTTACCTCTCCTGGGCATCAACAAGCAGTCCCTGCCCCAAGAAGACCCAGACGCCGTCATGGTGGACTCCCCTCGCCACAGCGATGGCTCGGTGGCTACGCGTGACTACCAACTTCCCACCACCCGCGAGAGCTGCAGTCCCTCTTACGCCAACGACACCCGTGCCCTCATCGGCCCCAGCCATTGCTCCACCCCCGTGTCCGGGCCTTTGGACCACTCGTCGCCCAAGGGCCCCTGGGATCGGACATACCCTGACAGGTCCATCACCCAGATCAAACACCAGATCAAGGAGGACACGCTCGTCGCTGCTCCGTCAATCCCTGGCCTCACGCCAACCGCCTCCAGAGAGAGTGTGTGCAGCATTCGCAGAGCCTCCTCCGTACATGACATGGAAGGCTTTGGGTCCAACTCCAAGATGCCGTTCAGGGACAGACACGCCAGTGAAGGTAGGAATCTGCTCGAGTCGTTCTATCTGCTGTATTTCCCACTCTATGGTTGAAGTCGTGTTCTGTCATTCTTATGTCACATTCATCTGCTGAGGAGGGACATTTTCTCTGAGCTCGCCTCAAATCTCTCAGAATAGTTTGAAAGCCAGTTGTGGTCCACTACTCATCTTACTAAGTGTGATGTGGAAACCTGAAGTCTCTCATGCACATACCCTGAGAATGGATTTCTCAGTGAAGTCGTTAAAGGGACGGAGGGGATGGAAGGCCCTGACTCTGCGTGGCTGGTGACCACTGCTCTAACAAATGGTTGATACCCAAATGACTTATGAAAGAATGTATTACTTGTTGCAAACATTGGCTATAACTTTGCTATATAAATTACAGTGCCAAACTCTCTGTTGTCCCAAAATAGGATATTGGAGTTGTGGCGTACCAGTCTGTTCATCAGTATTAGAGTGAGTCACCATCTACACTGTGAGCTATTGATCTTCCCTTGAGTCTGAATCACTCATTAGCCTTTTGGCCCTCATTTGGACGACAGTACGGGGCCCCAGACCGGCCGTCTCCTCCAGGCCAATCACTCTACCCCCATCCTCTTATCTACAATCTTCATTCAAATAGCTCCCAGTGACACAGTAATATCTCTACTTCACAGTTATGAATTGTTCATGGGGACAGTAGCGGGGGTTTGATGCCAGCCCCCATTTGTCATCATGGAGGCACTAGAAATTCTTCTCACACCTCCCCTCCCTCCCCTTTGTCTTTCTTCTCCAACGCTGTGTTGCTGCCATCACAGACAATGGTCGCAATATTAAAGGTAACAAACGGCAGCCTGTTAAATTTGAGCATGTCTAATGGATAACGTATACTGCACAAAGCCTGCTTGTTGCATGAGTTTCCCTACATGACTGAGGTTCATGTTGAATGCAAATGCCTTGGTTGATGACTGACTGTGTTTGTAAGTTCTTGAACCGGAAGCATTGAAACTCTGGCACAGCACTAAGTGACTCAGTCTCAGCACACATGACCTGCTGATCCCCAGCCAGTCGCTCAGGGGAAGAAAAACACTGACCTCTGCACGCGCTTGCATGAAGCAACACATTACATCTCTCTGCTGCTTCCGTTCATTGAAGAAAATCAATGAAGCTTTACAAGATGATACCTCCCACTGTCTGTAACCTCTGTTTTCTTCTATGCAACCTCTGGATGCCATGTCTTAGTGAAGAAACCCGACTGTGTTTCCTTTGGAATTCTATATTTTCATCCTTTTCACGGAATAATTTAGACCGCAAAGGACCCGTAGCAGTGCTGATGCTGCATGCATTTCACAACATTATGACAGATGCATTCATGTTTAGTTGTGTTTAGGGTCAAATGAGGAGTTGTAATTTTGCTCCATTTCATAAATGCTATAATGTCATATTTGAAGTAATGTTTGTACTTGTGACTACTGACCCTGCAATCCAACCACCCCTCCATGTTCCCACTTTCCCCCCTATTTCTTCTCTCTCCTGGTTTGCTAGTATCTCGCTCTTGGATGGCTGGGGGTATGGCCTCAGCTTTTCCTTTTTTGAAGTTATTTTTCATGACTGCAGTGACGTTTCCTTACTGTGGCATGTATTGAAGCTGTGCATGCAAACCCTCATCCTCAACTGTCTGTTTCTCTGTCCTTGACTCTCAATCACTGTACTGTACTTTGTGAAAAGGGGGGAAACATAGTGGAACCTTCCTCCGCTGGCTCACCGCAGTCAGCAATTCTCTCTTTTTCACTTTTCGTCACTCTCATTGGGTCACATGTCAGTGTGTGTGGTGCTGTCACATATTGTCGCATTGTCGAATGGTTTCACAAGAAGGCGGGGGGTTAATTTCTGAGAGTCGCTGTGTAGTACGATGAGGGGACATTTTGTTAATCCAACACAAACATCCGACAGATAGTTGGTTTGACTAACTGTGTGAAGTTGCATTGAATCATTATTTTTCTTTCACCAACAGTGTTCTTCATTATCTTTTAATGAGAAACTTTGAAAGGCCTGTTCACCCTAGACAGGTCACTCAGAGGGTGTAGAGTTTATATTTCACTATCTGTTGTATTCTCCGTGTTGTGTTGTGGTTGAACTCACTCCCAAAGTAAGGGCCACCCCATGCTCACTACCCATGTCACAACAATCACTAGAGAACTAGGCCGTTCTCTGATGTACTTGATTCAGAACGCCTAGATCAACAACAGATGTGCAGGATCCGGCAGCTTTCAATGACGCGCCCTCCCCCCTGTCGCTTTCTCTTTCAGGGCCGCTCAGCCAGCTCAAATCCAGCCTGCTCGGCTCCACCTCCGACTCCAACCTCAACAGGTACAGCACCATCAACAAGATTCCCCTCATCACACTCAACTTCTCTGAGGCCAACAATGAGAAGAAGTGCCCCTCTCCTCCATCCTCTGAGCAAACCATCATCGCCCCGAAGGTCAAAGACCGCGCACACAATGTCACCGACAAGGTCACGCAGGTAAGCAGCTAACCAAGCGAGGCTCGTCATAAAAAAGGTTTTGAGCAATGACACCCGATTTGACACTAGGTGTATGTGTTCGAGAATATGCCTGGCTGCAAGGTAGCAGTGAAAACATGGAATTGTATTGATTTGAGTTTTCTCTCAATAACACAGACACTGACACAGCGCTCTGAAAAGAGGAGGATTTATTTACACAGGTAGAAAATACTACATTTTAAGTGTGACTAAATAACCCAGAAGTCTTTTCTTACAAACTGGGGATGTGAAGTTTGAAAGACATGGGCATTTTCAAGGCAGGGAAGGTCTAGGAAAAGATGCTATCGAGTTGCATTATGGGAACTGTAGTATTTGGATTTAGTCATAATATCTCAGCCCCTGCACAGGTACCCCCAACTTTGTGAAAGTGCAATACTTAATCACTGAAGCAGTTTAAGGTGCAAAGATGGTCTTGTAAAGAAAATAACAAAAGAATCCACAAATTCTCCACTTAACAGCATGTCTGCATAAATTCCCATATAGATGAGGTTAGAATGCAAAAGCAGCAGAAGAATCTTAAACATGCCTTGTGGTTCAAACATATATGATAAATTCAGTCAAACGTAAATACAGTTCAATCTAAGCCATAGTGCATTAGCATGTCCCTGCCTTTACACTGATGTGTGTGCTGGTATGTGGAATTGCATTAGGACATATGACTGAAGATCGGGTCAAGTAAAGGTCGTGTTTGTTGCAATGTGAGTAATCTGCATGTGAGAGTTGAACTTCAGCAGCATGACTGTACATACTGTACAATCCTAGTGCACTTCCACATTATCTCCTAACTAAAAGAAAACCTTGCATAAGCAGATTACTAGGAGCATGAATTTCCCACTCCCGAAATAAATCATTCATGCGTTAAGTGAAGGATGGAAAAAAAAGCTTCTTGTCAAATCATTTGAAATTCAAAAATAATGTATTTCATATAATCGATGCAGGAGCTGCGTTCGAGCTCCAGACAGTTCCAAACTACAATTCTACGGCAATACTACCTGACAACAGTTGTATTTCTTTCTCTAGTGTCCGTCCCATAACGTCACAACATTATTCTTTTATTGTCCCTGATCAATTTAAGTTAAGTTAGAGCTCTGGCCATTGTTTCCTAACAGTAAGAAAATCCAAAGATTACATCTGCTGGTACGGGAACACATTCATCGTGTTCATTGGTGCGACAAAAATATATTGGAAGTTGTTCATATCTCAGCATTTGAGCAGAAAATAAGACTCAGTGTGAAGAAAACATCAGATATAATCCAATCCATCTGGAAGTTGCCATCATTATCTCTGTTTTGGTAGTTACTGTATATACCTGAATAGCTTTTCACATCAATATTACAGCAGCGTCACGGCCCATTTGGAATAAGAGTCTCAATGACTTGGAGGTATTTATAGGCAGACGATACTTCTGTTCATCTAAGTGTCTGACACTTCAATAGCCAGGAATTTTCAGGGCCATGGCTCTTTCACTGCCGATAACTGTAGCTCTGAGGAGGAATGCAAAGAGAGAAAGGAAGGTAAAGTACCTGAGCTGGACGGGCAGACGGACAATTACTGTGCAGCAGAGAGCGAGAGACTCCATGTCCCTTTATCTCTGTCCTGGTCAGCCTCACAAGCCCTGTGATTGAGAGGTAGAGGACTGAGGGACAGAGGGGTGATGTATGGCAGACAAAAAGGATCAAGTGTTTATAATTGAGTTGGTTATCAGAAACTGCTGACCCCAAAGGGTCAGGGTTAAACACTTTTAGCCTGTGATATGGGATAACCTTTGAAATCAATCAGAAACCAAAGGACAGCAAAGGGAACGTGATTCATTATTCAGGCTGCCTCTTCATTAAAAGACAGTGTTCCCGACGCTTGTTTCATTACGCTCACAACTGTGTAATTGCGGTTGACTTTCAAATTCATGTGAATGTCTTCTTTAATTGATTTCTGTTGGAAATGGCCAAGAAAGAGGCACAAAGGAACATAATAGAAAAGCTTGCAGATACCTATGACTCTCTTGGCACTAACACTGTTCTGCTATCACACAGTTTAATATCAAAAGTGATGATAAGTGGTAACTTTGCACTACACCACCTTGGATACATTACCCCTCGCACTGCAAGCAAGCCTGGGAGGAGTCTGCTGGTTGGCACAATAACAGTTCTGGATTAACGTGTTGTAGCCAATCTGTTTCTAAATAAAAGATCCCATCTTAATTATTTAACCTACCTACTGTAGCTATGTGCACTTTGCGCAAATTAACTCTCTCTTGTGGGCTCGTTGTGAGTTTGGCTTTGCTTCAAACGATATGCAAATGGTCATTAGCTTCCTCCGCTTCTTTTTGGTCTGCACTTTCAGTGCTGGGCCATTATTCATAAGAGTGGAGTGTTGTTTCATGTTTCGATGGTTAAATCACGTGGCTTCCGTCATTAAAAATGACTCGTATGCAACATGCACCTTCAGGTTACCCTGTGAAGTTTTAAAATGAGACATTAATGGTTTAGTTGTGGGCACGAGCTGTATGCGCTGAGACGTTCAAAATGTAGGAAACCGCGTGTGAGCTGCGAGTCTCTTTCTTTATTAGTTGCACAGCTTCCTGGGTGAAGCTCTCCATCTGCCCGTGGTCGCTGCGTGGCAGCCAATGCCTGGAGAGAGCGTGTCTGCTCAAAGGCCTTGATCGTGGCTTCAGATCAACTCAGAGGAGTCCAGAGTTGGTTTCAAGACATCTTCTGTTGCTTTGTGCTCCTCACAGTCAGGTGTCCTGGAAGATGCCTTCAATCCCTCCGTGGCTTACTCATCTATTTGTTACCATGATAATTATCATCATGATTACAAAGTAGAGATGACACACCATATCATAGAAGGAGCATGAGAGGGACAGATACTGGTGTAGCTACCAGTGCTAGTAATGTGCTACTATACGCAGCACGAGTCACAGGTTTTCAGATGCTCAGAAATTTCATTAAAACCACATTAAGAATCCTGCCCTCTCTGCTGCTTAATAACTTTGACTTTAATGCTGGATGGAGAGGTCGGTGCGGTGCACTGTGGTCTGCTCTGTCTCCAAGGCCTTCAGCTGACGTTGAGTGCGAACAGGGGTCAATTTATGTGCCCTCTATCCATTACACCATTAATGGGCAAAATGCAAAACTGAGACCTAATCAGAGGTGGGTGGGCAGCCTGGGGCCACCCCGGAGAAAACATTAACTTCCAGTCCTCGTCTCTCAGCCGTGGCAGGGAAGGTGAGAAAGACCTCTAACTCTGTAACTCCAGAAGTATAGCCTGAGCTCTGGACACTGTCTGGCAGCTGTAAGAGTATCCCTGATTATCTGATGGTTTATGCATCAAACCCCTCAAGTTTTAGTGAGTCATCCTGAAGGGTGCTGACTTTATCGGCTGCTCAATCTGTGCGTGTGATTTGCGATGATAGCAAACAATATTATGATGAGTCCAATGAGTCCATTATTATTGAAGTCCAATGTCTCTCCACTCCAGTCTGCAGGGAGTCAACAACAAGGATTTCTGGTTTGAATAATAAATAAATGCAGACTTTACGTGTCCACTACTGTAATGAATTGTTTTCCAAACAAGAATTTACTAACAGATGGTTGGATAATGAGTTGTGGGAAAGATCTTTTAAAGACAGAGGGAGGGATTGATGTTCTGATATTCCACACACATTATATTAAAAAAGGGGAAAACTCTATTTACTATATATATATGTGTAAATGTATGTTCACTAAAATGATACATTTTAAATCCTTTTATAAATGATTAGTTTAGACCCCCTGACTTTTACCATTTCAAAACTCAGTGCATCACCGATCCACTCCACTTTGATCTAATTTCATGTGAGCAAGTTGATGAACTCTCTGTTCTCCCCCCTCCTCAGGTTCTGTCTCTGGGTGCAGACGTGCTGCCTGAGTATAAACTCCAAACACCCCGTATGGACAAGTGGACCATCCTACACTACAGTCCCTTCAAAGCAGTGTGGGACTGGCTCATCCTGCTGCTGGTCATTTACACGGCCATTTTCACGCCCTACTCTGCTGCCTTCCTCCTCAACGACATCGAGGAGCAGAGGAGGCGGGAGTGTGGCTACTCCTGCTCGCCCCTCAACGTCGTGGATCTGATAGTGGATATTATGTTCATCGTGGACATCCTTATAAACTTCAGGACCACGTACGTCAACGCCAACGAGGAAGTGGTCAGCCACCCGGCCAAGATTGCCATCCACTACTTTAAAGGCTGGTTCCTCATAGACATGGTGGCCGCCATCCCGTTCGACCTGCTCATCTTTGGCTCAGGATCAGATGAGGTAAGAGGGGGCCACACTGATCGCTTCCTGTAGAGAGTCTTCCTCAAAGCTTATTGTGCTTGTACAGTCAGCATGTTGTGTTTTCTTTAATCGTTCTCTATCGCATCATGACTGTGATCTCGTCCACACGTCCACCTATATTAAAAAGTGGAGCCCCAGGCAACACTTTGGCCAGACTGGTGTGAAAGACGATGACGTGCGCAGCCGTTGATCCCCCAATGTTTTGATGTCGACGCCGCAGGAGGAGTAGCAAAGACAGACGCTCCTGAGGGGGTTATTAGTTTTAATTTAGCTATGGTTTTTCATGAGACTGTGTGAACTTTTTTTTGCGTTAGTCTCCCACACGCCTCCTAATATGCTGCAGAATAATAAACCATAACTGACCAGTGTGAAGTGCACAGAGGCAGGATACTTCTATTATCTTGCCACAACATGTAACAACAATATCGCTCTCGTTAGAGACCACAAATAGAACGGATACCTTCAGATGGCTGTAAAGAGTAAAGTAAAGGCCTTTATTACTAACTGTCCTGGATTACAGAGCTGGAAAGGAAATCTAATGTGTCTTTATTGTGTCTGGCTGCCATTCATTCATTCATTTATAGTGAAAAGTTAAAGAAATGAAATGAGAATTAATTGTGTAGTTTTTAAGGAATGTTTCTTTGATGTGCTTTCACAATATTATATATAATATTAAATATTATAAATATGACCTGCTCACTTGATAATATTCATTGGGAGTAAAGAACTCGTTGATGCAGAAGCAGCATTTGTTTGGAGGATGCATCTGGAACTACTTTTTGGAAACTTTTTCACCTTGCAAATCTGAGTCTCTCCTCGGCAACTCCAGTGTCATGGCGTGAGGCCGCAGCTTCACAGTCATGTTTCGGAGCTGTTTTGACTACTAAAGCAATCTGACGCTCTGCTGTCACATCTGCTTCCCTCAGCGATCTCTTCATCAGAGCCACTCTGGAGCGCCCCGGGCAATCCTAATCAGAGAGGTCTCAGCCTCCCTAACTACTCTGCCTGTGAGAAACTCTTTTACTCATGTGTGTCTGAGCAAGTTATCTAATGCTCAGAGTGAGACTTATCGTTTGTATTTACAACCTCTTGAGTATTAATAAGTTAAGTGACGTGTCTGACATCCAGCCTCTTGCTGTAGTTTTACATAACAGAATAACCGAAGCATGCAGAGTGGCAGGATGCGTGATGTACAGTAACACCCACTGAAAACATCCCGGACTGATGTGTGTGTTGTCAGTTTCGTCGGTTTGCATAGTCATTATTTACCATTAGGCGTGTGTTCCTGTGAGGAGTGCATGGCTCGAGGCTGGCAGTGAGTGGCAGGTGGAGGAAAAAGAGCAGACAGCTGAGCGACACCGCGGCACGACGTACGTCCTCATCATGCGGCTCGATGACTGGTGCGGGGACAGAATGTGTGTTCCTGTTACAGCTTGTGTCAAAAGGACACGGTGACAGGATGAGTCGAGTGGCAAAATGTTGTATTTTTAGCTCGTCCAATCATTAGCAGAAAGTGAAAATAACACATCCATGTACAGTTTTAGCTCCTGTCTTTTACTTGTGTTATTTTAGCTCTTTGTGCAGAGAACCGGGCTATTTTTAGACGTAATCTCGTGCACCTTTTGTTGCCTGGAAACCATCTCCGACGATATGGTAAGATTTTGTTTTGCTGATTCCTTTAGAAACATGGCAGGTTGAAATCTCCCGTGAGAGATTTCAGCTCTGCAGGCCGGCAAATCAGTAGAAATGGTCCTGTGCTGAATTTACGTACAGGAGTCATTCGAGCTCCTCCATCATTTTCATACCTGCACCTGTCCTGTTGGCGAAAGATGACACTATTTGCCTATTATGTTCACGTGTAAATTTGATAGTTTGATCTAAACCAGAATTAAAATATTATTCCTGGCAGGGTTGAGTCGATGCACATTATCAACTAAACTCAGAAAAGTTAGGCTTTTATTTGTTGTCAATGAAGCCGTTCAGAAGGCTGACCGTGTGAGGGATTGTCATTGATTAGATCTTGTCCTTAGGCGAGAGCTATTTATGCTCACACATCTAAAACTTTTCGAGCTCAAAGTGAACCACATGCACAAATGTTTTCATGCAAATTAAAACAAGCTTTATTCAAATCTTTGGTTTGTGCCATTAGAAAATGTGCATCTTGCCTTTTGGTGAAAGCAGACGGTACAGAAAAGCACTCCAACTCTATTATACTGCAAAAACCTGCAGCAACGGCCGTGCTAAAGAGAGAAGAGGAGGCAGGTTCATTGTAACAAGCAGCCCCCTCAATCTCACTTTTCACAGTCAGAATAGACGCAGACTTGCTGCTTGACTGCTTACTCAGAAAATAATGTCGCTGCACACTTTGTTTTCTTATTAGATTAGATGAATAATGCTTGTTGACTTGTTCTGTGGCCTGTGTATAGAGGGCATACGGCCACTTGTGACATTTTGACAGAAAATAGGGTCAGGTTATCAATATTTATATATATTTATAGAGCTGAAAAGACATATTAGGCATATAGATATTTGTCTTGGGACTTAAATGCAAACACAACCAAAGTAAATGTCCCTGTGGCTCCTGGATGTGTGAAGTTTGTTATATGATATTAACAAATGATAATATGTCAACGTTGTGTTGACATCTTCTGTTGTTATTTGTTATAATACATTTAGGCAGCTGAAAGGTTTTGTTTTCTTGAGTCACAAACACAGGTAGTAGGAGTTACAGTGACTCAGCTTTATCAGTGTCGATACAATTCATGTTCAAGCTGATCTACGTCACGTTCTACGCTTATATTTAACCCCAAACTGCTATCATTTCCCAAACATAACCAAACAACTACTGTAGTTCTGTTTCACAACTTGTTTTCAATCGGGAGAGACTTTCCTCTTTCAGAGAGAGAAATGTGTTGACATCTGGACGAGCGCCGCGACGATATCTCCTGAAATGACAGCTGACAGCAGCAGAGAGGAGGACGGATTTAAAGTTTAACAGCAGGGCTGTGGCTGTCGGAGATCGTGGCTAAATCTAGTTGGTTAACTAAAAGAGTGGACTCCACCATAACGAGCTGATTAGAAGCAGCTGGAGGAGAGAGAGGGAGAGAGAGAGAGAGAGAGAGAGAAAATGAAGCATGAAAGTTGTCTTCATGATTTAACTGAGCTTCATTAAAACTGCCACCGTTTCACAACGTTAAATAAAACGGTCATAAATGACGTCATTGGCAAACAACATATTGTGTTGTTTAGGTAGGAGGTGTTTGGTGTATTACTTTCCAACATTTTATATGAGAACCCCTTATATACATACACATATTAGATAGCTTGTTGCGTCCACATACACAGAGGGAAAAGGTTGCGTCTTAACTTTGGTTGACTCTTGGTGTTTTAAAGTGGCCGGGCGAGCCTGGAAAGCCGCAGTGGCAGATGGCCAGAGGGATATTCGGCAGATATTTTTTATACAGCTGGTTGCTAATGGGAGCTTTAGCTTGGCTCCTCAGTCCCAAACGCCTCTGACTTACTGTAAGCCCAGATTTTAATCAACATTACACTGTGTGGGCCACATCATGCAGCGTGTGCTGTGTCATCTGGGCAGGTCACTCAGAGTCGGCAGCACTACACCTAAGGCAGTGCATGCTCAGTGATGATGGATCATTTAGGGCTCATCTGTTCCTATGTATGATTCATTCACTGCTCGCTCAGTTGTCAGCGAAAAGGGGCCGCTGGCCGGATGCACAGCAGTGAATGATGGCGGTGATTTAGGGGTGAGATTGGGAGGACGGAGACTCATTAATGGACCCATCAGAAGCAGATACTGCACTCTCCCTCACCATGATGGAGACACACTCTCGCTCATGAATCATCTTCTTAAAAAACTAAACCTCCACTGGCCCCCCTTCCTGCTTTAAATACTTTGAATAAGCCTAAACTCTACATTCACAAATTGCACAACACCAATAGATCGAGACTTGCCCCCCTCCCCTCCCAAAGTCTGTACATTAATTTAGTCAGGCGAGAAAATTGAAACGGGAGGATTAAAGTGCTTTAAATGAAACGGAACAGAAGGCAGTGTGTGGACATTGTAATGTCCACATTGTAATGTATGTTTGTGTGTGCTGCTGTTTTCTTGCCACTGATGAGTTTCATGGATTTGACAGAGGTTCCTATCTGCTGATATTGGTTTTAAATACTCCCCACTTTCTCTCTTATTTGCCAGTCTGTTCCACTAAAGCCACTTCCATACTGACAGCCATGTCTTAGGCAGTGGAGTTGTGTTGATACTGAGGGACACTGAGACCTTGAAAGATCTGTCCACAGCAGCAGGAATGATCCACTGTCTAGTCTATGTGTCAACTATGTGCGCTGCGTGAATAAGATTAAGCATTCCTAAACTACGCGTGTTTCGGAATCTCTAAGCTTTGCTGATCGTCCTCATGACCTTGACCCCAACCCCTGACGCTGAAAGAAGACAAACAACTTGTTCACTTTGAGTGCTGGGAAAGGTTGTTATCAGCGTCTAGTGACATAACTTGCTGTCCCCTACATGTTGAAATCACATCAGATCTCATTAATGTAATCCAACCATGATATAATGTACAAAAGAGGTACTGTATGGACCAATCCTGAAGAAAAAGCTCACAACGCAAATAGTCTGTGTGTAGGCAGGGAGCGGGAAGTGTCTGTGATTGGCTGCAGGTCACCTGATCACCAGCCAATAGCTGGAGGGAAGGGGCAAGAGGAGCGCAACAGCCTGAGGGGCAACCCAGCACATATTAACATTTACACATGAACCTCTGAGAGGATTTTATTTGACACATACCTTCAAGTGATTAACTAAATCCTGTATATCTGTTTGTTTCTCACCCCAGACCACCACTCTGATCGGCCTGCTAAAGACGGCTCGTCTCCTACGGCTGGTACGAGTGGCCCGGAAGCTGGACCGGTATTCAGAGTATGGTGCCGCTGTGCTCATGCTGCTCATGTGCATCTTTGCCCTTATTGCCCATTGGTTGGCCTGCATCTGGTACGCCATTGGTAACGTGGAGAAGCCTTACCTGGAGCATAAGATTGGCTGGCTGGACAACCTGGGGGTCTCGATAGGTGATCTTCCTTGTTTTGTTCACATTTCAAATGAAGAGGCGCCCCATTTCCGCTTAGCTTTGTGATGAAAAAAAAGTTCCTGTAAGTTATTATAATGAGAAACTTTCTCACATTAATGACTAAGTATCTCCAAATAATGACTTAGGAACGCAAAATAATGAGAAGCTTTCCCAAAATAATTAGTTATGAAAGTCTCTCATTATTTCACGAGTCATCATTTTGAGATACTAAGTCATTATTTGGAGATACTTAGTCATTAATGTGAGAAAGTTTCTCATTATAATGACTTGCAGTATAATTTGTTCCCATCACATTGGTAGGAATGGGCTTCCATTGGGTCACAACACAAATGTTGTCAATTTTGTATGTACTGTATTATTGTTCTTCATTGTAGGAAAGAAATACAACTACAGTGACCCCAGCTCGGGCCCCTCCATCAAAGACAAGTACGTCACGGCTCTGTACTTCACCTTCAGCAGTCTGACCAGTGTGGGCTTTGGGAACGTCTCCCCCAACACCAACTCTGAGAAGATCTTTTCCATCTGCGTCATGCTCATCGGATGTGAGTGACAGCCGAGTCACAGCACAGATCGTATTTTAAAATATTATATATATATTTAAAATTGTATGACACAGTATTTCATGTAGCTATTGAAACTATATAACCAGACTTTCACGGCACACACGCTGATACACGCCAGTAAATATTTCTCAAGAATAGATCCACTGTATTTCAAATGTACTATCCCCACCCCCTGATTTAACACAAGTGTGATTTAAACCATTCCCAGTGCATTATCAGGTCGGTCTTTCCTTGAGAAAAATGCTGACACACAGGAAGTCATGTGGCAGCAGCAGCAGTGGTTTGTTTGATGTAAAGAGAAGAAGAAGAAGTAGGTATTGTGTATGTGCATCCTTAGCCGCCATGGCTCAACGGTCACCTGTGTGGCTTCTCTCCCAGCTCTAATGTACGCCAGCATCTTTGGGAACGTGTCCGCCATCATCCAGAGGTTGTATTCAGGTACAGCCAGGTATCACCTCCAGATGCTACGCGTCAAAGAATTCATCCGCTTCCACCAGATCCCAAACCCCCTGAGGCAGAGGCTGGAGGAATACTTCCAACACGCCTGGACGTACACCAACGGCATCGACATGAATATGGTACGGGAGGAGTGTGTTTGTCTTTTATTTAGGTGTGTGTGTGGGGGGGGGGGATTCTTGCCTCCAGCTTGTGTATTTTTTCACAATGGTAACAAAATATAATGTTAAGTTGCTTTGTTCTCTATTTCCAATGTGATTTGTGTGAGTTTGAACTATCCCGTCGAACGACGCTCTGACCACGTCGCTATGTCTCTGACACAGTCTGATGTTTTCATCAGGAGTACACTGTTCAGTCATAGCCCCAAGTGAAACGGAAGCTCATGAACACAGTAACTCCGGCTTTTCTCATCATGATGCTGTTCATGGTACTTATATAAGTTTGTCTTTTCCATGTCTGCCCCATGTCAAATGGAATGACCCCACCACTCTGGTAAGAGCAGGAGGTACAACTAATGTGTATATGAGTGTCCCTCAGTAGTAGAGCTTCATCTAGCTGTGTTTGATACTAGTAGTGGAGTGATTTACATTGTTAGCATTTTAGCACCTTTGTGTACCCTAAATAATACCCTTGATAGCATGCATTAGTCGCAATAAGCAATTGTTTATTGATTGTTCCAAACATGCATGTTATTGTTCCCTCAGTGTGTTGTCTGTTACATTAACACATACTGTAAACAGTTGCTGTGATGCCACATCATAGATGGATTTACAGTATCTACCTATGCATGCCAGTTACAGCAGAGGACAGACAAAAACAATGAAAGTTTCTTGCAGGCCACGTTCATCGTCTCTTACTGGTAGACTTGCACGAGGCTTGCCTCGAGGTCCCCTTTGCATGAAATCTGTGTATTCAAACACAACTCCATGATATTCATCTGGTACCAGAGACAGTGAATCACGCCTGTGAGAGTGGGCACAGCCTCGCCGGGCGCTGCCAGGTTTCCCTCCCACTGTGGGAGGCTTGGCGGCACGCACCGCGGTGGCACCTGCACTTGCCAAATGTTGTTCAGTCTTTCCTTTCCAAATCTACTGATCTGTTCTGAGCACACAGAAGCCTGTCAGAGCCCAGAAAACCAGTTGAGGCTACATTTCTTTTTGCTGTGCTCCTGTCATTAGCACATAGTATTTTATGTGTAAATGACAAAGATAAGAAATGTGTTTTGTTATTTATACTGTCCCTTATGTGTCCTCAAAGCCCTTACATACCCTCCCAGTGTCTGTTATGCTGTTAAAGTTTGTAAAGAACATGTGGTCCTTTCAGTTCACGTTGTCCGGGGATCATTAGCTGTTTTGTCAGTGGTCACTGTATCCTTGTCTTTAAAGGGTAAGTGTATTATAAGTCTATTTTTATATCAGAAAGTCCTCACATTACATACATTTAGTAAAAGAAATTCAATTGAATTGAAGTATTTTTTGTTCATTTGTCCTATCTTGGTTTAGTTTGACCAATCACGCTCAGGTTCAACATTTGCAAAACTTATTTCAAACTACATAGCAGATCATTGTTCATCATCAGAGTATTGAGGAATGTTTCAATAGATATTAATAGACAAGATTGAATTTGGTCTTGCAATTTCCACACTGTGTAAAGACGTGCAGGCTGTTTCTACTGCAGGGTGTGATAGGTTTTGAGAAGAAGGAAAGAACATAAGTGGCAATTATATCAAAAACTCTGGAAAGATTTGACCTGCAACTTCACTCAAAACCAAAATTCAACACATATTACAAGTCTCTGCACATCAAAGCTCTGACAGCTTTTAAAGATGCTCTTTCAATATGCTTCTTCCACGTGACGTAATCCTGTCTGCTTCGACCCGTGTTTCCCCCACAGGTCCTGAAGGGTTTCCCAGAGTGCCTGCAGGCCGATATCTGCCTCCACCTCAACAAGAACCTCCTCGAGGGCTGTAAGGCGTTTCACGGAGCCACTAAGGGCTGCCTCCGGGCCCTGGCCATGAGGTTCAAGACCACCCATGCGCCCCCTGGAGACACCCTGGTCCACGGCGGAGACGTGCTCACTGCGCTCTACTTTGTCTCCCGTGGCTCCTATCGAAATCCTTAAAGATGACGTTGTCGTGGCCATACTGGGTGGGTCTACTGTGCGCCTCAAACACATTTCCCTGTGATTCGCCCTGAGAGGCATTTGAGAAAGAAATATTCTGGAGGGTCCTTTTTCTAAGTCTTCTAGGCCTATTTGTTTTCTTGCGAAGAGTTAGATAAGAGGATAAATATTCATATTAAGCTAGAGCCCGTAGACGGTTAGCTTAGCTGGAAAGCAATCAGCCTACCAGCACCTCTAAAGCTCACTAATTAATATCTTGTTTGTTTACTCTCTGCAAAAACTGAAATAAGTAAATAACGAGTAAAGTTATTTAACTACAGGTTATTTGCTGGACTCCTGGGTGTACATTGTCAGACAAGCAGCTAGCTTTCAGTGTTTACGCTAAGCTAAGCTAAGTGCCTGCTGGCTGTAACTTCATATACGTACATGTTGTATTGATCTTCTCATCTACCTCTCAGCAAGAAAGGGAATAAGAACAGTTTGAACTATTTCTTTAATAGTTAATTGACTTTATTGAAAACAGTGGATTGCATTGAAACATTCACATTTATACATGATAAAGATGTTTACTACATAATGTTTTTGGATGTCTGTAGGATATCAGGTCTGAGGATGGAAGGACAGTTAATGACATTCATTCAGCGTTCCTGTACACAGAAACACGTCTAATTATCCCAGTTAAGGCTGTTCAAAGACAAATAACAACCAAAGAAGTCCTGCCATTAGCCTGGTTAGCTTCACCTCCTTTAGTGTAGACGGGGGTGGGGCAGCAGAATGAAGATGGCTCCGTTGTGCTGTGATATGGCTGAGTTGGATGCTGTGATCCCTCGTGGGTATGTTGTAATAACTTACTTCAAAGAACATTGTGATTGCTGCCGCCTCACAGTCGTGCCAGAGATGAAAGAGACAGAAAAGAGTGGGGGAGGACACACGGTGGGACGAGGGTAACAGAGCATCTGTTTGCATGAAAAAAAAAGAGAGCTCGATTGCTTTCAAATAGAGATGGATGATGATAGAAGCAGGCAGGGATGGAGAGCTGAACCAGTGGGCAGGGGAGAAGGAGAAGACGAGCGATGTGAGAGAAAGAAGACAACTTGAGGAATTCAGGAGAGAAGTGAAGGGACAGAGAGATTTGTTTTCTTTTAATGACTGTTGTCATGCAGCCAATAAGGTTTGACACATCAGAGTCATGATGAGCGAGTTGTAGGTTGAAGTTGTAGGTTACACCTGACTCACCTTTTCTCTGCTACAGCAAACTGCTGATTCCTCCATTCTCACACTATCGCGCCTATAAACCATTTTCATATGGTACTACAGCACCACACATGGAAATGTTGTGGCTTGTAGTATGATCACAAAGTGTTAAGTAGATGAAAATAAGTCATTATTAAATAGCTCAATGTGTGAACAAGCTGCTGACACAACTATCTAAATACACGGCAGTGTTTGAAGCTTTCAGAATTGATATGACATGATAATGTTTCATAAAGTGGTCAGTATTATATGAATATAAAACACATGAGATACGTCTAGATAATCTGATTAATACATTTGTAAATGAACCAGCAATTTGTTAAATAGTTGAATAAATTATTCAAATTCAACTCATTATTCTGAAATGTTGTTTTCATATTAGAGTTTATTGGATAGAATTTGTATTTCATTACTTTTATTTTGAAATGCTCTTTTTTAGAAGTCTGTTTTTATGTCAATTTCACTTTTTCTTTTATATATTTGACACATTTTTTCCAGTGATTGTTTATTTCATGATTATTTATTTACCTATGTGATATTGAACCCTCTGGGGCTCCATAACCGGTGACTTCAGACACATACTTCACTAAAGCGAGTCCAGTAAACCCTGCAGCCATTCAATGTAGGTCATCCCACACTAAACAGGGGCAGGAATGTTTGGCCTGTGTGACTTTGTTGCGGGCGGACCGGCATTGTGTAAATCCTTTTTTAGACGACTGCGAAGCCCTTCAGCCTCTTTAACATTCTCACGCTCCTCTGCCAGGTGGCCCGTCTCTTTATAGGTCATCACATACTGTTCCACATACTGTCCAACGACATGTTCTCCCAGCAACTGTGGAAGTTGTTCCTTAAGAAGCCAAGAATAGATGAGGAGAAGAGCTTATGCTATATGACTATCTAACAGTAGTGGGTGACTTATATCTGATTGCTTACCCCCCTCAAGGTAAGAACGACATTTTTGGCGAGATGATCCACCTGTACTCCAAGTCGGGGAAATCCTGTGCAGACGTGCGGGCGCTGAGCTACTGTGACCTCCACACCATCCAGAGGGAGGAGATCCTGGAGGTTCTGGACATGTATCCAGAGTTCGCCGACCACTTCCTCACAAACCTGGAGCTGACCTTTGACCTCCGTGATGAAAAGGTAATCAGCATGGAGGATCTGGTCTCTGATTATAACAATCAGTGAAATGGATTTTTAAGTAAAATCAATCTTTGTCCTTAGCAGATTGTTTAAGTCCTAGTAGACTTAAACAATCTTTTCCATGTACCATATCTCTGCCATGTCCATTTCTATTAGATGAATGGCTTTCTTATTCATTCTCTTTAGTGCTTCATATTATCCATGGCGGTGGGAATAAAAGCATGAGAGCCAATTTAGACATTTTCATTAATCTGCCATTGGCTGGAAGACTAGAGATAGTATTAGTATAGAGAGAGTATTAGGCTGCAGTGGACACCACGCACGCTGTAATTATGATGAATTGGGTGAAGTGGAAAGATGTGTGAGGCCTGTGGCTCGAACAAGAACACACATTTCAGTCAGTTGTTTTCATTATCTTTTAAACGGAGCGGGAAGTGAACTTTGTGTTGGCCTTTTGTTACTTATTCAGAGAAGTGGAAAGACGAGAGGGTTCTGGTAGGATTACATCACAAACAGGAGATACCTGGTGCTCCAACAAGACCGGGAGGAGTTAATGTTCCTTAGTTAAAGTCTGGCACGCTTCACTTTAATACCTTTCAGACCATCAGAGGGGACTGTGGCGAGGCAGCAGCACTAACTACATTATGCTTCATGTCCATATTCATGTGTTGTTATATTTGACATGCTTCTGATCAGACATTATCCCTTTACAGGCGACATGCTCACAAGCAGCTGACTCTAACACGGAGGACATCGAGTGTCGAAGACGAGGGTCCTACAAAAGGAAAACTTCCACAGGTCAGCTTGAGACACAACACTTTATAATAACCACTAATAAATGGTAATTCAACTTATTCTACTTTTAACAGTCAATCATTCTAATGATTACATTGTATATATACTATATTAAGTTTTTTGTTAATGATTATCTAATGAATAAATAGTTTGTAGAACCTCTTTAAACGTGGATGGACATCCTGTAAAAATCATTGGATGGCTTTATGAAGTTGCAACGGATGATTATAATACTTTGTTAAATGGTTAATAAATACTTTGTAAAGCATCTATAAACATTATTTCTTAAAGGTTTACAAATCATTAACAAATACTTAATATATGAAATGTTATAAACTGTTAATAAATAGTTAATAAATGTACTTATCGTCTGCTATCAGCTATGATACAATATATCATTTATATACAAATGATTTCATATTACACCACGTAGCATTAATTATAGCATTACTAATAAATAAATAAACATAATGAAATATTATGTAACTAAAGTTTAATGAACTATTAATTAACCATGTATTAATGATGGGTTTATAAACTCTTTGTCTCAGTAGCGTGAACCATCTGTCAAATATCATTTATTATATCAGTATTAAGACAGAAATTAAACACATTTTAGCAAATATTTTGCTCTTGAGCATAAAAACACCTCTGAGGTCAAACGTTATGAAGTGAAATGTATCTCGAGTGTATTCCCTTTATTCAGACTCACATTAATGTTCTCTGAATGCTCTTCAAGAATCAAACATGAACGGTTGAGTCTATTTTTAAAGTTTAAGGCTGAACAATAATCTCCCCCAGGACTGGCAGGATGCTGAGGTACAGTTGTAGTGTGTGGTTACGCTGTGGCAGCCTGGTGTCATTTGCACCTGATTTAATGAAGGTAAACACGGTGGACAGCTGTGCATAATGGCACTGTGCTGCGGTGCGGCACTTCTCCAGTCAGGCTGCAGATTTGTCAACACATGTGTCCTGCTGCCTTCAGATGGCTGCAGGGATTCAATGTCCTGAAGGAGTATGAAGCAGCTGTGGGCAACACATACTGTAGGAACTCATGCAGACTGGTCTGTCCACGCTCCTGACTCCACCACGTTTGCTTCAAATAGTTTATGTTTAACAATTATTATGTTATTGCGGCTATTTGACTTTATTAAGTTAATGCTGGAACTCGGCCGAACTTAAACGGATCGTTTGTTGTGGTTGTATGAGGCACTTATAGTCAGTGCATTACAGTTAATAGCGGTCAGTAAGTAAAATGATTCCAAACATAGCATACTTTAAACTGATAGTGATTTTAGTTCACTGCTTAGTGTCGTGCTTCCACTCGCGTGCAGACCAAAATCTACTGCAGGTAATATCCTGACTGTGGATGAAGAACTTCATACAACCCCACTTGAAAACACCCGTACTGTCCCTTTAATAGGCGAAGTGATGGTGACATCAGAGGGAGGTTTCATGATTAAACCAGCCTTCCTTCACTAAATCAGGCTTATCTTTTAACACAAGTCTCGCTGAGTACATGTCACATTTATCAACTTTAATGTATTTCTTTTGTTTTGTATATATAAATGTATTTAATCCAGACTTCACAATAAAGCCTGGTTTTCTCCTTTATGAGTTCCACTGTGGATAAACAGACAGCTGTTAAGATGACAGCGTACTGTATAGTAGTGTGTATACGTAGTGTGTTTGAGAGTAGTTTGACTTGGGACTTGGAGACAGAGCCTCCACACAGCAGTACTCCATTCAGGCAAATGCCAATCGGTCACCATGGTTACAGGCTGTCTAGAATACAGTATCACCATCTCTCAGTAAAACACAAGTGAGGATGGAGAATGTAGCCGGTCCAGTCCAGTCCAGCAGCCGGCATATCCTGCCTCCATCCATCAGCTAAGAAGATGTTGAACAGCAGCGTTACTCAGTTACTGTCGACTTGTAAACACATGTAGACACATCCTGAGAAGCTCAGTAGACAAAAGCTGTATGACGAAAAACATGAAAAACGTCATAGCATGTCTAAATTATTTTTATAAAAAGTATGTTATAAGTATTATAAGAATATGATGAAAAACACGATGAAAAGCCTTTGTACAGTATGTTGAAATAAAGTCATAGTATAGCATGTAAAACAATATCACTAAAAGATTCATCTTATAGCATTTTTCGCCACACTATATTTAGCAGACGCTCTTATCCTGAGCGACTTACAGTGAACTAACTCACAGACAATGGGGCACAATGGTGGCAGCCCTGGTACTGAACTAACAACCATCTGGTGTTGTGTTTGGAAGCAGTACCACTACATCACCACCTTAGTGATATTTTTCGACATACTACACTAAGACTTTTTATTGCTTTAAGAGCATTTGTCCTTAGTTCAACCCTGAAGCAAAACAAAAGCTACCTGTTGTAAAAGATAATGAGAGAACCGTGACAGCCGCAGAGGAAGTCTCAGCAGAGTCGGTGTTCCCCCAGCACACTTCCTGATCATTTCTCCCCGTAGGCTCGCACAACAAGGAGCCAGCAGCCACCTACTGCGACACCAAGCAACGGAGGCAGATCTACGCCCCCTCAGCAGCTGAGGAGAGGAGAGAGTCCGCTGAGGAGGGAGAGGATGAGGAGGAGGAAGGCAGGGAGGAGGAAGAGGAGCAGAGGCCCTTGTGTTCTGGTGTGCTGGGCTACCCGGTGGTTAGGGACCACACCGTGGGCCTCGGGCTGAGCGCAGACGCACAGGCTGCAGACAGCACGCAGGGCCAGACATTTAAAGGTGACGACAGAAACATCCACTTCTCATTCTCACTCTTTTATTTAGTAACAAGGGATTTATTTTGGGCTCAAGTAAAAATAAGCAGCTTCAAAAGCCGTTCAAATACATGTTTATATCAAGCATTAAAACAAAAAGCAGAGACAGTTTGATTCCATCTATTTGATTTTATTAAGGTAGAAAAGATTAAAGGTGACAATGAATGTGTCACATCTGACATTTAAAACCAGGTACCTGCACCGCAGCACATAAAACACTCACATTACCAAACCAGATAGAAACGGAAACAATCAACAGAAACAAGACCAACTCCAAAGTGCACTCAGTAGAGTTTAGATCTCTGCCACGTGTGTCCTAAATCACCACTAATGTTCCATTCAATGAATACAAAGCACAATCATCTCCTTGGCGTGCAAATCAAATCAAAAGATTCCCAACAAGCAGTTGTTGATCACTTGCGGCCCCTACTGGCCGGTGAGGAGGAGTCAGCGGGCAGTGACGTGTAAAACAGAATATAATATGTAATGTAATAATAATGAGTATGAGAAGTCATTGCTCTGATATAATATGGACATTCCAGATGTTCGTGTGTGTGTGTGGAAGGGTTATCACATGATAGTTACTGTAGTGGAATAACTGCGTTCCTGACTTGTGTGTTGGAAGTGTCGCCGTAAGTGTCGCAGCGTTCTTGTTTTGGATCTGAATGCGATGGCGAGATCATTGGTGTCGTCCTCCGAAGTCAGAGCGTTAGACTATGGAAGTGCAGTGCAGTGGGGAGTCCAGGGAGAAAATCACTGTCTTGTTTAAACGCACTTGAAATGTCCTGCATGCTTGTCCTCTAAAGATTTTACAGTAATTGGCTCGGAAGTTCATTTAGAAAAAAAACGGGAATAGAAATCCCTAAACCCCAGCGGAGGAATGTCACACCTATTAAACATCCAAACAGGGATTATGTGTCATTATGATGAAACCTAAAACCCTCTCAGTAATAAAACCTAAGAGGATTATATGCAGCATGCGGCCCAGGGTCACCCCCTTTTGATCGTAGGTCACGACCAAATAATCGATTTACAGGAAGAATTTGTTAAAATCACTGAATCTGCTGAGTTTGGTCACATTTACATCATTTTTAGGAAAATCTGAGAGATAAGTAATTGTAATGGTTAATTACACGGTGACAATGAAAACAGCGCTGTGACACAGCACAGACAGACAAAACAAGTATGAAATCCTCCTGTGGATGCCAGTGCAGTATAGACAGCAGGCTTCACTGAGCAGAACACAAAGAGCTGCATCTGGGAGGGAGACTTTCACCGCCTGCCTGCTGCAACATGTCGGGAAGACACACCAGTGTGTGTTTCTGCGGCCTGATCTCACACGACCTCGTGTCGTCAGAAGCCACTGCTCAAACCCCCATAAAATCCTCCAGCGTGAACAAGAGGAGTGATATTGATTCCTATAAACAGCCCGGCGAGAACAACACACAGGAAATGTCAATTTCATCCACAGCCATTACTTGCAGAAACACAAAAGGTGGTGAACGAAAATCCCACTGAGGGTGCGATTGTCCGCCGGGGTCAGATGTGTGTTTTCCTCTGTAGGATGGATGTTAGGATTCAGGAGGCGCTAAGCTGATCAGAGCTTAGTAAAGCTAATGATGAGAGGACACAACACAGGAAGATGCTCCCCCTGAGGCACTGTTCTAATAACACACATCATTTACCGTGTGAGTGTGTGTGCGCGCGTGTGTGTGTGTCTGTTTGCAAACACGTCCCTCCCTCCAGAGCTCCATGCAGACGAGTGGGTACGTCAGCGTCCTGTCGAGGGTGTGGTGGAGTCAGCACAGTTTCGGGAGACGGCAGCGGGGGAGGATGACAGCGACACAGACCTCACCTACGGGGAGGTGGAGCAACGGCTGGACCTGCTGCAGCAGCACCTCAACAGGTGGGGAGAGGAAACCGCATGCTGGTCGTAAAACACTGAATGACACAACACTTTGACTTCCTGAGTTAAAACACACAGTATAAGGACGACATGATGCCCTCTGACTGAGAGGATGAGCTGATGATCTGTGTTCTCATTTTTATAATCCTTCTCTGACCGCTTTATCTTAAATCCCATCATATCATTGTTTCAAAATCATGTGGCTTTTCAATATGACGTTCACACCTTTTAAAGGGGAACTCCACCAATTTTACACATCAAAAGCATGTTGAGGAGTGCTGCATGTGTGTGAAGTGTGATGAATGTCCTCACGTGATGTCACCTGAGTCAGCGTTGGTGTGAGGACTACAAGAACATCTGGGCGTGTGGAGTTAGAAAGAAGTGAACTGTAGCTCCTTTTATCTGATTGAGGCTGCAGGCTACATTAACCACTACTAGCATTTCACACCAGTATCTCTTTCTGAGCGGCTAAGTTGCATTGTGGGTAATGTAAGCGGCAGGTTTTAACAAGAAGAATGATGTATTAGAACAAATGTATATCTCTGGTTCTGCTGCATCGACTTTTTTAGACTTTTAATTAGAATTAGGGGCGGGGCTGTTGACCTTTAGACATCTAAAGACGTCTTCGGCTTCAGTTTTCCATCGTTGCCTTTTCTTGCTTTTTTTTTTTCTTCAACTTAATTTCTACAAAGTCAACTTTCAGAGCTCAGGAGTACAAACCCCCGTTATTCTGCCTGTAATTGGCAGAAATTCTGCACGGAGACATTTTAAGCCAGACACCCGCTACAGGCGTGTTAATGCGGAGCGCACTGTGCGAGCAGCTCGTGTGATTCTCGGCTGGTGCACTGGTACAGATGAGGGGGAGGCAGACAGTCAGCGGCTGTCTATTTATAGTGCGCAGCCACGAGATGCAGACACATTTCAAAGACTGTCGTCGTCACCGTGTGAGGTTGGGGTGGTGGAGTTGAGGAGTTTGGGTGCAACTATGGAGGAAATGGTGTTTACACTGAGATATGATGATGAAGGAACACAGTGGGAACATGGGCCTGTGAGTGTCCCCATCATTCATCCTGCTGCTTCGGGACTGTATTTGTCCGAGGCGACGGCACACTTAAGCACCGTGCTGCCACTCTACAGCCAAAGTGTTTATTTGCACTTATTGTCCTCTGAAGAGCAAACTGCTGGCAGGCATTCCCCTCTTCGCTGGGAAGTCTCGGTGTCTCCTTTGTTTTCTGCTGATGGACTGAAAAAAAAGAGCGTGTGGAGAAAAGGTGATTCACCATCTCAGAGCCTCCACGCCATGATGTAACTCGCTGCATTCGGTGATGACACACGGTGCAGATGTTCAGCTACCTGCTAAACAGAAAGTCTTCTCCTCTTGGCACGGTGTCCTAAAGAACTTATTTTGTAAAATGAAAGGATACCTATTATGCTTTTACATTTGATACATAAGTTCATTTTGCTCATAATACTCCTGTTGGAATTGAGTATTTTTACTGGAGTAAGGGATGTGAAGACTCCCAGAGAAGCACTGGGCTGCTGTATTACTCCAGATGAACCACGTAAGGCTGAGCCTCCCCCTAGTGGTTGGTATTAGTACTAACCGCCCCTCCACCATCCCATAATGATAAACCTTCCCCGGTTTCCCATGCAGGCTTACTGTTTTGTTTTCCTTCCTGAGAAAAGTAGGGTGAAAGGTAATATCTGTCCTCATATTAATTATGGGGCTGACAGCCGAGGCACGGTGATGATGAGCAGAGAGGAGAAACGAGTGCACATTAAAACAGGAGCACAGCTGAAGGTGTGTGACGCTGTAGGGGTGTGACATCACAGGAAGAGCTGTTAAAGTATGTTTAGCATCTGGCTGGGAATACTTAACGTGTCATATCAAACCAACTTCTACCTTTTTCAATGTTCTTCTCTGTCTGTCCCTCAGACTGGAGTCCCAGATGACTTCAGACATCCAGGCCATCCTGCAGCTCCTCCAGAGGCAGACCACGTCGGGGCCCCCCGCCTACAGCACCGTCACCCCCAGCCCCGAGTACCAGAGGCCAGCCATCAGGGTGCAGCCGGTGTCTGCCATCCAGACAGAGTTCAGCCTGGCTCCTGCTCCGCCCCGGCCACAGGTACAGCAGAGTGTCTGCTCCAACACCCTGACCTTTGTACACCAAGAATCAGATTAGTGACATATAAAAACAATCTTCACTTGCAGCCTTAGTATGTTTATTGAATTATCTGAAGTTGAAGTTCTATACTACATGATGAACGTCACTGTTTGTGCTCTGTATCAAACTTCTATGTAGCTTCAGCAGTCTGAGTCAAAGCTAAAGTGTTTGAGTACATCGTTTCCTCTTTGTGCTGCTACAGGGAAGCAAGGAAACTGTCCAGGGAAGCACTCTGACTCTGGAAGATGGCCACATTGAAGTTAAAATACTTTTGTAAAAGTGTGTTGCATTGATCCGTAGGCTTAGTGTTCAAATGTATGTAAACTGAGGCTTTTTGCATGAGCAGTTTTGCACATGGAAAACTGAGCCAAAGTAAAATAGTGTAAATGTTTATATCATGTAAGAGTCTGCAGTAATATGTACTGGGTCAGATGGTTTTTAAACAGACGTTTGTATGGTAGCTGTGTGTCGTCTACTTCCTTTGATATTTATTTTTAGTCTCTCTGCCAAATGGCTCATGACGCCCACTGTGCTGCTTCTTCTCCAGAGCCCAGAAAAGGACCCGAACAAATCCAAAGAATCCTCCCCGGTCCTCCTCCGCACAGAGACTCTTCCAGACGGGAACTTTTCTGGACTGCTGGAGAGCGACAGGGACTCAGAGCAGAGACACACACTGAACAGCGCGGACTGTGTAGAGCGCCACCAACAGGCAGCGAGGTTCCCATCAGGCCGACAGGCCTCACTACCTGAAGTCCCCAGCAGCTCAGGAATGTTGGCACTGCACAGGCCAGTTTCTGACCCGGGGCTTCCAGGACAGTAGGCCTCCCCGAGCCCTCCGACGTCGACCGAAGGTCTTCTCTCAAGCTTGACTCAGGGTCTAAGAAAGAGACTGTTTATGCAAAGGAAACAAACTGTAGACTTTCTTCCACTACTTTTCGGAAAATCTCCCAGCCCCCACCCTTTCCAACTCTGATTTAGATGTATAAAGTCCATTTATACAGAGGTATTTATACACTATATTATTACCACATGTAAAGTCATCTACCATGTACATACATAGAACACTGCCAGCACCACGAGGCACTTAATGTGCTTTTTCTAAGAGATATGCATGTTTTCCTTTCTCATGGTTTCTTTTCTTTTCTGTCGCATGTTCCTCACACACGCTGACTCACCAGGAGTCAGGTGTGATCTTGGCATGCATACAGACTACTGTAGCTATCAAGTCTCATTTTCTACCACTCTTCCCTCTTCACAGGGACAAAGCTACTTGAAACTCCTTCCGAGGCATTTCTGTATTCCACGCCGCAGCTTTGAAAGCTCTGATCTTTTATCAGCAGCCCCAAACGACCGACGCAGTTACACACTCGCAGAGATCTGTGTGTGTGTGTTTAGCGTGCCTACTGTACACAACATTGCCACTTCTTATTCAGCTCAAAAATACAGAACACAGTGTGATAATAATGTGTGAAGAGGCTGCATGGACTTCCCATAGCACAACACTTTTGTCAGCAATAATGATGAAGCCGTACAGGAAATGAACAGATGATTTTCTCCAACCGGAACAAAGAAAAAAAAGCGTCTTTCAACAGCGTTTATGTTGCGAGTTCATTGGCTGCTCGACCTTCACACGCAGAACGTTTCTGTGGCTCAAGACAACAAAACGAATGCTTCAAGTTGTGGATTTTAAAAAACACATATTTACCATATAACCACCTGCATCCTATCAATATAACGAACGCATGGTTGTGGGGTATTTGCAGTCCAGACATAACTTGTGAGGGACATTTATGTCCGGGCAGTTTGGGGATTCTATGATTGCTAAATATACTTTGTCACAAAACGTTTCTAACCATCTGGACCAACTCTCAGCAGACTGTTCCAGCCTTACAGTCTTACAGTTTGAATTGCCACCAATATTTCTAAGATACAGTTCTTTAAGTAGTTGCATGTATATTTTTGACCTATTTGATTTCCATACGACTCCATTTCTTTTAGGTAGATAGGTTCAAAATAAATGTAAAAAACACGGAGCTGGAGGAGGGGGGGGTGATATAATAAAGCTGTGTGTGATGAGGTTGATCCAGCCTCGCAAAGTGGGGGTTCTGTGAAGTTATGACTTTAATGTCAGAGAATGTTGGAGTGTTTCTCACAAATGTATTACTTAAGATCAGAGAATTCAGTGTTTTCTTGTAAATTAGGTTTTTACTTTAAACTCAGAACAGCCGAGATTCTTACTCAATTGGAGTCTTTTCTCTGCCCTAACTCTGGAATATTATTTTAATTTCTTACCTAAAATGACCCTTATTTGCCGTTGTACATTTCTCCATCTCCTCGTCATAGAAATAGAAACTGCTGTAGAATAGAAATCCCCAAACTGCCTGGACATGATGTCCCCGACACGTGTATGGAAAACCTTTGACTGCAGGACGGGAAGCAACGTCCTGAATCTTCTTCACAGCTTGAGGGAACGATCCCACGCGATAGTTTTTGGTTGCATGCTTTAGGTCTTCCATTGTCTTCTTAAAAAGTACAATTTCTTAAATAAATTTTAAAAAAATCACCAGAAAACTGAAAAGAAAAAGAAAAAAGGAATTTTTGTTCATGTTTGGGGCCGAGGACACAGCTCAGCCTTCACTAGCCTTAGCTTTATAAGCCTGCCTTTACAAATGACGTGACTCCAATGCAACAAGAACCTGCTTCTCCACCGTCAGATGTAAATGTACTCAACCGTTTTAGGGTGCATGAAGAAAAATGAATTAGTCATTTTAGTTTCCTAACTACACAAATTCCCACACAAGCTCATGTATTGCATGGAGACTGCACTTGACTAAATTATAAAAAAAAAAGGTCTCAATCAACTGTTTGTGACATGTATTGATTTGTAAGGTACAGAGAGACTTAGAAATAACGCTTCAACCTATTTTTCTAAAACAAAAGTTTAATTTGCCATTATTTTTCTATGTACCTTATTGTTTTTAACCCCCCTGATGTTGGTTAGGAGTGCTGATGGGACGAGGATGGATGCATAGCCTCTCAATGTAGCAAGCCAGAGTTCAGTGACGGGCTTTAGGCCGGGTGCTGCGTGAAATAGTTTGTCTTGATTTATTGTTGCACATTGATTTTCTGATCATTTCTGCAGAGTTTTGACATATTGAACTTATTCACTTAATTCTGAGTCAGATACTGGAGAAATATTAGTTAAGGGAAGAGAAGAGAAGCCGTCACAGGAGCACAGATGTAAAACAAAAGTTGCTAAAGCCTGACTCGACACGTCCGACGCCTGAAGAGTCGACTGAATTTGGGATTTGCAAACTTTTGCACAGATTAGAAAACTTGCTGTACTGGATATAAATGTCCCTTTTTAAATCTAGTGCTGTTCACAAATTGTTTTTATGCATTTTTTTAAATGTTTGCCACTGTATTTTATACAATACAACACTTAACAGCTAATTTGAATGTTTCTGTTCTTAACTATATTTAAAGAAATGAAATATATCGTGTACATAGACTGGGGGAAAAGAAATGCGCAATTGTATAAATTAATAAACAGAATGCATACTGATTAGAAAGTGTTTATTGTGAGTAACAAAATATGATCTTTACTACAACATTGGGAGTGCGCAGAGGTCACTGCAATCTTTACAAATGAAAACCCGGCTGTACTGAAACATGCAAAACAAAAAGGTTTCAGGCATATGAACGTATGACAATATCTCACTATCATTAATAACAGGTATCAGTGTGGATTTATATCGGCTCACAGTCACTTTGGCTCGTTATCAAGTTAAACATCAAGCTAATAGAATCTAAAGTTTTATAAAACAGAAATATTACAAAAGATAATGAGAAGACGCACTAGCTTTAACAAAATTCATAACCTTATGAAGTTCAGTGTAAAAGCAAATCAACGTCAGGTTCTCTGTAAATGCTGCCAACATTAAATCATTACTCATGATGACAAAGTTCTATATAAATGGGTTAAATATATTAGACCATACATTCGGATTATATTGGCACAATATGGTCAGAACATCTTTACAGTATCAGTTCACTTTGAGACCCGAAGCAGAAGATTCAAATATCTGGTTTATTAATCCCTACAATTTCCACTAAAGCTCTAAAACTCTTCTTTAAAGTGTTTATCCTACATAGGGCTTCAAAGACACCGACATGTATTATATTCCCCTCTAATATGGATGCATACTGTGTATGTATATGTATATATATATATATATATATGTGTGTGTGTGTGTACACCTGATACATCTTCAGCACGTCCCGTTGTGACATACAAGACTAAAGCATTACAGCAAGCGTTACAAGCAATGGGTACTTTCCTGTTGCGTCTCATGGCAACTCAGTCATATATACTGGCCTCCCTTTGCATTCCCATGAGGCAGTGGTCCAGAATCCACATCTGATTGGTTGATTAGGCGCTTGGACCTCGTGGTGTGGGACAGACTGCCTCAGATGGACATCACGCACAGGATGAACTGTTGACAAAGACACAACGTTTCTTCACATTGGGCCTCAAGCCAGAACTCACACAAACTCACATATTAGTTCTTACGCTTTGAGACACTCGGTGGCATCCACCAGAGAGGTCCAGACCTATCATACAAGTCGTGTGCAAAGGTACAGGTAGTTGTGTCGCAGCCACAAAGGCTTTTAAATGTGAAAGAAGGTTCTATTAAAAGGTTGTTTCATTTGTATGATTGCATTTGTGCTCATTCAAAGCTGAAGGACTTTAAAACAGTTCAATATTAAAGATCTTTGTTTCCCTGCCACAGAAGGGGGATAAATACCAAAAACATCAGCTATCGGCCCAGAGTTTCACAATCAAACTTATAGAGGCGAGAAAATCTGGACTCACGTCATCGTACTGGAAGGTGACAGATCCCTGATGCATGGTATCTCTCCGTCTGAAGTTCTCTGTAACAGGAAGAGTAAACCGTCACAGCACTGAAGGCTCGACATTTCAATAAAGATTATTTGCATCTACACACGAGTGTATTCACTGAGCCTGTCCGCTCATTTCCATCACACACGCCGGTGTTTCCCACCTGTGAGCGCTCGCAGTTTGACGCAGCAGGCCACGTAGTCATCAAAGAAGATTCTTCCTCCTTTGTTGTAGCGCTTGATGATTGTGTTTAGAGCCTGAGGACTGACGCGGTAGCCTGATGAAGAGGGAGAGAAAATGTCAGACTCTGTGACGGACAAGTTTCCTGTCAAACTATGGATGAAAACAGCAACGTGAGACTGAAGCGCTAACATTAAACATGTTCTGACATCATCAGAGCAGCACACTGGATACATTATTTATCTCCTATCCTTTTCTTGTCACTCAAACGTCAACACATTATCCACAAACATCCACATGAACACTACCGATTAAAGCGGCTATAAATGATATTTTACAATAACAATGTGAGTTTCAGACTTTTTTCGTTTTAAAAACTATTAAAATACTTTTTGAGAAACATAATAGTTTATAAAGTAAATGTGCACAAAATGTAATATATGACGATTGACGCCAGGTAGTAATTAAAACATGCAATGGAAACAAATAAGTACACATGTTTTTATAAACTGTCGATTTGAATATATGGAATATTACAATATGTAGTAATGAGTTTAAAGCAAGTGTCCCCTTGTTGCTCTACTGTGATCCCACCAATCAGCTTAAGTGCCTTCTTAATGAAGTGTTGTTAAACATCCCCGTCATGGTGAAGACTCACCCATAGCGTTGACGGCCTGAGTCATCTCGTGAGGCTCCACAGTTCCACTTCCTGTCCTGGTCGAACATCATGAAGTTCTGCTTCCAGCCGCTCAGAGCTGTGAACAGATCCTTGAACTCATTGAAGCCCATCTTGCCCGTGAAGTCCCTCTGGTGACAGCCGGGTTAAGGTTTAAAAATAAAAAACTGCTGACCCACATGGATAATAACAGCGAGGTGTGATCGGAATGAAAACAACCCGGTTGAACACCACACCTACATATTTCAATAATGAGTATGAATGGACAGGGTATGGCCACATTCATTTCCTTCCTGGTACTATAGAAAGGATACATCGAGCATTGCAATCATGATCCTGCACGTCTCCAGGCTGAACGCTGTCAAGGTAATAAAAAGTGTTAGGAATGAGTCAAGTTAGGTGGAACCGCCCACGATGTCACAGTCGCTTCGAAAGGTTAAGTCATTTAAAGGTGCCATCACGCCGGATGTGTTTGGTTCAGGTGATGCAGTACATCTGGAAAGAATATCGGTGTCAACATGAAGATGGAGTTTGATAATCTACGTACAGGTATCATTTTACTTCATGAAATCTGGGACATACTTTAAGATGTTTGATGAACTAAACCTGTCCCTCTAACTTTGATCCTCTGTGAGCACCGCCCGAGCTGAGAATTTGTTAAATGCATGTTATAAATGATCAAACATATAATTAAGCATTTATAAAACAACTAATGGGAGGCATCCGAGGAAACTTACGTGTGTAACTGCCAGTGAAACCAGACTGGGTGAGACACCTCTGGAGCTCCTCCGCGTCGATCTCTCCGTCCTGTACGGAGCAGGCAGTGATGTGCAGTCATGTGAATAAACAACATTCAGAGGAGACCGGCGTGAAGTCATGAGAGAACACATTAAAAAGGTTGCCCATGTCCCTGTGCATGCTAAAACATAAGTGCTGTATAAACTATGCAACAAGAGAGAAAAGGGGAAACGTAAATGGTCTCTGTTAAAGGACTAGTTCACCCAACAACAATATAAATTGTATATATTAGTACTCACCTCCCTCTCTATAGTCCCAGAAAAAAAGATTTTTATTGAATGGCATTAAGTGTGTACGTAAGTAAGCATATCAGTGCAGACTTGGACTGAGACATAAGAGAAAATAAAGTTAAAAAAACAAAGAAAATTCTGGAAATTCCTGTGCAGCTTTATCAAAGTGTCAAACGGAAGTCCAAACACAACTAACTTCACTAAACTTTTGCTAAACAAAAGAAGTTCCAGATTGTCCTCCCGTAAGGGAACATGTGCACAACAAACACTTTGTCTAGCAACAGCTTTTTAACGCTATTCGATAGAACACGTTTTACTGGGACTATAGAGGCTGGACGCGAGTACTGTATACAGTTAGTAGTGTTTCTGAGTGAAACGCTCCTTTAAGTCATTTTAATTTCATTTTAATGCGCCATGGTAGATTCATGTACCATGAATAACATTGAATTCAGTTACAAAAAGCTAAATAACTTCCCTATTTCATTAATTATATCACAGTAAATACATTTTTTTTAAAAAGGAAATAAATCCAGTTATGTGTATTGTATTATTTAGGCATTCTAAATCTTTCAAAGTTTTGTAAAAAATTTGAAAAAATGACAGAAAACAAAATGAATCCACTGTACCAAAGATTACTTTCACTGTAAAAACCAATCATGTGACTCTTGTGACAGCTGAAGCAGAATCCAGTTCAACAGCGCTCCACTAGCTCTCACACAGCTACTGAACTGATTCATGAAACTAGAAATATCTGCAAAGAATGTCCTCTTCTTGTCGAAACTTGAAATACGAAAGTGAAAACAAGCCTGTGGTGAAAGCTGTGGTCTTTATAAAGGCTGCATGTATCGTGTGTGATCTAATCATGGAGGAGAAGTCAGAAGCTGCAGTTTATCCACACTCACCTGGCCTGCTATGGCTGTAAAGTAGCTCCACATTGGATCATTGGCAGCCGGGGGTGGGGCGCCATATGTGCCTGGATAGCCTCCTCCATAGGGGGCATATCCTCCCTGGGGTGGTGCACCTCCCATTTGCCCACCCATGTGCCCACCCATTTGCCCACCCATTTGCCCAGGCATGGGGCCTCCCATGGGCCCGCCTGGCATCCCTGGCATTCCCTGAGCTGGCATTCCTGGCATTGGACCCCCATACTGGAGGCAGAGACCAGAGAGGAGAGAGGGATTATTAATGCCACTCAGAGTAAGATTTTGTTTTGCGTATCAAAATGCTCAGAATTACATGATTTTAGTCTAAGTGCATGAATGCATCTTGGTCTGAACACTAAAATTATTTCAAGCAGTTAGAAGTGAGCAGCATTATAAAAGTGTTAATAAGTAATGTATCGCCAGTAAACTTTTATGAAAAGGTTTCATTTGTTCAGAACAGATAGTTAATGATGTACCTGTGGACCACCACTGATGTTTCTCACTTTGAATGGTTACTGTATTATTATTTTACTCATTCATGAAGACTATCCCAAATATCATTTATTACTACAACATAACTGAAAATATCTTGCTCTCTTCTCGTGTGTTTCGATATATAAAGCAAGCAAGCGGCGGATCCAGTGACTGCTTAGTATGAAGCTGATGCAGCCCTCACCCTGTCACCTCTGGAGGCGTGCTATTGGCTGATTCAATGCTTCAAGCAATGTGGGCTGCAGTCCTTATTCTCCAACACTGAGGAGTCACTGCATTCCACACTTAAGATTCACACTTAAACCTTGCACATAGTTATTTTTAGCCTCTTTATTCAGATTACAAAGCCTACATTTTACTAAGATGTGTCTGAGACCTCTCTTTTTGTTTTATTGACAACATTCAGGCCCAAAAGAAACTGCCCAGACAACAGGATACAAATAGAATAGGGTGCTTCCTGTAATCAATTAAGGATTTCAGTGCATTCACCCAAAACATGCAACTACACAAGGAAACTATGAATAAGCATTATATTACACTATTTCTACTACATTTATAGGGTATATAGGCTGTTAAGAGTTTGATAAGCATATCCCGCTGTAGGTATAGCCTCCTCACACATGTAGTAGGCTAAAGATATTTGCTACTTCTGCTTAGTCCTCGAGAATGTTGAGGAATGTACATCCCTGAAGACATTTTTCAGAGTTAATAAATTGGAGACTAATATGGCTCCTTACTCCCAAATTAAACTAAAAAAGCGGAGCTGTTGCGGTTAAATTATACATGGTTATCTATCACCTTTCTACAGGAAGACAAGGAAACCTGTAACAGAACATCTTGTGACAAATTATCGGGAAATTCACTGAAACAAGCTTGCTAGCTTTCCTGCTAACCAATGTAGCTCGTGTATGACTGTAGAATCACGGTTACGTGTAATTTACTCACCCCGCCGTATCCTGGATAAGCCATTTGGTGAAATAGGTCAAACTGTCACAAGTTTAATATCTTTATAGTGGATTTACGCTGTACAAGGGTTTCTCTGGTACACGGTTGTAACTTCCGATACGTCTGAACAGTTGCTACATCACATCCGCGCTGCCGAAAACTGTCAGAAGTGAGTTGACTGATGGTGCAGATAACCAATGGGTGAAGAGCACTGGAAAATGACCCGCCCATCATTTGTATACTTGTTTAAAGTGCTGCATTTAAGTACTCCTCGTAAATTTTCCCTACCCTAAAACGATGGTCAAAATGGTTGGGAACCTAAAAGATTTGAAAGTAAGAACAAGTATAAAATAAGCGATACAATAAAACATACATTCATCAAAACTGTCGAATAACCAATGTAATGTCTCCTGAATATTATATTTAGGTAACTTGAGTAATAAACCTATTTGCCATAAAAGTTAAGAGTCTCCACTTTCCCAGTATGCTTCAACTTCTCATCAAAGAATTGTTCTTCCTGGAAATATTTGTTTGTCCTGCATGACTTCCTGTCCCCACTAGATGCCGCTTTTGAGACGTTTGGTATATAAAAGCATTATATTTCTATAACCTGAGGCAAGGCAAGGAGAGTAAATGTGTATAGCAACAGCTTTCAATAGAAGCAGATACAACTCAAAGTACTTTAAATAAAACCAAATGAGAATATCCTACTGTCTCTTCATCTATCAGGTGTCTGCTTTATTAACCTTGAAGAAAAGGGCTTGACAAAAACATGAAATTCTCACAGAGCATGTATGATGTCAAAGACAGTCAACTGTGAAATCAATGCATCAGATGTTACAAGGTGAGTAGGTGAGTAGAGGACATCTGCACTGAATTTCACCCTTCAGTAAAACGCGGATGAAATGCTCTGAATTGCACAGTGAAGCAGTGCATTGGGTTTTATGGCGAGCAGGTAGAGAACAGTGTGGGTGGTGAAAGCTGCAGAGGATGCCAGCAACTTCCTGATGAGCTCTGTGGTGTCTCATGGCTCTAATTTAACCGAACATCTGCGGTGGGAAGTGACATGTCGACACGACAACCGAAACCTGGCTGTAAAAGTCGGATTAGTGTGAATGGTGCCTGATAGTGCTACACTGGCAGCTATGACAGTAAATCTGCAATTTTAGAGTATCAGATAAAACTGTCTATGCAGCTTCTTGCTCACAATTTCAGGCCTGATCAATTACATGCTGTATTTTCTATTTGCTGCAGCAATGTCTGATCCGTAATCAGAGACCTCTACATATACTAGGGCTGCAACTAACGATTATTTTCATCAACCATTAATCTGCCATTTATTTTCTTTATCAATTGTTTGGTCTATAAAATTGTCAAAATTGTCTCAGTTTCCCCAAAATCCAAGGTGATGTCTTTAATGTCTTGTTTTGTCAGTCCAAAAACAAAAGATATTCCATTTAATATGATATAATACAGAGGAAAGCATGAAATCTCCATATTTGAGAGGCTGAAAACATGTTTGCATGAAAATATTAATCAAAATAGTTAGTGATTATTTATCTGATGATCAACTCCGTTTAGACCAGGGGTGTCAAACATGCAGGATGACTTTGCAAAGTGTAAAAATGAGTTGTTTTGATCATAAAGTAAAATACTGTTCCAGATACCTGTGACGAAATGTTTTGTGCCTTTGTAGATACACTGTTATCTATTATAAGTTGTAAAGCACATGTGTAAATGATAAACTTGAGGCACAATATTGTTGAAATCGCACCTTTTTTTCTTACGAAATGTCAGGTTGTTCATAATGTTTTGTAAAAAGATAGTTCATTAAATGTGAACATTTTCAGAATATAAATTTGGAGTTGACGTTATTTATAGATTATTATGCTGTGATGTTACTGGTCCGGCCCACTTGAGATCACATTGTGCTGCATGTGGCCCCTGAACTAAAATGAGTTTGACACCCCTGGTTTAGACGCTTCTTGTCTGCTGCTAGGTCTGCATAAATATGTAATTTACTTTTTCTTATTAGCACTCTTCTATTCATACATGTTAATGATTCCTTGTGACACCTGTGCATCTTTGAAAAAAAACAAAAAAATGTTAAGGTGAGGTTAAAGAAAACTACTTAAGCATCAAATCAAACTTTCTTCTGTGAATCCCAAATAGTTTTTAAAGGGATTATAAGAATACAAACTATTACAACCAACAGTTCAAAGTTCAGACAGCAGTGGAAAGTAACTAAATACCTGTACTAAAGTACAAATCTGAGGTACAAGTACTTTACTTGAGTATATCAATTCTATATACTTTACACTTCAAACTCAAATATTGTACTTTTTACACCACTTCATTTCGCAGTAGTTGCTTTACAGATTAAGATTGTACATATAAACATATGATAAGCATATATAACACAGAACACTTCAGTATTTTTCCATTGCTGTTTTCAAGTAAAGGATTCAGTAATGAATCCATCTTCCACCACTTATGAATACTTCAAAAGCAGGAATTTAGAGTACTATAACAAGCATAGTTTCTGAGTACAAACAGACACACACACACACACACACACACACACACACACACACACACACACACACACACACTGTGCTACAAAGATGTTAATACATCGTCACTGACCTATTTCTAACAGCAGTTCTCTCAAACTTCAAAGCTATTCAACCTCAAGCCAAGAATGCAATTATAGTCCTGACACTTACACCGTCTGTTGAAATCAAAACCAGCATCTCTGTTTATCCTGTGAATAAACACTGGTTAAGATTTTCAAGTGAAAATGCCCAGAATCCTTTGCAGGATATAAACAGTATCATGTGCTGCAGCTATGACAAATGATCGTATGTCCAGTACTATTAAGTTTGAGCAAAGTTTAACTCAGTGCGGGTCTGTGCTGCACACAGAAACATCTGGAGTAAATATTTTTGCACATTGTTCAAAAGAGAACAGAAATAATTCGTCAAACAATTTTCCAAATTGATCAATTGTCATTTAATTCTGTTATATAAATATCTTTGAGGTTTGAAATGTTGGCCGGACAAAACAAGACATTTGAAGTCACTCTAAGCTTTCAGAAATTGTGATTCTTTGATAAATTAAAAAAGTAATCAGCAGGTTAATAGATAATTATATGATAGCTGCAGGCCTTTTTCTTATTGTCGCTATCTTTTGGTAGGCTATTTTTAACATTGAATTATTTTAAATGTATATCTTTTTTTAACATATTTCTTTATTTAATTAACTATTAATAATAGAAATATTGATATAACCTTACATTTATAATTGTATATACATGAAATAACCCACTAAGAAACAATGGTACGGACATTAAAATTACTATTCAATCTCTTCCTCATTCATTCTCCCTCTGTGTGTCCACAGACCAACACTGTATCTGTCCAATATAACCAAATGTGTTCAAAGTGACACCTATAAACGCTTTCAGTTGAGCTTAGTGTCAGGTAAATGGAGGCTTCTATGAAGAAATGCTCTTCAAACAAGCGGCGCTGCATTAGGGAACAAATCCACTGTCTGTTTGCTGAGGATGTCCGGTGTGAGGGGAACAGGTGCACAATATGATGTCTATTCCCCATAAAGGCATAGCTTTATATTTGTTAAGCTTTTAACAGCCTTTTAGCATGGACTGTGACTGGACAGCACTTAAACTATGTACAAAGAAGAAGTAACAATATACACTAAAATTGACTTTATTTTTAGTCGCCCTGCTCTGAAGTGTGCTTGACTGTCACGTGAAAATATCATATTAGGCTACTCTTGTAACAATGCTGTTTTTTGAGTTTTCACCCTTGTGCCCTACTGTCAGTTACATAGTTCTCACGCTGCCTTCAGGAACTAGAGCAAAGCCGGAAGGATATTAATGATTATGTACATACAGTGGCCTTTATGACAGTCATTTATTAGCCTGTAAAGCTGGTATCTATCACCCAACTGTCATGTAAAGTCATCTGAGGCAGCGGACTGATCATACCCCGATGTTATTCACCACCTCTGAGTGACAGATATGACTTCCCATGATAATATATGACAGGAGCTGAATATCTGCAGTTATAAGAGAGCAATAACAAGACTATTCTACAGCCATGCTAGCTGCTCTCTGCTAACATCAGCATGCTAACATGCGCTAACATGCTGATGTTTAGCAGGTATACTGTTTACCACATCTCAGTTTAGCATGTTAGCATGCTAACATTCGCTAATTAGCAGTAAACACAGGTTTGTTGGTCAGACAACACATCTGAAGTCCCTTTAAGCTTTCACAAATTGTGATAGTCTTTCTTTGATGAATCAAAGTAATAGATAATAAAGTAATAGATAATTAATTGATAGTTGCAGGCCTTTTGCTTGTTGTCAGTATTTATTTTCTATTTTTAACATTGAATTATTTTGCTGTCTAGACCTATATTTTGAACATGTTTCCTTATTTAATTAATTATTAATAATACAAATATTGATATAACCTTACAGTTCTAATATGAAATAACCCACTAAGAAACAATTCCCAGCTTTCACGCCATAAACATGTCATTCACTCAGTAAACAGAGTTATTATAGACTAATGCATTTCTTGCTTTATTACTTTACAGAACAAAATTCTGCATGGTGCAGCTTTGAACAAAAATGCAACTTATTTTAAATGAATTGCAGTTTACAGGTTTAATAATGGTCATCAAATGTATAAGAAAAGTCTGTAAAAGTCATTTTCTCAGAGAGACGGCTGAATGAATGAATACATGGTTTGAGGACAGTTTGGGGAGCAGCCTGACAAGCTGCCACACACACTTCCTCAATACATTGGAACAACATCAAACCTGACGAACTTTACTCCGCTGGACATTTATTGACCCACCTTTGAAACTTCGTTTGAGATAATATTTAACAGCTAAGATCGGTTTCGCATAACTTTAGTGTTCTCTCGGTGCGTAGCCGACTGGATCAATGGAGTTGTGATTTGGATATTGGCCACACACTTCAGCTAAGCGCAGAAACAATGGTTGGTGCTGGTTTGTTAATACTCACATATGGATGTCATGTTGCCTCACAAAGGAACATTTTGGAGCGCGTTTCTGACTTTTCTCGGTTCAACTCTGCACAGGTTTCCGTCGGCAAGGTGCTCCTCGGAGTGTTCGGGGTAGCAGTGGTCATCATTTTGATAGCGGTGCCAACGGCTATATATCTGAAAGGTGAGTATTTGATATTAAATGATTCACATGTTGGAATTAACTCCGTTAAACACGTCTGAAAGTACATTACGCACGCGTCATTACGCATGATCCTGTCTAAAATACTGAGGATCCATCTATAAATAGAAATGCAGTAAAGGAAATTGTATGTTATTCAATTTAAGGCGTTACATCACAAAGGGATGATTATAATTTAGTTTTTTTTTAAACTTTAAATAGTTTCTTACTCACTCAGTACACAATATGACAATCCTTATAATTACTCCTAAACACACGCTGACGTAAGCAATATTCCACTTGTCATTATCAGTTACAGCCTTTACAGCACTTACCTTCTTTTATGGCGATACTCATGATGTGTGTGATATCATATTGAACCTGTGACCTTCAATACACTTTCTAACGTGTTCCAGAGGAGCAGGCGGGCAACAAGAACACCAGATCTTTCACCCTGGAGGATGTCTTCAACAGCTCACTGAAACCAAAGTCCGTCAGCTTGAAGTGGATCTCAGGTGGGAGAATTAAAGCTGTAAAAAGTACTAAAGGTGAAACTTGATGGTATTGATTACAGACAGTGTGCTGGCTTCTAAACTGTAAATGTGTCACTGAGGATGCTTTTATTATCTATCAGCGATAACGTTCCCCTTTGTTATAGTTACTCATTCACATGGATCCCCTCATTCAAGTGCATGTGTGGGTTGTGTCCATGACGTTATTGTCATATCACTTTATAATAAGGGTTAAAAGCATAATGCTATGCAAGAATTGTGATTTAATACATGAATTACTGCACAATACATCATGAATTCTTATTGCTCAAGAGACTCAGATTTTATAGACGTCTATGAGAAAATCTCGACTTCTCACGGTCACAGTATGGTACAGGAGAGGACCCAAATGCAGAACACCAGATGAGGTTTTAATAAAAATAGAGCTAGCAAAAAGCTAGCAAAAATACAAAGTAACAAATAAAAATGAAAACACAAACAAACCCGAGGTAGACACAATGAGACAGACCAGGATATATACACACCGACACAAAACGAGGGATTGAGATACAGCTGGGGAAGAAAGGCAGGACTGGAGGCCGGTGGAGAGGCCGAGCTGGAGACCGGCTGTGATTCCAGGTTTGGGCCTCGAGGCGCAGGGGGATCACGGGAACTGGGGTTTCGGGAGTCGAGGGGAGCACTGGGGTCTCGAGAGGTGAAGGGAGTGCTGGGGTCTCGAGAGGCGAAGGGAGCGATGGGGTCTCGAGAGGCGAAGGGAGCGCTGGGGTCTCGAGAGGCGAAGGGAGCGCTGGGGTCTTGAGAGGCGAAGGGAGCGCTAGGGTCTCGAGAGGTGCAGGGGTACAGCTGGGCTTTCGACAGGCAGCACGGGGAGGCTGCTGTCGTGGCCCGACAGAAGGAACGGGGGGCTGCCGCAGCCCGGCAGCAGGAACGGATGTCTGTCACGGTCCGGCAGCAGGAGCCGAGTTTAAAAAGTCTTGGAGCCACTCAGGCAAAAGACTCCTTAGCCCGGGTCTAGCTGCCACTTCCCTGTGTGCCATTCTTAAGGCAGCCTGTTGGACCTCCACTCCCCAAAAATATACAATACGAGAGATCATAAAGATCATAAAGATCTTCCTCTAATGCATCCTCTGGCTCCATAATTGGTCGGTTCGTCCTGTCATGGTATGGTACAGGAGAGGACCTAAATGCAGGACACCAGACGAGGTTTTAACAAAAAGAGAGCTTTATTTTACAAAAAGCTAGCAAAAATACAAAGTAACAAATAAAACTGAAAACAGACACGAGGTAGCACACCATGTAACATCAATGACGAACCAACAAGGAACAATGAGACAGACCAGGATATGTACACACCGACACAAAATGAAGGAACGAGACACAGCTGGGGAAGAAAGGCAAAAACACAAGGCCAGGGTGAATGGACACAGGAGGCTCAAATCAAGACAGGAAGTAAAACAAGACATGAAGGGAACCCTTCAAAACAAAACAGGAAACGGAAAATACAACCAGATTGTGACACTCACTTGATTTATTACCTCAATAAACATTTTCCTGATGAGTTTATGTTCTCAAGTCTTCTTCAATACAGCTTAATGTTCATTTAGTAAATTATGGTCCTATTTAGAGTAAAATAAACGATAAAGCAGCATATGCTTTAGGGCGGGGCTATCTTGTGATTGATAGGTCACTACCAAGGCCAGTTTGGGTGTTTTCATCTCAGAACTTTAACCCTTTCTCACTGTGTTTTTACTTTGTGAAAGTTAATTGTAACATTTTGGTCGCCTAAAAATGTATTTTGCAGAGTTTGGTTGTACTTATCTCCACTTTCTTGTGTCACTTCTGGTTGCAAGAATGGCGACCTAACTGTAGTCCACAAAGCAATGGTTTATTTTACAGTGACCATGTCCATTTCTCATATACAGTCTATGTTCTGAAGCCCAAACAGAGATAACCCTGATGATGTCATAGTGATGTCATCAGGGTCAAACTTGAGCCTCAGAAGATATTATACAACTGTTTTCACAGGCTAAGTTCTCCTCGTCATGAGCAAACTAAACTTTATATGTAAAATATGTGTAGTGGCCCTTAAGCCAATCACGTAGACACATAGTGACTTAATTCATTGTTAATGGTGAGCAGCAGGAATTCATGATACATCCTGCATTAATTCATAAATAATATTGATACATGCATTTGTTACTCAAGCATGAACTGTTATTATAAACTATTCAGCTGATGTCTTTAGGGATTTGCATGCTTTAAATCAAATATTCTATTCTATTTTACATTCTTTTTTCTCATCTTGCTCCACAGATCAAGAGTATCTGATTAAGTCTGGGGGCTCAGTCTTCCTCCAGAACGTCTCAACAGGAGCGTCCTCAGAGTTCTTAAGCAAAGACAAATTTGTAAGTCATCCTCCTTGTGTGTTTTGTTTGTGTTCGCAACATAACCCACAAGAAATCAGCATGAAAACAAAATACCCCTCAGTGCAAATGCAGTGTTGTCAGTGATGTCATGAGCAGGAGTCTGTGAAACTCTCTCAACTCTCTCTCTCTCTCTCTTTTTGCCAACACAGAATGAAAAAAATGCCTATGATTACCAGCTTTCTGCTGACCGCAAATATGTTGCATTCATGAGCAACCGCTTCAAGGTACATTCAGCTTTCATTCACATTATTGTGACGCATAGTTAAAGCTAAAATGTTCACACTTCAGCGTTTTTTTTTGTCCCTTTAGCTGTGGCGGCATTCATTTACAGCTTCATATTCACTTTATGACCGGGAATTAGAGTAAGTATCCTAACTATGTATTTTCAATGCTTTATTTTTACACCTACAAAAAGTATGTGGCTTCCTATGGACAGGTACATTTATGCAGTTATATTAATAATGCAGTGCACTCCAGTTAAAAGCATGCACAAAAAGGTCCATTTTATGCATACTAAGCAGACTATTTTAAAATATTCCTTCTGGAATAAAATTACAGATATGTAAACTCACTATAGTTTCCACAAATCAATTTGTTTTTTATTTCATTTCAGCACATTTTTCTCACCCTCTGACATTCCAGATGAAATCCAGTACTTTTCTTGGGCTCCTGAAGGAAACAAACTGGTAAGCTTGGGCACTCAAATGATTGATCGTATGTGCATAACTGTGAGTGACAGTTCAGCTTTGAAGCGAGTGACAGATGAGGTGATCAGCCTTTCACAAACACTTGAGCGGAGCAAAAAGGGTTCAGCTGAGTGTGTGAGGGAAAACAAACCAGGCTGTCTTTTGTACTTTTTAAAATCTTTTAAAATTTTATTTTTAGGCTTATGTTTGGAAAAATAATGTGTATATAAAGACCAGCCCCGGGTCGCCCCCCCAGCAAGTCACTTTCAATGGCAAGGAGAATTGGATTTTGAATGGGATCCCGGACTGGGTGTATGAGGGTAAGTGGCACATGATGTAGTCCACATTTATTAACATGTGATCTGTGTCTGGATACATTATCTGATCCACAAGCCTGACAAAGATTGCTTTTTAATGTCAGGTTTAAAAGGGTTATAAATGAACTATATCAACTACCTTAAGAGTAACTAGGTACATTTACTTATACAACAACTACCAAAGTAAGACATAAAGACATGAATTATATGACACAAACATACACAACATCAGGAAGGTAAGTACTTAAGTAAGTAAGTAACTTCTAACATTTTCGGCTTCAGACAAGGTGACACCTTGTATGGCAGCCTCTACCACCAGTGTGTGTGTGTGTGTGTGTGTGTGTGTGTGTGTGTGTGTGTGTGTGTGCGTGTGTGGGCAAATGCTGGCTTGTGTTGTAAAGCACTTTGACTAAGACTAGAAAAGCACTATATAAATGCAGTCCATTTACCCCTAACCCGTCGCAGCCTACAGCATTATCAGTACATGCAATTTTTAGTGGGAATTGAACCCCGAACCTGATCCCCATGGAAGTCCTGAATCCTAACTGAGCTCTGCTTTACCCTGTCCAGAGGAGATGTTCTCATCCAACCAGGGTCTCTGGTGGTCACCTGGAGGGAAGTATGTGGCTTATGCTGAGTTCAACGACACAAAGGTCCACACCATCGAGTACACTTGGTATGGCGAGAACCAGTACCCCAGAACTGTTTCCATTCCATATCCAAAGGTGGGACATCCATCCAGGGCTTGTTTGACTATAAGAAGCTTGAACTGGAATCATATTGTTGTAAGTCAATGTGTGTATCTTACATTGTCTTCTTGCGCAGCCAGGTACACCCAACCCTACTGTGAAACTGTTTGTTGTGGACACTGACAACACAACAATAATTACTGAGGTTGTTGTTCCAGCCTTATTCAGCTCGAGGTAATGAAACAGCCTCTTTTATTAACTTTATATCAGGCTATTCTCTCCTGCTATCAGGGAAGGACAGAAACAAACAGTGTCATACTTTTTTTCTTGCCCTCAGTGAGCACTACCTGGCCACTGTTACTTGGGTGACAGATGAACGTGTTGCTGTCCAATGGCTGAAGAGAGTACAAAACCACCTCCTCCTTCAGATCTACAATTTTACCGGACCCATGTGGGATCCTGTTGAGGTAAAACAGAATGTTATGAAGTATTATTGTTTTTCTGCTTTATATTACCACACATACGGCATACAGTTTTACACTGCTGTTAGGCTTCATCTGGGGACCACAAATGTTTGTACAAAATGTCACGAGAATCCACCAGTAGTTCTTGACATGCACCTCTTTATTACTGATCATAGTATTACCCAACTGAAAGTCTTTGCTTGTTGATTTAACCTGGTTGCCAAAAGTTCAGACATTTTCAGCTTAAAGTAATGAAAAGCCATGTCACTTCAAATGGCCTTTGTTAGCTTAAGTGTTTTTAAATTTAGCTCTGTGCTGCAACAACAATATCAGTTTAGACCAGTGTTACTCATTGCGCAGCTCGCGAGCCAGTTTAAAAAAAATATAGCAGCTTTCTTCTCTTTCTGGACAACAAAGGCTCGTACACAGGACAACTAATACAGCTGAACGATTAACTGAGGCATCTTTTGAGATCGCAAGGATTTTGGCTCGGGCAAAAAAACTTCTCAGACTCAAAGATTGTGAAAGAGATTCAGCAGAAATATTGTTTGCAGAGTTTGACAACATCAGCCCAGTATTAAACTAATCTTTTAATGAATGTATTGGTTGGCTGCATTGCATATTGTATGTTCTGGGTGGGATCCATCCATCCATTGTCTACCGCTTATCCGGGATTGGGTCGCGGGGGCAGCAGCTCCAGTAAGGAACCCCAATCTTCCCTTCTCCGCGCCACATCCTCCAGCTCCGACTGGGGGATCCTGAGGCGTTCCCAGGCCAGTGAGGAGATATAATCTCTCCACCGAGTCCTGGGTCTTCCCCGGGGTCTCCTCCCAGCTGGAAGTGCCTGGAACACCTCCCTAGGGAGGTGCCTAGGTGGCATCCTTACTGGATGCCTGAACCACCTCAACTGGCTCCTTTCAACGTAAAGGAGCTGCGGCTCTACTCCGAGTCTCTCACGGATGGCTGAGCTTCTCACCCTATCTCTAAGGGAGACGCCAGCCACCCGTCTGAGAAAATCCATTTCGGCAGCTTGTACCCGTGATCTCGTTCTTTCGGTCATGACCCAGCCTTCATGACCATAGGTGAGGGTAGGAACGAAGCTCGACCGGTATATTGAGAGCTTTGCCTTCTGGCGGTGCGGTAAAGTGACTGTAGTACCGCCCCCGCTGCTCCGATTCTCCGGCCAATCTCTCGCTCCATCGTCCCCTCACTCGCGAACAAGACCCCGAGGTACTTGAACTCCTTCACTTGGGGTAAAGGCTCATTCCCTACCCGGAGTGGGCAATCCACCGGTTTCCTGCTGAGAGCCATGGCCTCAGATTTTGAGGTGCTGATCCTCATCCCAACCGCTTCACACTCAGCTGCGAACCGATCCAGTGACTGTTGAAGGTCACAGACCGATGATGCCATAAGGACCACATCATCTGCAAAGAGATCCTCAGGTCACCGAACTCCAACCCCTCTCCTTCACAACTATGCCTCGATATGCTATCCATGAAAATCACGAACAGGATTGGTGATAAAGCGCAGCCCTGGCGGAGGCCAACATTTACTGGGAACGAGTCCGACTTACTGTCGAGTATCCGGACACAACTCTCGCTTTGGGCGTACAGGGATTGGATGGCCCTCAGAAGTGACCCCCTCACCCCATACTCCCGCAGCACCTCCCACAGTATCACCCGGGGGACCCGGTCATACGCCTTCTCCAGATCCACAAAACACATGTAGACCGGATGGGCGTACTCCCAGGCCCCCTCCAGGATCCTTGCAAGAGTGAAGAGTTGGTCCATTGTTCCACGACCAGGACGGAATCCACATTGTTCCTCTTCAATCAGAGGCCGAACCCTCCTTTCCAGTACCTTGGAGTAGACTTTACCAGGGAGGCTGAGAAGTATGATACCCCTGTAGTTGGCACACACTCTTTGGTCCCCCTTTTTAAATAGGGGAACCACCACCCCGGTCTGCTAACCCCTAGGCACTGTCCCAGACTTCTACGCAATGTTGACGAGGCGTGTCAACCAAGACAGCCCCTCAACACCCAAAGCCTTCAGCATTTCTGCACGGATCTCATCAACCCCTGCGGCTTTGCCACTGTGGAGTTGTTTGACTACCTCAGTGACTTCCATCAGGGAAATTGATGATGATCCCCCATCAGCTTCCAGTTCTGCCTCTACCATAGAGGGCGTGTTAGTCAGATTCAGGAGTTCCTCAAAGTGCTCCTTCCACCCCCTCCTGAGGTGCCGGATGGTTTTCCAGAAGCACCTTGGTGCCGACCGAAAGTCCTTCTCCATAGCTTCTCCGAACTTCTCCCACACCCGCTGCTTTGCCTCTGACACGGCAAAGGCTGCCACCCTTCTAGTCCTTCGGTACCCTGCAACTGTTTCCGGAGTCCTCCCGGATAACATAACCCGGAAGGACTCCTTCAGTCGGACGGCTTCCCTGACCACCGGGGGTCAGGGTTACCGCCCCTTGAGGCACCTAAGACCTTGAGACCACAGCTCATCACTGCAGCTTCAGCAATAGAGGTTTTGAACATCGCCCACTCAGGTTCAATGCCCCCAACCTCCACAGGGATGTCTGAAAAGCTCCGCCGGAGTTGTGAGTTGAAGATCCCCAGGACAGGGGCTTCCTCCAGACGTTCCTAGTTCACCCGCACTACCCGTTTGGGTTTACCAGGTCTGTCCAGAGTCTTCCCCCACCCCTTGATCCAACTCACCACCAGATGGTGATCAGTCGACAGCTCCAGCCCCTCTCTTCACCCGAGTGTCCAAAACATGCGGCCTCAGATCAGATGATACGATTACAAAATCGATCATTGACCTTTGGCCTAGGGTGCTCTTGTACCACGTGCACTTATGAGCATCCTTATGTTCAAACATGGTGTTTGTTATGGCCATTCCATGACTAGCACAAAAGTCCAACAACAAACGACCGTTCGGGTTTAGATCAGGGAGGCCCTTCCTCCCAATCACGCCTCTCCAGGTGTCTCCATCGTTTCCCACGTGTGCATTGAAGTCTCCCAGCAAGACTACGGTGTCCCCTACTGGAGCGGCCTGCAGGGCTCCATTCAGGGTCTCCAAGAAGGCCAAATACTCCGAACTGCGGTTTGGGGCATAGGCACAAACAACAGTCAGAGTTTTCCCCCCCATAACCCGAAGATGTAGGGAGGCGACCCTCTCGTCCACCGGGGTAAACTCCAACGTAGCGGCGCTCAGCCGGGGGCTAGTGAGTATCCCCACCCCGGCCCGACGCCTCACACCTTGGGCAACTCCGGAGAAGAATAGAGTCCAACCCCTATCCAGGAGTACGGTTCCAGAGCCAAGACTGTGCGTAGAGGTAAGCCCCACCAGATCCAACTGGTAGCGCTCCACCTCCTGCTCTAGTTCCGGCTCCTTCCCCCACAGAGAGGTGACGTTGCACGTCCCCAGAGCCAGCCTCTGCTGCCCGTGTCTGGTCCGTCGAGGTCCCTGACCATCACTGCCACCCGTGTGACAGCGCAGCAGTTTTTCCCATGAGTGGTGGGCCCACAGGATGGATGGATGGGAGGCACCACGTAGCTTCTTCAGGCTGTGCCTGACCGGGCTCCGTGGCAAACCCGGCCACCAGGCGCTCGCTGTCGGGCCCTCCCTCTGGGCCTGGCTCCAGACGGGGGCACCGGGCTTCCTCCGGGCAGGGTCTCTCCTTTCCTTTCCCTTTTTTTCATGAAGTCGTTTTTGAACCATTCTTAGTCTGGCCCCTCGCCTGAGACCAATTTGCCTTGGGAGACCCTACCAGAAGCACTAGGCTCCAGACAACACAGCTCTCAGGTTCATAGGGACACGCAAACCTCTCCACCATGATAAGGTGATGGTTCCCAGAGAGGTCTGGGTGGGATGACAGATTAATAAACAGACATACTTTTTATGACTTTGACTTTGCGGTAAAAGTGGCTCTCCTATTGACTTTGTCCTATTAATGTGGCTCTTACGTAAAAAATAGTGAAGACCACTGGTTTGGACTGATAAGTCCAGTATATTGTTATGACATATTGCTTATTGCAGCTATAAAATCTAATTGTATTTTTATTTTACAGCGTTTGGAGGTGAAAAGTGCCAGCGGTTGGATCGGACGGGTATGACCACTACACTTACATTTTTTTTTTTTTTTTTTTTTTTTTTATAAATTCCCTGAAAAGTTCAAAACCAACAATAAATTAATTTACTAACTAGTGTTGTGCATGTATCAAAGCCGGATATATCTTATTTCTCTGTGCAACAGAACTCCATTGTTGTCCAAAAACTGTTAAAACACATGTATGAGCCACACTAACAGTTCCTTCATTAACATGAACACACACACTGTAGTTTATTTTGACTCAATCCCACATCACCGTCCTGCTGCCAGAAATACTCATTAGAGCAGCAAATGTGGAATAATCCTCCCCTAACAATTGCACCATTTCCTATTATGCCAGATGTTGTAGGAATGAATGTGCTCGCAGCTGGGAGCCACAGATAGAGTAGAGACATCAGGGAATATATGATAATATACTTGTTCTTTCCAGTTTTCTCCACCAGAACCAGTTTTTGCCGCAGACAAGAACAGCTATTACCTGTTGATGAGCGACACCAAACAGTACAAACACATCCATCATGTGGTCAAGGTAGGAAACATGATTCATCTTAGTCAGTAAGCCAGTATCACACTCTTTTTTTTGTTTAGACTTGCAATCACTCACACATATTGCACAATGTCCAATATTTTTCTACAGCATGTTGTTACTCACACACATTCTGTTGTAAATCATCATGCAGGGCACAGCTACAGCAATCACCACTGGAGAATGGGAAGTTATTGACATTCTGAAAGTAACTGCAGATAGTGTGTAAGTTGTTGTATCATCTGCATACAGCTGCATCCACATGCTTAAGACCTGACATGCACACAATCGTTCTCTTGTGAAAGCTATTGTACACTATGTTATATTCTGTTGCTGCTAGATACATCGCTGCATTGCAACTGCACCATTCAAATGGAAATATTCCAGATGTCTCAAATGCATAATTTTATGCACTTTCTCAAACTTTAGTTTGACATATTTGGTGTCTCTGGTAACGTTGGGACAAAGAAAATTGTCATGTCCCATGAGCAAAATTCCTCCATTGCAACAAAATGTCCTTCTCACCCATACATTAATATACAAGCAATTATTCCACAGATATTATTCAAGTAATGAAGAGGGCAAAAAGCCAGGAGGAAGGAATGTTTACAAGTAAGGGTCTTTATTTTACAGTTTTACTATTTTTGTTTGTTATTTGAAGAGACACATTTTTTATTACAAACAATGATGTGTGTGTGTGTGTGTGTGTGTCAGGTGGACCAAACAGGGGTCCAAATGTCTGACATGTGCATTACGTGGAGATGACTGTCAGTATAATTCAGCCTACTTCAGCCATAATGCCTCCTACTACCGTATGAGCTGCAGTGGTCAGTAATACTTTGTTTCAATGTGCCACAGTCTGTATAATGTATATACTGTACATCATGTTGTTATGACTTGTTAGCTGTTAGCTTAGCTAATAATAATATTGTTATTTTGAAACAAAGGTCCTGGCGTACCTTACTATTCTCTCATGGACAACAAGAATGATAAAGGTAGTTCTCAAATTCGGAATAAAATCAGAAATAATATCAGATAGGAGAAAAAGTTATTCTATTGAGCCTTCTATGTTTTTACATGTGTAGAGTTGAAGACTTTGCAGAACAATGAAGAATTTAGCAGCCTGATATCTGACATCCAAATGCCCACCATGCGTCGAGGCACCATCAAAATTCAAGGATACAGTAAGTGGATTCTACAAGTTTGTTTTTAACCATTCTGTACAAATTACACAAATGAGTCGCAGGTAGGCAGATTTAGTTACCGTTAGAAAGGGCCAGGCTAGCTGTTTCCCCCGTTTCCAGTATTTGTGCTAAGCTAACCTGCTCCAGGGAGTAGCTTCATATTTAGTGTACACGTAAGAGAGTGGTATCAATCTTATCTAACCCTCGGCAAGAAAGTGATTAAGCATATTTCACAAACGTCATACATATCCTCTTACTGTTTGATCGCCAAAGATGTCAAATACATTATTTCACAAAAAGCAAAGATTACAGAAGAGTCCAAAAGATTCATCTTCATTTGTGTAGCAGAACTTGTTTTTTCTTCCTACCTACACGATCAATCCATTCTCGACCCCTCAGATTTACTTTGTGACCCTTTGGATTGCCCCGGCCCATATTTCTTCTACCACTTTTTTAAACTAATAATTCATTCTTTCTATGGATGTACATATTTCTGACAGATCTCTGGTACCAGATGTTTCTGCCTCCAGGCTTTGAAGAATCCAAGAAGTACCCTTTACTAATAGATGTGTAAGAATTTATATAAAAAAACTAAAAATAATATTTAATTTTTGATGCTTTTCAAAAGAGTTTATAAACTGATATTGAATGTTGCCCAACCTTGCAGGTATGCTGGTCCCTGCAGTCAGAAAGCAGACTATGCCTACAGAGTGAGCTGGTCCACTTACTTGGCCAGCACTGAGAAAATCATCGTCGCCAGCTTTGACGGAAGAGGAAGCGGTTTCCAAGGCGACAAGTTAATGCACGCAATCTACAAACGTCTGGGAACCTATGAGGTGGAAGATCAGATAACAGCATCCAGGTGAGGAAAGCGAGGAGCAGTTTAGACAAGTCAATGCATCTCCCGCTCAAACAAACAGCTTCTCACAGTTTCCCAGGAAAGCTTGATAAAACTGGATCTGACTTGTTTCTGAGGTTGAAATGTCCCCGTGTGCACACCATGATGATGATGGCCAGAAGTCAAGTTCACATCATTTTAATGTACTGAGATAATAATAACTTTTTATTTTATTTTAGGGAATTCATTCAAATGGGCTTCATTGACAAAGACAGAGTTGCTATTTGGGGCTGGGTAAGTCTTAATACTTGTATTAAAACACTTTTATTAAAGAACAAATGTATCAAAAATGAAATACACTGATACATTGTGTGTGTTCTTTAAGCATTATGCAATGCATGTGTGTGTTATTTCATAGTTCAAAGGGCAGTAAACAGCTCTGAAAAGGAGTTAATGTTTCACCCTACTGTCAGGGTGCTGCGTCTTTACTTAAGGGTTAGGTCGAGCTACAGTAATGAGCTATTTATCTTTCACAGTCTTACGGTGGATATGTGACGTCAATGGCCTTGGGATCTGGAAGTGGAGTTTTCAAATGTGGAATGGCGGTCGCTCCAGTGTCCAAATGGGAATATTATGGTATTTATTTCTTCATGTTAACAACCCTGTCCACACCTGACTCACTTCAGTGACACGCAATATCTGCAATGATCTGTCTGTTTATTCCAGATTCCATCTACACCGAGCGTTACATGATGGAGCCTGAACAGAATTCTGTAGCCTACGCTGTAAGTTTGACAGTCAGTGATGTTCTTGTGTATCTGTCATTATTAGTTATGCTATTGCCTGTGCTCACCAATAAACACACATCTGATTGTGTGCAGAACTCAACAGTAACTGCCAGGGCCAAGAATTTCCATGCAGTGCAATATCTCCTGGTTCATGGAACAGCTGATGGTGAGTTATGCAGGACCAATGTTTAACAAAGTTAACAATTCTTATTATTTATATGCTAGTATAGTAAGGTTTTTCTTTCTATTTTTCTACCTAATCCACTTACAAAATAAGCAATTGTTGCCACAGCGATATATTGTGCTCTTAAAATAGTTTACACACACACATATTCTAAATACTTTGTGATAAAAGGAAATAAATTATTGTAAAAACAAATAATATTGGCAATATTAGTGTTAATTACTGTTATGTATTATAATCTGGTTCAAGCTAGTGTTAAACAGATCATAATTCCCTCTCTAATATCTATTTTATGTTGCTTTACAACTTTATTTATTCAACTTTCTCACCAAAAACTACTTTTCTTTTTTACCTATTGACCTTTAGTCTAGCACCACCATCCGATTAAACTCTTCCCATGAGTAACGCTTCCGGCCATGAAGCGACCCCCTGACCTTTCTAGATAAAAATGTGGCATTAAAAGCCTTGATAATCAATTTTATGTTGTTGTGTTTTCTAGACAACGTTCATTTCCAGCAGGGAGCTGAGATCTCTGAAGCTCTTGTGGACGAGCAGGTGGACTTTGAGGCGATGGTGAGTAATTATGAAAATCCAAATTGGAATGAACAGAAGACTGTGGGCTTAAAATAATACATTCTTGTCTTTCAGTGGTACACTGACAAGGATCATGGACTCGGCGGCTCGGCCTATCAACACGTCTACACCCACATGAGTCACTTCCTGCAGAGGTGCTTTGCCTGAAGTCCACTGGATCACAAAGATATTATTCAATTGCCTCATGTGAATAAAATGTGGGGATAAAGTCTTTTCAAACTTGATTATTAAAGCTCCAAACGGCATGAAAGTACAAAGTGGTTCAAGTCATAATATCATTCTGTGTCTGTGAAGTTTTGTCTTGCATTCAGTCGGACATTATCACTTACAGTTTTACTGGTAACAGATCTAAATCAAAAATGTTCTTTTTAAACGTTCGTTTTGTGAATGTAAGTTTTACATAGGTCCTTACTTGACCAACATAGACAATAATATGAAAGTGCCTGTACAGATACGTAATGCACCACAGTAATGTTATACAGTTTTAACGAATGTGTGAGCTGGTCGAATGCTTGATGTAATCATTTCTTTCTAAAATAAAATAAAACTTAAATGGGAAATTCTGTCATGTTCTTCATTCAGTTTCAGGGGGAATCAGCAGAGCAACGATATCCTTAATTGTTGAATTATTCAACATTACAGTCTACAGCCATGCTCGTGGCTCAGCTGTAAATGCTAAATGCTAATGTTAATATGCTAAAATGCAAATAAGCATGTTATCCACTAAACCCACGGGGTTAATATGGTAAACATTTGACCTAAAATCAGTATTGTGAGCATATTAGCATGCTGATGTTAGCATTTAGCTACAAACTCTTGCGAGTTTGACCGTGGGATAATTTTTATTGATGTGCATTATTCGCTCATATAGATACGAACAATTATGTTTTTTTCTTTCTGTCTTTAAGAAACAAACATGAACAGTTGAATCTAAATCGTTAAGAAGTATGCCGGGAAAGCCAGCAAATGTCTCCCGCAAATTGAAAAAAGTCTTACTATTACTATATACTACATATTACTAATTTGCATAAATGGTAATGCCGTTTGGTGGCCATTAGTCTTGTTCAAGTAAACGTTATGGTGGTTTTTATTTATATCGTGGATAACATACCGGGGCCTAAAAAAACGGTAGGCTATCTCATATTTCCTTAAAATGGGAGGGCAAGTGGGCTATGTAAACTAGGTCTTAAGTAAAGTGATACCAGACAAGTAAAAAATAAATGATATTGTTATTATATATTATTGAGAAGTTCTGAGAGTAGTGGCTCAGAACTCTTTATTGTATTGAATTAAACTTTGGGTGTATGGGAATTTCTGGAAATAACTGAGAAATATTGTGTTTTTCAGCAAATATTTTTCATCAAACATGGAGCTCTATGTGAAAGTCGTAGAGCAATATATGAAAAACATTATATTTATAGAGCATCAATCTTTATTGAACAATGGCCCTTGTAAAAACGGAGATAACTTCCACTGATGCAAAAAAAACGATCAATATTCCCCATCTTTTAAATTTGATCGGACCGAAACTCCCAGATATGACCGCACAGATATCGCTTCCCATCATGATGACACAGAAGCACATTAAAGCATCTTCCCTACTTTCTGTTTAACAGGATGAGCTGCTGTTGTTTGATCTTAACACCTAAGTACCAGCTGGCATCACGCATGGATAGCGTCTTTCCTTTATGGACAAATGCTCGGCTTGTTGATTCGGCCGATGTGACGGGGCCCGTGTCTAATGGGTTGAGAGTAACAGGTTGACCTGGCAGAGTGGTACAATTGGCTCACCTGAGCAGACATATCCTCCACCTTCTATTATAGTATATAAGAGCAGAAAGTAAGAGAGGAGGGTTAGAGTCAGACACCAGGAACAAGCAGTGGAACTTACAGCACCGTTTGGAAAGAAAGAAGAAAAGGTGAGTTTGGCTGCGATGGGGAAACCTCTTAAGCTTCAGCTTTCAGAACCAATATGCAAACAGTTTCTTTGTGTGTGTGCTGTTCTGTGGTGCAGGTCATAACCATGAAAAGCTTCCTAGCTGGTATCCTTCTGGTTCTGGGCTTTGTCCAGAGCAGCTGGCAGGTTCCTCTGCAGGAGGCTGACGGCAGCTCAAGGTACAGAAATGAGATTATGTCTTCGTCTGAGGAGAACAGCTTTCACTACTTTTAGTACCATTGTAATAAAACTTCATACTGAACCCTAACCCCAACCCTAACCCTAACCCTAACCTTCATACGCAGAAATAGAATGTCCTCTTTCTAGATAAGTTTTTACATCTGACTGAATTCAAATTGTGGTAAAGGGTGCATCATTTTAAATTACATTCCAAATTGCATGATGAGACATGATCCCAAATCTGCAAAATGATTGAGACAACAGAAGCATTACTCAAATTAAAATTAAGGAATAAATTTGAAGAATTAAAACAGGAGATGATATGCTGTACATTAGGAGAGCATTTTGGAAGTGTGGGGAAAAAGAACAAATTGTAGCAAAGCAAAATAAAAGATATAATTGAAAATTACAAATTGATACTGCTTTACACCTGTGGTAAAAATGTTTTTATTAAAAAATAAAGTTTTTAAAATAAATATACTACATATAATATATAACATATGAATATTGAGAAATCTATGCAAACTGAACCCCAGCATTTTGGTCACGTGAAGAGTTCATTGGTGTAAACTGTGTTTCCCTCCTGAACTAGCTTTGACACGGACGACACGTTAGCGGAGCCGAGGGAGCTGTCGAACATGAAGAGACATTCGGAGGGAACTTTCTCAAACGACTACAGCAAATACCTGGAGGACAGGAAGGCGCAGGACTTTGTTCAGTGGCTGATGAACAACAAGAGGAGCGGGTCAGTGTGGGATCCGTTCTAAAAATGATCATAAGAGTGTATATTGTAAAAACTTGTGAGAATAAAACACTGGTTATATTCTAGCACAGGATGCTACAATCAACTTTTAAAATCTACATTCAAAACCTTACAGAAGTATTATCGGCTAAATCAGCTTTTTGTTGGGACTTTTCTTTATTTTCTCTCTCTCCCATAGACAAAAAGATTAGAAACCAATGGCTAATTCTTTAACAATGCATTGTTCTTTATAAGCTTATATGTTTTCTTAATTGTTAAATATTTATATGAAAAGTAACTATGTCAGATAAATGTAGAAGAGTAAAAGGTACAATATGTCCCTCTGAAGTGTAGTACAGCAGTACTTAATTACAGTGCTTGAATAAACGCACTTTACAGGAAAGTGTTCCCCGATCAAGTTTTTACTTACTCGACACATAAAAAATGAATATGATATATAATATTTTTCCCTCACTGTGTGTTTTTAGTGCTGAAGAAAAGCGCCACGCAGATGGGACCTTCACCAGCGACGTGAGCTCTTACCTCACGGACCAGGCCATCAGAGACTTTGTTGCCAGGCTCAAGGCTGGACGAGACAGAAGAGAGTAGGCTGTCCCCCCCTCCCTCTCCTCCTGCTACCAAACCCCTCACGGCCTGCCTGTGACTGATTCCACCATGACAAGAGAGACAGAGTCAGAGAGAAAGAGCTAATCAACTGCTTCTTGTGCCACTTCACCTTTTTCCTTTCTTTGCTTTTTTTCCCCCCTTGATGTTCCTCGTGGTTGTGCTGAAATAAATCACCTGAACTTGTTGCACTGCGTTGATTGATATGTTACTTCTGATGTGATGATTCTTTTTTGACACAAAACATGCAAGCGGACAAATCATGGAATGATCAAAGCAACACAATGTATTCACTCATCAGAAAAATAATCAGCATACAAATTATGATTTTCCGATGAATACTGCACTGCGGGCCCGACGTCAGAGTTCAAATAGCAGGTTTCCACATCGTGGGGCTACTGACCCTTAATGGGCAGTGTTTACATTGTGTGACTGTGTACATACTCAGATCTGAAACGGACAGGCGGGGCGAGGCGCTCAGCAGGAGGCATGTAGATGGAAGCTTCACCAGTGACGTGAACAAGGTGCTGGACTCCTTGGCTGCAAAGGAATATTTACTCTGGGTCATGACCTCCAAGTCTTCAGGGGAGAGGTAAAACCCAGTCACATGGCTGATCTGATAATCGGCAGAAATGCCAGGCTCGTCATGATTGTGATTTTCTCTCTTTTGCAGTAAGAAAAGACAAGAGGACCAGTGAGACACTCCTCAAGGACTCCCTCTGTGTGCTGCACACAAAGCCATATACAGGAGGAATAGAAAGCCATACTGCTTTGCATGTTGTAATGCCAACACTATATTTAAATTTGTAAGTCTTTTTTACTTACTGTATGTCATGCAAAGATACAAAAACTACTACTCTTCCATAGTTTTATGGTGCACCAGAGAGAAGAAAGGAAATTGAGGGCATATTTTTTCTACTAATTTAAATTATTTTCTATATTTTTAAGGTGAATACAAGAACACACAAAGTGAAATCTCAGGTAGGCCTTTAGAAAACACATGTAGTGTAGTTTTCATTGCATATGATTATATCCGCTCTGCAAAATAAAGTTTTTAATTGAGTGTTTGTGGCATTATTTGCAGGTAGAAATTATATAGTCAATGTGGGAACTGAATATTTGTTCCTTTGAAGTATTTCTTTTAACATTTTATAGATCTTTAGACATACTGTAGAGAGAAGTTGGAAAGTCAGTCAATAAAATAGTTTTTTTCAAACATCACAACCGTGAAAGGTCTTGAATGACACACACGCTAGTATGCTAGTATTCTCATACAGAATTGGCCCAAGTAGCCCAATGGAAGTGCAACAGTCTTTACAGAATCCTTCCCACTGTTTCTGATTTTGGCATGCGAAGGCTAGAGGAGCGCAGCCTGAGGGTGCAGGTTCCCCCCTACATGCAGTGGGGCCAAAGACATGGAGCTGCTGAGGTCAAAATCTGAGACAAAGGAAGCCTTGTGTAGAAAAACTCTGGGGCAAAACAGGATGGTACAAATACTTATATTTCGTAGTACGGAAAGAATAGACTGACTTCTGACCTCCCTGTGGATCAATAAAGTAGCACATAATTTCAGCAGTTTGTTTACGATCTTTATTTATGCTCTCACTCACTCGCGCTCTCGTTCTCATAAAACAAATCACGATATAACAACATATCTGAACTGATAGGTTTCTATACAGGTGTCTTAAATTATTAAACAGAAAGTGTACAGCTATCACTACCAAATTTAAGGCAGAATTCCACACAGACGTGGTCAAAATATTTGATATTGATATAATTCTGACCCCTTATTACTCTAATCAACTAAGAACCATCAATTAGACAATGGGAAAAGAACATCTACAACAAAACCTGCCTTCAACACTGACGTCATGTTAGTAATATATTAGTAACATTTTACATGAATAAAATATACTATGTTTTATACATTGTTAAGACTCTTTACCATTTATTACATGTTTCCCTTCCCAGAAAAAAAGGTATTATTGCATCTCTAGAAGTAACCATGGTCCTGCAGCGAGACAATCAAGTCTGTTTCACCGTCATGCAGGTGTTTTTTTTTTTTTTAAACAATTAGCTTCAGATGCTAACACATTGAGGGTCATTTGGATAGGAGATCACATGTCCATGGATGACACTTACTGACAAGATGACAAAGAGTATGCAGGCGGAAAACATAGAGCTTAAATTTGCAAAAAAGAAATTGGATGAGTTTTTAAAAAGCCAAGGCCAAGTTGCTAGTGGTACTCAAAGTTCCCGAACTATGCTGAAATGCTAGCACGAAAATGTTTTCTAATAAGCTATCCCCGAAGTATACCGTCCTCAAAGGAATAGTTTAGTTTGGTTAATATACTTATTCGATTTTCTTGATACCTCTCTCGTGTCTGTAGGCGACGCTAAATATGAAGCTATCGCTAGCTACCAAAACATTGCATTTTTACATTTAGATTTTTGTACAGATAATACAAACAAGATATAAAGTGTTAATCACTGAGCTTTTGGCTGATTTTGTTACTTTTAGGAAAAGCCAGCCTAGCTGTTTCACGGTTTTCAGTCTTTATGCTAAGCTAAGCTAGCCGGCTGCTAGCTCTAGCTTAATATTTAGCGTACAGACATGAGAGTGGTATCCATTGGTATCCAAACTATTCCTTTAACTCGTCTCTGGGAATGCTTTACTGGAGGAGAGACATTTATTTGTAAAATAGCAATGGAGAAGACTTGAGTGATATGAGCTGTCACTGTCACAAAAACATTTAGATATACAGAATATATAAAATGTATATTTAATACCTTTCAAAAAATTACGAGATTCGCATTATAGCCATCTGTTTTAGATACCACTGAATAGATTAGGAATGGACAAATATCTACTTTTCAGGTTTTTCTATTGTGAGGTGCAAGTCAATAGTGGCATTAAATTCTGCACACAAAATCCATTTGCAGTTCGCTGTGGCAGGATTTTTAACGGACAACTCACAACTGTTGTTGGAAAAATATAAAAACATACAAAATGCAAATAAAGTAGATTAAAAATTGTTTAAAATGTGTACTTGATTGGCCCATGGACACAGCAGCTGCTGTAAGTGTCGTACAATTCTGGCTTCCTTCTGTTGCTGGTTTCACCAAACATTGAAATACATAGAAAAAGAACACAAATGTGTCTCGGTTCCTCGTGTTAATACTGTTTCTAACAAATTCTTCGTTTTACACAACTTGCACACAGACTTACATGACAAAAACACAGTGTAGCACAGTACAAAGGTGGTTGAGTGTGGCACGGTACAGTTTTTTTGTTTTTTGATCTACTGATTGACAGCACAGTGGCAGCACCAGACAGTATGTGTCATCACAAACTTGTCTCCCTGTCCAAGCTCTTGTCATGTCTCCGGCGCTTGTGTCGCTTTTCGCCGCTAGAACTACACGGGAAAAAAGAAAAAATATTAAATTGAGAAAAACAAAATGTTCATTTTCTGTACATCGACTGGACTTTCAGAAAGTTCAAGACAAAAGTGCAGATGCAGAATAAATCAATACAGATCACACTGGATGCAAAAAAGCTCATAAAAGTTAGTCATACTTTACTCCTAAAATGATCATTTGTACATCAATGAATCACCACGTGCTGCCTTGAATTCTTGAAGGAAACTTATTTTTCTTCGCATGCCTCCACAGAGAATGGAGAATCCAAAAATGGAGAAAAATCTTGATGTATGGAAGTAAACGGGGGCCGCGTTTATGAACAGCAAAACTGTTTCAAAAAATATGTTTACAAACTCTCACACGACTCGTGCAGGATCATCTCAATCTCAATAACTGTTTTGTTATAGTTTTGCTGATGTGAAACGCAGCAAAGCAAATTCTTCAAGAATTCAAGGCAACATGTGGTGAATAATTAATAAACAAATGATCATTTTGTCGGTAAAGTATTCCTTTATTGCCCAAATATCCTGTGATATTGAAATAAACTAAGAGCGCTACTCCTGAATGAGATATAAAGCTATCAATTCAAAAACTTTTACAACATGCAAAAAACTTCCTACAATGTGTCCTCGAAGTAACATGCACACCCAGGCCATGCTCCGTTGTAAATCCACCAACATCCATTTATGTCCTATATTTATTAAGTCTACTATCGTATCATAACTTGCAGCATAGACTAATCATCATGCAACAATCACCAGTCATTAGCAGCACACAGAAGACACAGGACACGACTCTCCATGCCAACAGGGACTGGGAGCAGCTTACCTTTGGGATTTCAGCTTCTGAGAGGTTAGGAAGGGGAGCTTAGGGGTGGAATGGAATGAGAGAGGCAGGCGGGAGACACTATGTTAGTCTACTCCGTGGGAAATATGTGAGGGCAGGGCTGCTCTTAGATAAACCAGCTTTATCTAAACATACTAGCTCCTCACTGTCCTGGAAAAATACAAAGTAAAGGTTCCATAACATTTTAATAATAAACACCTGCCACGTTAACACCCAAAGACATCATTTTCCCATTGAAATGTACTTTTTTGAAGTCTGCAAAAATACATTGGCATGATTAAGTCTCTATGCAGCCCTCCGATGTATGTGTGAGTAATGTGGATAAGGAGACTAACCTTTTAGCGCTTGGTTCCTTCTTCACGACCTCACCAGGGTTGATATTCTTCCACACATTTCCGAAAGATCCTTTAGACATCTCATCAGTGATGTTCACTGTGGCTGGGTCACTCCTTAAAACACACACGCAGGAGGACAAACATTAATATGGTCTCCTTAGAAACAGGCCCACTTAAGGGTAAAAGGGTCGAGAAAGCTGCAGTACAAGAGCTGCTCGCATCAAACTAGCTGTTGTAAGATTTCTAAAGCAATAGCGACAATTTGCGAAATACGTTTATCCACTTTCTTGCAGTGAGATAGATGAGAAGATTCATATCTGTACAGTAAATATGAAGATAAAGAAGACTGTTAGCTTAGCTTAGCTTAGCATAGAGACTGGAAACAGAGGAAACAGCTAGCCTGGATCTAGCAAAGGGTAACACGATCCACCTAAAATCTTTAACGCTCAGCATTTAATGCATAAAATCACATTTGTTTAATCCATTCACAAACACAAATGTTTCTCACGAACAATGTATCCAGCTCAAGAATGTGGATATAGATTCACATTTTACAGTAACAGCTAAATACTAAAGCTAAATACCGTTGAGCCTTGACACAGCTAATGCTCTCTGATTCCATCTTAATGTGATTCACTTACAGTACAGTACAATGTTTATGTAGCAGTTTACATGAAGATTTCACTACTGACATAATTGCTTTTGAAGGACGCTTGGGCTCCAAAATGACTTACTTTTCGGGCGTCCCGGTAGCTCAACCGGTAGCACAGGCGTCCCATATACAAAGGCTGAGTCCTTGCCACAGCGGCCACTGCTGTATGTCGTTCCCCTTCTTTCTCTCCCCCTTTCACAATCTGCACTTCACTATCATAAAGGCATGAAAAGCCCAAAAATATAACTTAAAAAAAAGACTTACTTGCAGGGTCCCTCCATTGGCACTTGTACAATGCCTTCTTCCTCAGCAATAATACTGTGCTCTTCCTGAAGAACAGAAACAAGAGGAAATGTGAAACGCTGCATGGATAGCAGCTTTGCCACTGCAGGGGTGGAAATGTAAAGTCATCAAGTCAAGTGTCTATTACTGCACCTCTTCTGCTGCATCCTCCAGTTTCTTCTTCTTCCACTCTGGTATCAGGTCATCCAGCCAACTCAGCTCTCTCTTGGTGAAGATGAGGTCCAGTAGCTTACGAATGAACACCAGCGCCAAGACCTGATGCCACAGAAACAGACGTCAAGCAACCATATGCACACAAGTATACAGTACATGCATACAAAAATACACTGCGCTTACCATCATGGGGAAGACGATGGCAGCCTTGGAGGTCTTGATGACCCAGAGCAGGACCAAACAGCTGAGCTGGACGATGGTGAAGAGGTGCACCTTCCTCAGCGGGACGTGGCGAAGGTAGATGAAGTCTGGCTGATGTTTGGCCGGCATGCCGAACAGCTTCAGACGGTCAAAGAACTGCACAGATAACAAGAAATCATCCTGTATCGTCTCCTCCATTACTTCTTCTAATAAATGACCAGCAGGCAAATATTCCTAGCTCACCTGTATGCCTCTGAGTGAGGAAGCCCCCATGTAGAGAAAGACTCCGTACAGCACAGGCATGGGGATAAACTGGAGACACATAAATATTCAGGATCAGGACTCAAACTGACGGCATATGAAGGCAATTGTAGGTTTAAAAAGAATAACAATAATTATGCGAGAAAGAAAAAATCTGAAATTATCTGAGATTATAAAGTCACAAATTAACGAGAAACAAATGTGGTTTTTTTGTCAAGGAATCATTTTATATATTATATAATTTTATATAAAATAAACTGAAAAGACATGTTGGTGTATATTTTCATCCCCTGACCTTTAGCACAGAGGTCATGAAGACGGAGCAGCCCATCAGGGTGAAGATCATGAGGCCGGTGAAGCGCTGCTCTCGGATGCCCAGGAACTTGGGCTGCTCCCCGGGGGCCGAGCACTCCGACTCCAGCTTCAGGCTGTTCACGTGGGAAATGGAGAGCACGGTGGCTGCCACGAACCACGGCAGGCCCATCACCGAGCACACGCCCAGCATCACGCCCACCACAAACAGGTCCAGGTGGTAGCCACAGCCTTTCTGCAGGGGCAGGACAAAGACCGTGAGGTTTAGATTCAGCAGAGTTATTAATACAGGATGTATAGAAGGAAACACACCAAAGTTGGAAGAACGACTTCCCAACTCGGGAAATGGGACAGTTTAAATACCTTTAGTTTGTGCTCCTTCCTGTTGATGATGACGGCTGTGATCTGCTGGTCCATGAAGATGAGGATGGTGCAGAGCAGAGCGGGGAGGACGGTGATGATGGTGGTCCACCAGGGGTTGGGCCCCACAGGGTTTATGAGCCAGCCACGATCATCCCTGGTAGGCTGGGGAGAGTTCAAAGAAAAAGGTAAAGATGAGAAAATAATGTGATGATGTGTAGAGAATATTATTCAAGCCTCCTGAGCTATATGTTGGACTTCCTACAGACTAGCTACATGGCTTTGACTTTACTTACATTCTTCTAATACTAATACTTAAATACTTATTTGAGCAAAAGGAAATCATTTAAATTATTTATTGGCTCTTAACAACCAAACACATGACAGAATTAGGAAAGATGAACAAGAACAGTTTGCAATCGTCCCAAAAAGATTTAGATGCCTTAACAAGACTTTCTGACCACGCTACCGGTCTGAGGTGCATTTCTCTGACTGTCCAGATACAATAACTCTGCAGTCAAAAAGGAATAATATCATCAGTGATGAAGTCCCTGAAGAAAAGAGTGAATCATGTCCAACAAGTGAAGTTGAATATGCACATTGCAAGGAAACATTTCACAGGCCGGCTAAGAGGCCACAATCAACTGTGATGCAGTTGCTCAGATTCAAGAATGTTTTACTTCTAGTATCTGTTTTTCTGTTGTTTGATCAAATGTGTACGTCTTTTGAGATTCCAGATCTAAAAGTATAAGATTTCCAATAGATGCACAGAACAGCTTTCATGTGGACTCACTTTGAACTTGCTTGGGACCTGCAATTTCGGTGAAGGGATCCCCAGGGCATAATCTACAAGAACCATAGTCAGGATGGTGATGAAGACAGCAAAGTCACTGATGATGGCCCGCACCTGCAGGAAACAAAGACACACACTCTTCACATGAAGCCGCAATATTGTAGACAAACCTCCTCAGGTGCTGCATCACTTAACAAACTGAAGGCAGTGTCAGACAAAGGACCTGCACACTGTACTGAGGTCCCTGTGATGGGCATTAATACACATGCTAGTGTGATCTTGGTCATTTAACATATTATTATTATTACTTTCTATGTACTATTGTTCTATGTTATATGAACATTGTTTTCTTTTTTGATAATGTGTGGAATATATTTGCTCTTTCCATAGAGGCCTGTTTTGTCCCCTGCATGGGAGCATCACACAGCTGTTGTCCAGCTCTGCTCTGATTGGTCCAGTCTGAGAGTAGCTTCACTATCAGTTATGCAGCTCACAACCAGCATGTTTGTGTCTATAAACGTCTTGTTCAGCTTCAAATATATTGATTTGTCTCTGTTAGATTGAAATATTGTTCTGTTAAAATACATTTTACTGGGAGCTGTAAAACAATATCTGTTGAAGTTCCTTTTTCTGACTTGTGACATATTGCACCACAGCCAGACTACAGTCCTCACCACAAGGGGGCGCCAGTATACTGTATATTAGTGTGCCAGGATCACGCCACATATTGGCTCTTGAGTGTCATCTCAATGATAAATCATGGAAAATGCAGACATAGAATGGCCACACAGACTGCAGGCATTTTGGCTGTGACACAAAACAACCAATAGATGGCAGCAGAATCTAAACTGACAGAGAAATCTGTGGCAAGTGAAACAATTTCAGTCCCAAAACAAAATGAGAGTAAATGGAGTGTACAAGTAACGAAACAGACCATACAGGCAGGACTACAGTGTGGTACGTACCTTGGTGGGGAAGTAGCGGCTCGTCTTGAACTCCTTGAGGAACGCGGACATGAAGACGGTGGAAAAGAAGAGGACCACGCACCAGAAGAGGACGTCGGGGACGTAGGGGCCGTGGGGGCCGCAGGCGCTGCCCTCGAACTCCCCGTGAAACATCTCGCACTCCTACTGGCACCAGAGGACACGGTGGTGATGATGGTGATGGTGATGGAGGTGATAATAATAATAATAATAATAATAATTAGGGTGTTGATAATGATGCCAATGAAAAGGATTTGAATGGCAGCGGAGATAATGGCGATGATGGATGTCGGTGGTGAATTAGTGGAGTGTGAACAACATTCAGTTTTGATTTATTCATCACTCTATGCTTTAAATATCTGTATAGTACATGATTCAGCCATTTGCCACAATCCCAATGGCCTCCCGTGCCCCTCAAAATATTCGCTTTTATACCGCTATACCATCTACAAGCTTGTGTAGGAGGGACGCAGCACGCCACCACTGGCATGACTTATTTGTGTCTGAGTGAGAGAATCCACTCTTCACACTTCCTCTCCATGCTCATTCTGCACGGATAAATCCTGTGAAATCCTGCCCACATGTTCTTAATCCCTGCCTAGACTTATGACGCTTCTTGATGAAGCAAAGTGTGAGAGACACAACACTGTGCCAGAGACTGAAAGAAATACCCCAACTTTAAAGGTTTTTTTTAGGCCCTGTCACACATATCCATATGCCGGCGCATACGAAATATCGGCAATAGGTTGATATAAATTAAGGATAAATTGTGATCGTTTGAAGGACGCAGACGATACGCCGAACACGCCAGACATACACAGTTCCGTATGGCAGAAACATGCTGGCGTATATGAAAATTAGCTCAAAATGTGTCAGAGTCCAAATACGTCCAACGTTTCCACAGCGGTGTTGTAGCTGACACATATATAACAAATACATAACAAATTATTATACGTCAAACATTGATAGCGTATCACTTACCTACTTAAAACGTATCAGAGCCTCTGGCCAACGGAGCTGGAAAAGTGCCATTTGGTTCACGTCATGCTGGAGAACGGCTAGAATGCTGAACGCTAGCTGTACTGTAGAAACACGTTTAATAAATCAGGAATAATCTTAACATAGGGTCGGAATAGGTTATCCACTCGTTATCAATACATTGGCTGTAGGATTCACCGTCAGCTGACGTAGCCTATATCTAACGTACCTCTAACGTAGTCACGTAGGTATTCACGTACTATATTTACGTAGGTAAGTATTCACCTACGTATTCCGTATTCGCGCATGTCTAACGTAACGTCACGTCTGCATATCTTATGAAGCACACGTCGGGTACGTCCGGTAATTTTGAACATGCTCAAAACATCAGCGTTCAACAACGCACTCCAGCGTAACACAGTGAGCTCTTAACGATAACTACTTATACCTTACCTTATATCAACGTACACCAGTGTGTTGCCGATATTTTGTATACGCCATATTTTTGTATATCTTATGCATTCGTTGGGCATTCGTCTGATACATTTTGTATTAGGAAGTGATACTCTATCAATAGGTTAGACATGCGTATCTGTATATGTTCACTTTTCCGATCCGATGAAAAGTTGGACGTATTTGGACTCTGACAAATCTTCACATGCGCTGGCATACGTTTCTGTCATACGGAGATGTGTGACAGGGCCTTTAAGGAGCTGGGTAAGGAGCAGATGTGCTCCGTTAGTGTTAGCGGTCCTCTTCTCCGCTCCACTCAGAATCACACAGGCTGCTTGTTGTTATCAGATCCAGAACTTCTCTGGAATCTTTAACCATCATTAGAAGTCTAATTGAAAGCAAGATCCAAGGATCTCAAGGCCATAGATAACACTTATTTCTGTGTAACTTATGTCATGGCCGGACTATGAAACAATAGGCCACTGGCCACAGACATGCACGGTCTCATTGTGGTTGTTTTGTGTCCCTTTGTAGTCTTTTTGAGTCTCTTCCTGGTTGGTATGCATCTCTTTGAATGACATTCTGTAGGTAAAGGCCAGGGGGCCCGTTCACTAATCCATCCATGATTTATGTACAGCTACTTTTGCTATAATTTACTCCAAATGTCAAGGGTTCCTTACCTTGACCTCCAGCATAGTCCAGTTGACCTGTGAGGCTGTGATGTTACTCTCGTCCCAGTACCGCAGCGTGTCATTGCTGGGGTTAATGGGCTCCACACAAGCACACCTATGGGAGGATATTTGAGAGAACAAGATGAATATACTAATCTGAAATAAAATAAGTTAATTCATAAAGACAAGTCAGTCCCAGTTATTAAGAGAAAGGGGACACCTATTGAGGACCATTTGTGTTCACAAACACACAATATTGTGCATCTAATACGGGAATACATTTCATCTGAATAGATGCATGTTCACATTGTGCTCTAACATACTATGGCAGCTTCAACAAGGAAATACGATCAGCAACTGTCATTCAGGGTGATAACAAATGTCCACCAAATATATCTGCAAATATACATCTGCTGTGTAAGTAATCTGAAGTGCCATTCACGGATATTAATAATTGTCAGTTCATGTGTTGAACTGAAATGCCAAACAAATTCAGTGTTTTCAGCCTCTCAGAGCATTTGCTGAGTTTCTTAGTGTTCTCAGATATTAAAGTAAAACACCTTTGGATTATTTAATAGGAAGATCAATATGTTTGCTTGGGCTTTTGAAAGTTTGTCCAATTTTCTGACATTTCATAGATCTAACAAGCAATTTAATAATCTAGAAAATAATAGACGGATTAGTATCTGTAGGAAAAAAATAATTAGTTGCAAAATGGTTGCACTCGACACTTCTGACATGTTCTTCTGCTGGCATTTTACAAAAGTAAATGTCAGCATCCCCTGCTGTCCACCACAGCAGAATAGAAAAGCACAGAAGGAGCTCTTGGCTTGACACAGCCACTAGCCAGTTTATGTGGCTCCTGACACACACTCAACATGGGATTATTCATCATAATGCAAAACCCATTACAGAAAGACTGGACAGTGTGTGTACTGTACCACCGCACCATCTGCCGTTTGATGATGCCGCAAAACACTGGGAAATGTGCTCAGTTGGGTAAACGGTGACAACATGAAAGCTTCCAGGGTTAGAGTGGAGATTTAACATTTTCCAAAAGATATTTACAGTAAGTGGCTCATTTATTGAATTCATTCTAAATTCATCATTGTAATACTGAATGTGTGCGGCGGTCCTTTATTTTATACTGCAGTTCTTCAAGAGTTTCATTCACTGACCAAATATATCTAAGACTATTTTTAATATTCAACAACAATCTGGATTCTTACTTATTTCTCTTCATCTATACTCAGCGTTGTTTCTATTTTCTAACTGTGTGTCCTCTTCACATTGATTCTATATTGTTGCCAATAGTTTTTCTTTTGTAAAATATTAATGTTTTTATCAAGTTGTTTTATTGTAGTTCAAACTAATCCCCGTCCGGCTTGTGAACGTTTAACAAAAATACAGAAAATCCATACTTCTGTGAATTAAAGTTTTGATCATTTTCATTATAAAGTCATTTGTTGATTCATTTATTTAATAGTTGAGCAGCCAGATAGTGACGTAACTGAAGAAAACTTTAAAACGTGAGGATTTTATAAGGATAATCTTTTTTCTAAGCTGATTTGTGGAAGTTATTTAAATATGAACATGGGAGAAAAATATCCTTTGGAAGTTTAAGTCACACTGAATCTAAAAATATATGAATCATGTCTGTGTTCAGATTTGACTGATTTATTGTTCAAAAGGAGAGCAAATCCCCCGACACGTCTCTGAGCCCTTTAACTCTCCCTCTCAGTTTCACAACCTCTATAACATTTCAGAAAATAGTGGAAAATGCCAGAATGTATCTTCAAATGCATCTCGTTTTTATCAGTTTAACAGTCAAAAACTAGAGTCCTAGAAACAAAAAAAAGGATTTCAAAAGAGCACTCACGAGTACTGTGTGAGTGTCTGAAGGTTGTTGTTTTTATTGATGGGGTAATGCACCCCCAGGTGGAGCAGCTTCTCCAGAGCCTCGTAGATGAAGATGATGCAGATCAGTGCAGCGAAAGCTTCCTCGGTGAAGCGTGTGATGTAACAGACAAGCGAGCTGGCATCCGTGGCTACCAGCAGTAGACAGAGGAAGGCCGTCCACAGGCCGATACAGGCCCTCAGGGAGAGGTAGGAGAGGCCATACTCCCTGAGAGAGACAGAGTGAAGGGATACGCATTAAATATTCAATCCTGACTCGAGCAGAACACACATCCACCATCGACACGGAAAATGTTCTACTATCAACAAAAAACACAATTTGAAGTGGAAAAAAAGAGAAAGAGAAAGAGAAGAGAACCTACTTGCAGAACTTGAAGAGGATTTTCTCAAAGACAAGAACCGGCCCAGTGCTGCCCAGGATGGTGAGGGGCTGACCGGCAAATATAGAGTAAGCTATTCCAGTCATGGACGCACCAAACAGGGACTCAATAGCGCTCTAGGGACACAGAAAATAATGCTCTGATTCAACTGGTTAACGCTGTTACTTCAGTCAAACACTGGGCTTCAACACAGAGGGGCTTTGAGCTAAATGTTAACGGCAGCATGGCGTGGTCCACATTACACTTAAATATCTGTTTATTTATTGCAAGTAATATCATTATCGTGATATTCAACAATATAATCGCATATTTATATATATATATATATATATATATATAATATATATATATATATATAAATATGCGATAATATTGTTGAATATCACGATAATGTGTGTATATATATATATATATATATATATATATATATATATATATAAAAAAAGAAATATATATATATATACACACATATATAATGTCAAAGTGAAGCCGGAACTTGTTTTAGTTAAGCAAGAACAACTTCATTGAAAATCCCATTTACATTTGTACTACTGCACATTTCCCAGCCCTGGAACATAACCTTACTGAAAAGTATGTTATGTAGTACACTCCGTTTGCTTAGGTAAGGAAACAATCTGATATTGTTTATTCAACATTTCTGTTTTCTGAAGCCTTTAACAAACACCATTTATCATAAAGCCAAAGACAAGCGTGGCTAAATTGTCACAGTTCAACCAAACAGAGATTATAATGTATAATTGTAATGTTGTATATGACTTAGCATTAAACACAAAGTGGGGCTGAGACTGATGGAAATGTCATTAGTTTTGCAACTAATACTAGTTTTGGTCATAAACCAAAGTATTGGACAAAGAGAAATTGTAATCTGATCAGTCAGAAGATCTGAAACGTTATTACAATTCATCCTTAGGGGGCTGAATCTGCGAACCAAATATCATGGCAATCCATCCAGCAGTCTTTGAGACATTTAAAGCCACTTATGGTGGTGCTAGACCATGTCATAGGATTCATCCTCTGGGGATCATGAGTGTCTGCACAAAACGTCATCCAATAGTTGCAGAGATATTTCAGTCTGGATCAAAGGGGTTAAACGTCTATTCAACAGACTGACATTGCCATCCCTTGAGCCACACCGCTAGCATGGATAAAAACACAGTGCAAGTTTATTGTACTATATCGTTTGTTAATGAATAAGACGTTTATGGAGAGAAGTGAAGCAACATTAGAAATTTAAGGGAGAGTGTGTTTCCTTCACTCAGAAACTAGTTTCAAGGTGCCTTTAAGCAAGACGTGTCTACCATTTGATTCAGGTTGCAGTCCTCCCCAGATACTAGGACTATATATATATATATATATATCTATATCTATATATATATAGATATAGATTAAAGAAAACATCTGACCTTGGTTGTTTCAAAACTTAATTCTCATGACTTTAATGTCCATGAATGTACAATGACAAAGGGATGGTATGCTAATGTTGGGTTTACAACTAGTTTAAAGTGCCCCCAAGTGGCCAAAAAAAAGAAGTGGACATAGTCACCGTGACGTCCCCCATTGACTTGTGGACTACGGTTTTCAAGCGTTGAGTTTGGCATTTTTGCAGTCGCGAACTGTCAATCGCAAGGTAGCCACGCCCTAAAGCATACACTGTTTTATCATCTATTTTACTCTAAATACGACCATAATTTACAAAATGACCATAATGCTGTATTGAAGAAGACAGGAAACGATTTTAAGGCTCTTCCGCATTGGCTTTACTTTTCAGACCCGCAGGTTGCCGCTTGGTTATTGTAGGTTTTGAGACAAAAACATTTAGCTGTGATTGTAGAATCTCTAAAGATGTTGCTTCTTACCACACGTCCTTCTGTGGCCTCACCCAGAAGTCCTCCAAAGGTGATGACCGGTGACATGCAGGCGCAGTAGAGGAAGAGGAAGGATGCCAGACACTGCAGACTGATAGCATCCGTAAAGTCGGAAAGGTAGTGAGGAGCCTTTCGCTTGATGTCCATGAAAAACCCGCCAAAAAACCTGAAGTGAAACAGGGATTTTATGAAACGACTGCACGCAAACATAAAGGTAAACGTATAGTAATATGAAAACCACAAATTGCATTCGGGGTTCTGTGAACACAGACATTGATACGACATGAGAGGTATGAATCTTCTCATCTAATTTATTCAAGGAAGTTATGCTTATTTATTTTATTTTTAAATAAACTGTATCATGTTCTAATACTGCCTCGATTCAGACCTCATCAACTGCAGTATGGTGCTACTAACAAATGTGTGATCTTAGCATAGGAGTAGTGAGAGTACTAGCACATCTATTGTGTTGTGTATTTATAGTGTTACTCATGTAAACCACAAGACAACACTGAGCCTTCGCACTAATTTTGAATACTATCAGCCGATTAAATGGACACTATCAGTGGTTATCACTATCATTCTGCATCAAATAGCCTAAACTGCACCCCCCACGACGGAAAAATGAAAGTGAAACATAAAATCAACACGTAACACGTTGTAAAACTGAATTAAATGTAAAGCTTGAATACAAACAAGACAACTTCTTTAGTTCGAGGCAACAAAACTACTAGGTTAGGTTTAGGAAAAGATTGTGGTTTGGGTTAAAATAACTAAGTTTGTAAGAGGAACTTAACGTTGTGAACACAAAGAGAACAACACAATGTTGGTTTCACACCTGACACTAACACCAGTCTCCAGGGTGAAAGTCTTGTGCTCTTCATACTACGTCACCAGACCTCCGACTTTGCTCCTGTCATAATTACTACGGTCACTAGAAGGGTGCCATGGATTGGTTTCAATGGTTCCTCATGCATAAACCTAACCAACAAAAACTAACGAAGGCAACAAGTACTAGCCAATCAGAAGCAGAGTAGACTGGGTCATGCCTTCGCCATAGTAGCAGACCTTCAGAGCAACGGCTGTTTGTTTTCAGAGTGACCAAAAGTTTCCCTCCAATGGGACATTTTTTGGACTACTGGGGTTTCAGAATAATGGACACTGGGAACATTGTGCAGTCCGAGGCAGAGGTCTGTGTAGTCTTCTTCTATTCCTTCTTTCTGTAATCAAACGTGTGGATGGATGATAAAACCTAAAAGTTGGTGTTCTGACCTACATCTATAAGACTAATAGCAGCTGATGACCCCCGGTGTACTCAGTGTGTGTTCACATCCACGTCAGCGTGTCTGCGTACAGTTGTCGACTCACGCATCTATCTTTAAATGACTCTCAGCCACAGTGAGCAGACTCTCCTACTGCAGTGAGCCTGGGCCATGGTGAACTAGACTAGCTGGAGGTTGCCATGGCAACAGGTGGTGGGACGTTATGATTATTTCAGTCTGAGCCAGCGAAGCCATGTCCCAGGAGGTGGAGGGGTTGGAGGGGTTGGGGGGGGTTTGATAACTGAGACTGAGCTTCCGGCCAATCTTAGCTGGGATGAGAGGCTGAACCGCAGCTCAGCAGCAGCACATCATCCACTCATGTGCTCACATGCAGACCTGACATCCCTGCACACTGCACCATCATTGTTCCAAGCTGGAGTTCAAAAGAACCCAGCTTGTCATTAGGTCATTTATGGGTGATGACAACATTCTGTCTCTTCATCTTTTAATCCTTTCTGTGAATGCTAATATTTGCCTTGTCACATAATGACTTTATGTGTGGGTTAGAGTGCTGTAATATCTAAAATCACAATGAATTAAAACTGAAAGAAAAAGGTGTTAAAGGGTGAGGAATGATAATGGGCCAGTAGGGTAGTCCGGTTTGTAAGAGAGCTAAATTTATAGTTTGGGGACAGTGAGGCAACTAACAGGCGACAGGAAGACGGGGACAAAGAGCTTCAAGAGCCTCGAGGCTGTACAACACAAATCACACCGTCTCCATCCAACACTAACCTCCCAGTGCGCTGGAGCTCAGGGCCATCGTGTCCTCCGTGTTCCTCCGACTCTCCAAGATCTGTTACACCGTTGGGAACAGGGGGAATCTTCCGCTTTTCCTGTGTGGTTAAAATCACTGTCAGTCAACTGTCTGTGACAGGCCGTCATCATGACAGTTATTCCAACGTGCTTTGAACCAAGCTGAAAGGCCAAAGGATTGATCTCTTATGCATGAATGTAGCAGTTTGTAACACAGAGTTCATCAGCATAACAATATAATTGCACAGTGGTATGTCATTAATTTACCACATGAGCGTAATGAAAAAATAAAAACTTTTTTTTTTTTTTTATCATCTGGAGCAGCTTTCTGTTAGGTAACACTCCCAAAGAAGATGGCAGATTTTCAAAGTAGACAAAAATATCCAATGGAGGACAAATGTTTTTTGGAGAGGATTGAGAGCAGGGCCCTGGGGAGTTGCATCAAAGCACAGAGTACAACGCAGTTGATATTCGGGAGAAAGCAGATGTTTAAATGTTTCTCAGCAGGCGGTGTGACGCAGCAGGGACTCACAGGCACATGATGAATGAGCGGAGACACAGACAAACAGCCTCTCAAATAGTTTCGGGGTTGAGCTTTTTGAGTGGCAGCGGATTCTTTCAAAAAATGGAACCTATTTAACTTATGTTACAAGCAACCAATGTGTCACGCAAATAGTTTACCTGAGAGGGAACATTTTTGGGAGGCTCTATTCTGATGGAGGGGTCCCACTCTCCAGGAGGCAACACCGTCACCTGGTCCAGAAACTCATCGATGCCGGCCACCAGGTCATTCCTGTCTTTGGCTTTATAAGCAACATCATGGAAAATCTGTGGAGCAGACGAAGAGAGTTATTTTCTTTATTAGTCTTTGCTAGAGGATTATTCCCAGCTCCACATGAAATATTCAGAGTATCATCTTATTGTATTGTATGAAGGAGGCTATTTTAATATATCCCAGAAGACTGCCAATGGAAAAAGAAAAGGCAACATCTGGCTCTGATCATGGTTCGTAACGTTAGCTGTCACTGTTTTCATGTCACACTCTGCTGACATGAAAAGGCTTCGTATACTTTTTAACAGGGGTCAAAGGTCAGGTCAGTTATAGAAAAAGCAACTTTAGAGCTGGTGGACTTTTGATTTTGATTTTTCTAATGCCATAAATAACCATAACAAAATAAATAATAATATAGGAAATATCTCATGATTATTCTAAGTTTTGGATACAACAATGATTACTTAAATCTTAAGCCAAAGAAGATGCTATTGTTATTCATTGTTACTGTACGTCTTATGCATCTCTCACTCTTTTTAACCAGGGAACTAGTGGAAAGTAACTAAGTACATTTATTCAAGTACTGTACTTATGTACAGGTTTGAGAAGTATTTCTAGACCAGTCTTTAGCAGTACCAGTTCACTTGTGTCAGAAGGAGAATTGTTATTAGCATTACAACGATTAACACACAGGCGTATTGTGCTGTATTCAGCTTAACTAACAAAGTTCAACTTCAAGTTGAATAGTTAGACAGCGCTCTGAGGATTATGAAACATAGTGTCCTTGTTATGTTTAGCCTACAAGACACATGACCCATTACGCAAAGGTGACAGGTATGACACTGCAGTTACAGTGTGGCAGCAGATAATAAGATCACTTATCATTTGGAGCATTTATACCAAATCAGAGCAGATATTTTTCAGAATTATTTACAAGGCCTCAGGGAGGAAAACATATGCTGGAGAGGAGGGGAAATATTGAGATACTCATTTATATGTATATATATACGAATTAATTAGATAATGAAAGGTTCATTTCTCTCATCTGAATTTAAAGTTGTCTTCATTTTATTCTGGTACCAGCAGCTGCAATTTAAAGTGTGCTTTGCAGACTTTGAGCCCATCCTGGTTATGTTACTTTTTTCCAGGGCAGCTAGGCAGAAATGGTACAAATACTGTCCCTTTAGTAGAGCATCGTTCAGTATTTATAGGTCACCAACACAAGTGTCTCTTCAGCGTTTAGCCTAAGTAGACTTTTTGTGATGGTGTATATGTATGTTTACATTGTTTTATTACTACTTTTACTTAAGTAGAAGATGTGAATACTTTGATCACCCCTGCTAGCAGCTAGAATTTGAACCTTGTACTTATTAATGTACTTAGGCCTCACCTCGTCAGTCATCAGGGTAGCAATAGACCGGCCAATTTCATGATACTGTGGACCTTTTCCCAGAGGACCAAGCAGGATGAAAAGAAACCTGTAAAACACGAAGGACAACAGATTTTGGTAAAAGTCAAATCCATTTCCTGTGAAGCATTAAAGCTCATCTATCTAGACTTGAATCAGAACACAGAGAAGCAGAGACAACAGGGGGCTTTTCCAGCAGTTAGTGTATAACCTGGTGGTGATGGGAACCTCAGCCAGGCCATTCAGCAGCACAGCAGGAGACAGGCGGACAAAGGCCACCACAGGGCGGTCCAGGAATTCCAGCTCCCCCACCAGGACGTTAGATGCCTCAGCACCAGGAGGGATCTTCTTCATGAAGTGGAGGTCAATCTGTGCGACAGAAAGAAACCTAATGAGCACCTTATCGTTAGACAAAAAGGTTAGTAGAAATGTTCTGCGCTGAATAAAAATCCCAAATACTGGCTGGATCTGACTCTGATGGTCCACGCAACAAAAGAAAACAAGCTTTTACTCCTGTTAAATTCCACTTGGTTTCCCATGGCGAGAAGCTTACGGTGACCATTTCACACGTAACCCAACCTTGGTTAAATATACAGCACTAGTTATGCGTCGAGATATCAGTGCCCGTAGATAAACAGCAGGATCAGCGGTGGGTCCGGTTGCTCACCTTGCTGAAGTCGACAGCACTGTTTTCTCGGCTGACATCCTGTTTGCCCTCATTGTTAGATGGCTGGGACTGAGGTGAGACTGTTTGGCCTGTCAGGCAGAGCAGGAAAGCAACATCATGTCAATGTTCAAGGAGGATCAGCCTATCACAATAATACTTTCCCACACAAAAGGTCTCCAGTGAGTGAGGTACAGTTACATTCTCTGAACAATATGATACAACAGTGAACCCTTTTGTTTTAGGTGCTGTACCTTTACTGATGAAAAGGTTCAGCCCTAGTGACAAAAGATAATATTGTACATGGTTTCAGAGTGTACCTGGTGAGTTAGCTTAATATGAATCTGATGAATGCTCACCGGTGCAGTGGATAGTGACTTAAGATAGACCTAAGGCTCAATCTTTCCAAAATCAAGTGTAGTAAAGTAAATGAGGTTCAATCTTTAACTTCCAATTTAAAATGCAAGTGTATCAACAAATAGGTACTCATTTAGAAAGGCATTTTTGTTTTTGTTTTGCTGAAACAAAGTCAAAGATTGCTCCTTTTAAGTTTAAATATCAAGCAATCTGTGATGTGAATGCACCAGTTGCAGCTGTGTGTGTGGCTTGCTCAAAATGTGCCCTGTTTTAGTCAAGGAGTGATGCTACTACCACTAAAGGAATTGTTCGACACTTAAGGAAATACTCGTAGACGCTCTCTTGCAGAGAGTTAGAGGAGAAGATTGATACCACTCTCATAGCTGACGGTTCAATGTGAAGCTCCAGTACAGCCAGCAGATGGTTAGCTTAGCTTAGCTAACTTGAAACAGCTAGCCCGGCCCAATAACAAAATTTGGTAACAAAATCTTCCTACCAGCATCTGTAAAGCTCACCATTGGACAGCGCCAGAGCTGTTTCCATACGCCATCTCTCCATGTGTTCGTTATAAACTAATCTAACCTGGGCTGCTGGGTGCGGCTTCATATTTAGCGTACAGACATGGGAAGGATATCAATCTTGTTATCTAACCCAAAATGTGGAAATATTCTTTTGAAGGATTAATACAAGGGAAAAACATGTATTCACTTGTCATGAGTTATATGAAAATCGACTCTCAAAATAAAGTCGAAGTCAGTAGCCGGTTAGCTTAGCATAGAATAAATATTCCATAACCCCCATTGTCAAACCCCACGTCATTTTTACACTTACCTTTTTATACAGATCAAACACACTAGATATAACGGGTTTATTAGTGACCTTTCGAGGTGTAGGCAGATTTTATTACCCTCGGATCAAGCCAAGCAAGCTCTTTCCAGTCCTTATGCTAAGCTAATCGACTTCATATATACCGTGACATAGTGGTGGTAAAACTAACTCTCTGCAAGGAAGTGAATATGCATATTTCCCTAAATGTTTAACTTTCTTTGAATAACAATCCCTAAAAGCAACAAAATGAAGATTCTATGCTATTTCGTGTAATGAAGTTATTCCATGAATTTTAAGCGAGGAGCTACCACAATTAGTAATTAGTCACTGTTATGAGTGTAGAACATGAGTTACACATCTCTTATGGTTTCTAGGTTTCTAGTCATTAAAACAAAAAAGAAGTGGAGAGCATCATCATGAAAACTGGCACACTGCAGATTGACCACGTAAATAATTCTGCAGAGTGACTACTACTTACTTAAAATTATTTACTTTTTATTGCCTCACAGCTAAAGAAGCATCACGAGTTTAGAATAAAGATGCACAAGTTTAAGAATGCAAAGGTTTTCTCTCTTTTCTTGACTGCACATAACCCATTTATAACCTCTCATGATGCTGCTCTCCACTTGAATGTGTTCCTTTTTATTCTATTAGTACTACTATCTCTAAGCTTTTAGTGTTTAGCATCAGCTTAGGCGCTCTGGTTGCCTCTGCTGATTTCCTGCTCTGTGTCTTCATATGCGATGGGACAGTAGCCTTGTGCAACTGCCTGAAGAACACTAAGGCGTTTGGTGTCGGTGCTGCCAAAGGGCGTGTCTGGGGTCATGTGGTCACGGCTGCTGGAGGAGCTCAAAGGTGATGGAGGGGTGGACAGACGTGACACGCAAAACACACACCACGGCCATGCCAAACAGGAAAATGCCTTTCTGGGTGGAGTGATCTTGGGGAGTTCAGGCATATACTTGGGAGATTTTACAGTTTGATAATAGAAGCCATTTACTGTTAGGTGAACGATACACGTGCACACACATGCGAAATACAGGAGACGAGAACAAACACATACACAAACATGGAGAAACACAAACAAGAGGAGAAAATGAGATATCAAACGGCAGTAACACAGTAAGTCACAGATGGACACACTTTGGAAAAAACATGCAAAGAATCACAACATTATACATAAAAACATACTGCATATATTTACAAACAACAGCATATATGGTCAGAATGGGAAAAGTTGAGAAGACTGCAGTGTGTGTGCAGGTGTGTACGTGTGCTCACCATTCTTGTCCATGGAATGAGGCTCAGACTGCTTCTTGCCAATATCAGCAAAGGAGCGTACAATAGGTATGCGGTTGGCCAGTTTCTTGTGGTTTTGGTGGTGGTGCTGTTTGAGCAGAGCCTCGCGAATCCTCTTCCTGGCATCCTGACCTACAGGGCCCGACAACTCGTGCTGATCCAGAACCATGTCTGAAAAGTTAAAAATACACACAAGGGAACACACAAATGTAAGTTTCCACATTACTCTTTGAACATTTCATTTTAAATTCTCAAAGGCTACTCCTGATGGTGTGTGTCCCTGCATGGCGGCCAGTGATACTAAGCTGATTATTCTGACGAAAACCGACCCACTGCTGCTGATTTAATCGCACCAAACCAGGTTAAGTTCACCAGATCTCTTCAGCAGCACAGTATTTATTTTTTTTACAATCAGATAAATAATCTCTTTTGCTGCCCTCACAAACGTAGGGGACTTCTGTTTACACATGTCAGCCTTGTTGATAGTTAGAACTACTGAAGTTACAGTGCAGAGTTTAAGCTTGATTTAAATTTAGAGTTGGTGCAGACCTCGATTTAAGTCTAAGTTAGGATTTGAAGGTAAGCACTGACTTTTACTCATTCCTCTTTGACTCCAAAAACAATTATTTCTGTTTCGTTGAAATGTTGAAAAGAAGAGGCCCGAGAATGGAGCCTTGGGGAACTTCACATCATCTTTGTTTGCTGAGATGTGGCACAAACAGATTTCAGTTTTAGCCACTGAGCCAACAAGACATTTTTCAGTCCCAAGTGTTCACCTGCTATCTCTTCCAGCGAGTTGGCCCTCATGTCCAGCATCACGGTGCCGTTCATGATGCAGCTACGAAGCTCGAAAAGACTGTGTAGAGACAGAGTAGCTACGTAGGGTTTACTCCACCGCTCACCCCCATCCTCAACATCCTCTTCAAACTTAAGCCACCTGCACACATTAAAACACAACGGTTAATACATAAAGACCGATCAATCTGTATTTGACAGAACAAAAACAATTATTTTATCATTTCTCAACCCTGTATATATATATATATATATATATATATATATTTGATGGTTTCATTTTTACTTTTTTTAAGGGCATACATTTATTTTAAACATGTGTTGTAACTTATGATAAAGGTAAAGTAATACTTCAGCCCCAAAACGATCATTTGTATATCAATTACTCACCCCGTGCTACCGTGGGTAAAATATCCCTTTAAATAGTGTATGATGTTAAGTGAAGGAAAGCGTAGACATCCCGGGAGGAATAGTTCCAAAACAACAGCCGTTTGTGTCTAACTGCAAGCTTTTATCAAACAAGATCAAACTCTCAGGTGCAACAGAGGAACAATGCCACAGCTGGCCAGACCCAGCACATGTGGCAGACTGCAGTGGTGTACCTGGCTGTCTCTTTCCATTCGGCGTCCTCACCCTCCCTGAGGCAGATTTCGTCCAGCTCGGTGAACAGGGCGTGAGGGATGTGTTCCTCGTCGCCATCCTCTGTCCCCAACAGAAACTGCACCCTCTGAGCTGGTGTGTCTGCTGTAGCGTGGGACAGTCGGAGGATAAGTGGAGATAGAGAAAGGAGGAGACAAGGTGCAAAGCATGCAACAGGAAGGATTTGAAACAGAAAAATAGATCATGATGTGCATTGGTGGAACTGGTTTGGAGTGAACTCAAAACTGCTGGAGTTTGCTTCAGTCCATTTTAAAGACTTACTGTGTGAGGGGGATTCTCTTCCATCATCAGCTGTAGAGTCCCTCTCCTTGGACCTCTTCCTGTGTTTGTGTCCATGGTGACGGTGACGTCGGTGCGACCTCCTGCCCAGGGGAACGTGAACCCCAATGTAGAGAGTGCGGTGACCTGAAGACAACACGCAGCAGGCAATGATAGACACAAGTCGTATCTTTCCCACCTTTGTACAATGACATTCGTCTCGTTTATTCTTTGACCTAATTTAAAAGTCCTTTATAATCGAAAATGCTTCTTTTCATTTGCCATGCACGAGGAAGAGATGTTCAATAAAGAGGTACTTGAGCTCATCTGACACAGCTGTGGGGGATCCAAATAAGTAAAGTAGCTCAAAATGCTACAGTGCATTGTCAGGTCATCTTAGTAGTAGAAGGCAGAGGTGTGATCTAGGCTTGCTGCAGTACTCGATGTTACCGGTGATACACAGTGTTCGCTTTCATTTGACAGAGGACAGTGAGAAATGGGCATGACATGTAACAAAGGTCCCAAGGCTAGAAAATGTTTGATCAATGCTAGTAGGGAACTGGATGAGATCAATGAGGCAATCTGTAAACGGTATGAATACGTGCGGAGGACAGAATGAAACCAGGTCGCAGCCAGAAGGTTGCAGTTCGTTTTCGCTGTGGGATCCCTGCAGAATACCCTCTCAGAAATCTCTAAGAAAAGGTAAGACAGCAGTTTCTAATCACTAACTCTCACGGACCAGTTTAGTAAAAGAAATGGAATATTGCAAATACCCAGCAATAGGAAGTAGCACGTCCTACAGTGGGTCAGAGCAGAACAGAGAAGCAGCACTTAGCCAATGAACTGCTATCTCCAGGCCCTCGTGGGCCTGCACTTGAATAGACCTATTGTCCTCTTTGAGGAGGCTGAAATCAATTTTGAAATTGGATGACTCCTACAATTAGGGAGAATTTAATTTGAAATCAATACAGAACAGATAATGAGATTGAGATTTTGGAAGGATATCGTACAATGTGAGCACAAGGGCCTTTATCTGATGTGTGCGCCTGTGCGTGTGCGTGCATCCACAGGGTCAGCGTGAAGTTAATGCGAGTGGACTTTCTCCTCCTTTATTGCGGTCGAGTTGCCCGGCTGCTGCTTGCATCCCGCCGGCCCTCGGCTCAGTGGCCGGACACAGAAAAGACTATTGGACACCCTGTTCTCCTGCACCATATGAGGCACAGCGCCCGGACACAAAGGGCACTGTGATACTTGAAGGCTACAATAAAGGAGTTCCCTATTACATCTTCACTATGAAGAAAGCACAATGACAGATTAGAAGGGGATCACTGTTAATTACTCATTTCAGTCTCTCCACTGCTAAAGTACACGTAGTCACATTATACCAAGTTACAAAAATGTGCCCAGATGATATTTATTGAACTGAATCCAATCAAAAGGTGGAAGCTTCACTGGGGAGGGGGACTTTTCCAATGTTTGATAAAAATATATATTTTGCGGTTTTTATTTATAGATAATTATCCTATAAAAGTCATAAGAACTGATAATCAAGTAAAGGACAGAGGTTGAAAATGTCAGTGTTTTTAATAAATAAGTAAATGGTAGGTCATTATGGTAGTTCATTATATAATACAGCAATTTCTGTGGCTTTTTCTTTGTATACTAACATCATTTTGGAAAGGCAGAGGTGTGATCTAGGCTTTTAATCATAATTTATTATCTACTGATATATATTTTATATAAACAAAGAAATAACATTTATATTGTTTGTTTATACTTGTTGTTTGTTTGTTTCCGTCTGACTTCACCGTGTCCCTTCTGATACCAAACCTAAGCCCCTAATCTATTATAGAAAAACGTAGGGGAACCCCTTTTGCTCTGAAATTTAAATCCCAGCTCAAGTTAAGCTATTTGGGCAGGTTGTGCAAGTTCAGCAAATAAATGAGCTTATTCTGTTTATTATTGTTAGACTTACTGTGTATATTTGTATAGGTTTGAGGGGAGAATATCCCACATGAATTCCTTAAATTGTTTTTTACTTGCTTGGAGACATGACTAATCACATCATAGCGCACTAATCAGATTTAAGCAATGCACAGCCATAACATGAATCACCTGAGAGCACTCCCAGCTTTTATAAAGAGACACCCACTCAGTACCGTGCACCAATAGGATTCCAGGACAGAGGTGAAGTGAGGTCTGATGGGAAAGCTAACTGTATGTCGAAATGTATTTACAGTTTGATTGTCACAGCGTCTGCTGAAGATGCATTCATCCAGAGCACATTGCTGTTGGCGGCGTGTAAATGATGCATGTCGGAAGCAGAACAAAGACTCACGGCTTTGCACATGAAGCAAATTTCACAGTAAAAAAGTAAAATTCCAGAAGACAAGAACTATAAGGTACGCGAGGAAAACGTAGGAAGGGAGCACTAACGCTTTAAAGTTCATGAGCCAAGACTCATGAGTGGAGACTTATAAATAGCTCGCCTCCTCCAGGCCTGAACTACTGCTGATGTCATACAATGTCTTTTTTTCTTCTGTCAGTCACGGCTTGAATTCAAGCATGACGTGCAGAGGTTTGCTGTTCCATATCTCTGAGTCTTTGTGTGTGTATTCATCAATATACTGCTCTACAGCGCCACACAATACAGTTCTGCGCATCGCGTCGCTGTTCTGAATTAAGCCTCATTAAGCATCTATTAGGTCACTGCATCTAATCTATTAAATCTATTAAAATATCATCAGGAAAAAAACTACTATATTTCAGGAGGCTATTTGTGTCTACACTACTTTCAAATTTCAAATTCAAAGGGTAAGTCTGGTAATATTCTATATTTTTCCAATGGTAACAATTAAAAAAAGACCAAAAACTACAATTTGTTAGAACGTTTCGGTCCCACCTTCCCTGTCTGTGGCTCTTAGCACCAAGCCTACTGGTTTCCACTTAACTTCCTAAAACAGCTGGTCACTGTACCTTTTTAAGAAGCGTTACTGAAACAGGAGGAAATGGTGCATTTGTTGGGGACTATTTTCAGCGGCGGATTAATCCACATGTGTTGCTCTGGTGAGTATTTGGGGCAGCAGGATGGTGTATGTGGATTTGAATGAAAATAAACTACAGTGTGTATTTTCATGATAATGACGGAACATGTCCCCTTTTCTTTTTTTTATTTCCCCTAAAGCAACTTTGAGACTGGTAATATCATCTTATATATATATATATATATATATATATATATATATATATATATATATATATATATATATATACATATATATATATATATATATATATATATATATACATATATATATATATATATATATATACATATATATATATATATATATATATATATATATATATATATATATATATATATATATATATATATATATATATATATATATATATATATATATATATATATATATATTCTCTTTCTGCTTGTCTCAACGCGTCGTTGAGGCCAAATGATCAAACCAAAGACTCCATGCTTTAAATGGCTGCATCATTCTTTCAAAAAGAAATAAGCTTTTATTATATATTTTATATCATATAATAAGGCTTTGGCAGGTGTGTGTGTGATGCAGAGTGTTACCACAGCACCAGACAGAGAGCTAGTCATTACTGCAACCATCATCCGAGGATCAGGAGTCCTTGAGATGAAAGCACAATCTCAGCGGCAGAATCAAAGAGCGACATCTTTGCCGGCTGCCTCGTTACCAGGCAACAAAAATACAGTGGAGTACTGATATTCTCTATTGATGAGTTTTATTTCCTGCTTTCTCCCTCTTGACTTACACAACAATGCAGTGGTCTCTGTCCCCCTGATAAACAAGTGAGAGGTTATACACATCCATCACCTTCAACACTTTCCTAGTGAAGCGTTAAGTTATAAATAACTTAAACACTTTCCCTCAGCTCACTTTGGTTTCCTGTTTCCCAGTAGACCTTTCAAAAACACACTGACAATGTGCCTGAACTTGAAACTTTTCTTTTTGTCTGCATTAAAGTTTAAACAATTGTCTTTAGCCTTTATTTGATCTTTTTCCCTATTTTCATTTATATTGTCATATTCATACGCTTCAAAATAAAGAATACCAAAAATCTGGATGCGTAAACACTGGAGCAGATCTTTGCACGGCAGTTTATGTTGTAGATTGGTTTTACTCAGCCAAGTTAATAACGCAGTGAACCCGTTCTTTTTACAGCCTCTGTGTCGATGCAGGATGCTGCTGGTGCAGAAATTGGCCTCTCTGTCTCTTTTACGGCGGATGAAATGCTGATGCAAACACACAAACTGAGACTAAAGCGCTCTTTCTTTGATGCTGCAGGACGAGCATCAAAGCCTAATATCTATTTAATGATTTAGACTGGTGGACAGACAAGTTTTCTGCTGTCAGTAGATCTGCTGTGTTAGACAAGGAAAGAACACACGGCAGACGACAGAAGGTACAAAGAATACCAACAATAGCTTATTGGTAAGTCTTGTTTCACTTGTGCCTAACTTCTCCAGTGAAAAGATGTGTCATTAATTGTGTAATGTAACTATTAATGATCACTTATGGGTGTTACCTTCGAGTTCTTCCTTCTCAAAGTTGGTGTTGAGCATGGAGCGTGTGCCCCCGCGGTCCACCACTGCCTCCTCATCAGCTCTCTGGAAGACACAGACAAGGAGTATGAACGGTTTGCATGCACACTCACATCTTTAATATAACTCCCACAGAGTTTCACGTGAGGTATGAAGTGCAGAAAGGTTAACATGAGATGACACATGACACCACTTGATCAGTGTTAATAATTAATACGAGAACATTTCACGTTATGTGACTCTTCATGGCAGGTCTAAGGAGCCTGTTCGCCCCCCCCCCCGCGCGCGCTTCATGTGAATACACAACTCAGCATGACTCGTACTTTCACCGACTGTCACCATGGCAACAAATAGCAGCCAATCGCAATTTGAAAGAAAAAAGGCCACACTCATCTGCTGAGTGCCAGATTACACTGTGTTTGAGTCATGGTTTTAACAAGAGCGCATCATTGTGCGTAATGCTCCACCACCCACACCTCTGGCAACAGCGACTCCTCAGGAAGTAGAGCAGCAGACGCCGGCTGCGTAGAGCGGAGGCAGGTGACTGGTGCTAATGGATTCATAATGCTCGTCTTACTCCGTGCTGTAAATAGGTCCGACCTTGAAAAATGAAAAGATGGACGAATCTTTGAGACGTTTACTTTATATTTCAGGAAAACACTGGTTTGTTATTCACGGCGTTTCCACCGGGATGGAAGCTTACATCTGTTCCCGGGACAGAGCACACACTGAAACACTGCTGCAGAGCTCAGCACTGATGCTATAACGTTCCCCACCGTGTGCCTGTGTGTCTGCACCCGTCACAGTTATTGTAGCTCTTTTGATCAAGTTGAACAGATGCCCTGAAGCCACATCAGCTGAATGAATGGACCAACTGCTCTCCAATCATCACGGAATAACACGAGGCTGCATGACTCCAGTCGGGATCATTTAAGCCAGTGGATAGTGATATTGACAGTTTGTGCCTTGGGATAGAGAGATAGCTTCCTTTCAAAACCATGTGAGTTTACGTCCGGGCCGTGAACACCAGGACAAAAACTTTCCATGGTGAGGCGTCCTCCATCGCCCTCTCCCTGCTCTCCTGAGGGATGTGTGTGTTTATCATTTACACCATGTGTTCTCCGCCCTCTAGACGTCCTCCATGAATAGGCTGCAGGTCCTTCCTGTGTCCTGCATCAGGTCATCAGTGTTGTACTTTTCACAGTGTCTGAGTGTTGTGCTTAGCCGCTGATGTTACCTTGCTGGTATTTAGTTCTCTTATTCACCTGCCAGTTACTTGTTTGTCTGACCTACTGCCAGCCAACTGCTACCAATATGTCACTGCCACTGGAGTACAGCACTGAAAAAATATGCAAGACTCCTTTAACTGACAGAAGATAGTAGTGCAGTTGGCCAAATATGCATGTCATTTTAATGGACCGTTCGAAGGTGGGAAAGAAGTGTTTTTGTACTTAATGCCAACATTTAATAGTGGAGAGTCAGCAGGGGTTCTCTGGTGACTGCACTCCCAACATTAGGGGTTGTTTTCTGAGGAGAGGACGACCAAACACTAAGCTCAGTTTAGCTTTTCGGTCATCAGACACGAGCTTAAATATATAAATATAAACACCAGAGTGTGACAGTACACAATCAGTGACATAATCAACAAGTTAGAGGCACTCCTGAGTTTATCAGTGTTTCCCATGCATTGATTTATGTATGCTGGCCCGCCACAATATCAACATTGATCGGCACATATTGATTTTTTTTTACTGTTTAAAATGGGTCAAATCTTATTTCGCTGTAGCGCTGTGAATAGCCCCTCCTCTCCATCTAAAAAAAACCCATAATCGTGCACAGGATTAAGGATTGTTTTTGGCCTTTATCACAGAGAACAAGGCCGTCTGAACTCCTGAATAGAATCAATCAGTTCACGAATGCTTAGTGTCGCGAACACTTCTGCACTAATATGTCCAAAACTGACGCGTTCAGGTTAACCAACTCTTTAAATAAGTTATTAGCACTCACGTAAAGAGTAAGGATGGCCACATGTTAACTTTGGAATACAGCTAGCTTGTAGAGGTTGGCACGCTGTACTGTACATGAAATAAATACACATAGAGCTGCTTAAGAAAGCGTTTGTGTGCGACCTTCCTCACGCACACGAACACAATGTAATTCTGTGGGAAACACTGTATCAAAAATAATGATTCAACATCCATTTTGAACAGGAAACTAGACTTACTAGCACGGGCATGTTAACTATCATCAGTTACAGAAGCAATTAGCCCTATCCTTTACTTCTAACACCACACATTCTGTGAAGAGGAGCTGTGCTATTTTCTGTGCTATCCACCATCTTGACTGTAAGGGAGCCTGGAGGGACAATTGAGTGAGATTCTTCTGTTCTTTGTTTGGGAGATAAGATAAAATCATAATTGTTCAGTGGAGAATCTGCATCTGTACCTCTTTGCTAAAACAAACACCTTTAAAGAGATTTAAAAGTCCTGCTCTTCAAAAAAAATACACTGTGAATAATACAGCAAATAATAGGAGGCATGTGGTGCACTGTGCTGCGACAAGCTAAAGGTGGCTGATGCTGGCCATCAATCTCTGATCCTGAGAGATTAAACAAGAACACTGGAACACTCTCACAGACACACACACACACACACACACACACACACACACACACACACACACACACACACACACACACACACACACACACACACACACACACACACGGACAGCCATGCGAGAAACGAGGCAAAGCATCAGAGCAGTGTGTGAACAGATGCTGAGAGCTGACATGGTGGGCTTACTGTATAGAGGCACATTAACAGACTCTCTCTCTCACTCTCACACTCACACACACACACACACACACACACACACACACATTATTAAGTCCCTGTAGACGGTCTTCCCTAGATTTCCCCTGACAGATGGTTAATGGTAATCTGAAAAACTTTGACATTTTTTCTAATACGTTAATTGTGTCATTGCCCATGCCTCTGCATTACAATTCACTCCGATCTAATCCTCCATAGACTTAGACTGACCACTGCACACTATCTACTGTGAGAGGAATCACAGACATAACCAGGTAATATCCCAAACATGCCTAATAATTCATAAACGTCCTCCTTTTTGCCCTCATGGCAGTGACAGCAGCAAAGATGTTATAGTTTGTGACAAGCCTGGGAGAGTAGCAGATGGTTGGCCCTGCAGGTCCCCAGGGAGACTCCCTCAGTCTCAGTTACACACTGTGTCTCCGTGTCCCCGACCCATGAGAACTACACACATCTAAATACAGCTAGTATGAACAACGGAACGGAACAGGTACGGAAGCCCTGAGAGGCAAGAGACAAATTCTGCTCATCCATTTAGTTTTCAGGTGAAAAAAGGTTTTTGCCAGGATAATAAGTTCCTTCATGTTTGTTCCATTTGTGAAACAGGTGGGGAAAGTTGTGGTCGTTTCCTTTTGTACTGCTCATTTTGGCCACAAGAGATTGAAGTTCACCGCTGCCCGATGTCCTAAATCAAAAGCAGTCGTGTTTTCTTCCAGATGAGTTTTCATTTCTCCATCACTCTTTACACAATGTTAATACATATTGTGTGTTAGCAATGTGCTGTCTTTCTTTTGGTTAGTATTTTAATCTGCGCTAATCTGCCGCTTTTAGTCCTATTTAGAATAGAGGGCAGTAGTGCATTTATGCCTCTAGTGGCCGTAATGCATATTACAACAGAAAAACAAACCAAAACCTCCATTTTCACAGAAGAAAAAAGTGTATTATTAAATTTGGATCAGACTCAGAACATACATCACCAGAATTTGCATATTTAAAAGCAAGAGGATGGGGATTTTCATTGTGTAACTTCCTGTCTATCTAATACACGTGTAGTAAGTATAGCCATCTCCAAACTCCCCTACATCTCCCCTACATCTCCCCTACATCTCCCCTGCATCTCCCCTACATCTCCCCTACATCTCCCCTACATCTCCCCTGCATCTCCCCTACATCTCCCCTACATCTCCCCTACATCTCCCCTACATCTCCCCTACATCTCCCCTACATCTCCCCCTACATCTCCCCTACATCTCCCCTACATCTCCCCTACATCTCCCCTACATCTCCCCTACATCTCCCCTACATCTCCCCTGCATCTCCCCTACATCTCCCCTACATCTCCCCTACATCTCCCCTACATCTCCCCTACATCTCCCCTGCATCTCCCCTACATCTCCCCTAGCATCTCCCCTGACATCTCCCCTACATCTCCCCTACATCTCCCCTGCATCTCCCCTGCATCTCCCCTGCATCTCCCCTGCATCTCCTCTGCATCAGCTCTGCAGTGGACACTGCACCACTGCATACGACAGGCAGACAGTAACACATCTATCTGAACTTCCTCACTGAGAAAAATGAAACGTATTTCACAGTAAATAGTAAGAAAACGTCACGCTTGTGGTTAACCAATGCAGTGATTCAATTATTTACGGCTAACTCGTTTGACAAACCTGGAATTGCTAGCTGGAGTCCTCCTATAGAGACTACAGCAAGTCAACAGCATGACCAGGTTTCTGATCTCTAATAAATAATTAGTAAAGTAGTAATCATATTTAAAATACTTAAAGTGGCAGTCTCCAAGATCTTTGTTTAAACTAATTTAGTCACCGTCTATCGCCGAATGAGGTAACACGATGGAGACAAACCGACAGATGCAGCGACAAAACAAGACAACGGTCATTAACATCAATTTTCTGACAGCAGATCAGTTTGAAATGTGTCAGGGAGGAAGGGAAGTGTCAAGAGCAGCCGCAGTGAGCTGCAGAGCTGCACACCTCCAACTTCTTAACAAGGCAAACAACTATTTTTCACTGCAACAGAGGCCTTTTCTCACTGTAGAATTGAAAGATAAACTAATACAATCCTCTATACGATCTACACGGAATTATGGAGACAAAGTGTGATCCTGATTTATAAGTTCTTAGTATCTGAGTTGTTGAGATAAAGCCTAAAGAAATGAGGCATCTTAATAGGTGTCTGATCAAATGTCAAGCTGTGATTACTCATGAAGTGACACTGTTTCCAGTCCTACGAGGAGTTTGTGCATTTACAATATTGGTCGTTTTGCCTGAAACAAAAGGGCAAAATAAAAAAGCTTTTTTATTGAAGAAATAAATATCTAAACGATATATCTAAGCCTGATGCCTCTCTGCCCCAAACAAAGCTTCCCCCTGCCCACTATGACAGCCCCAGAATCTCCCGCCTGCAGGTCCCTGCTACTATTTATAGACACCGGTTCCTCTACCTCATGATGCTGACCCCAGACCAGCCCAGAGAATCACATCCCTGCTCACCAATCTGGGTTGAGATTAATCTGCCAGCCTTTGCGGCAGGATAAAACCTTGTCTCTGACTACGGGATCAGTGATGGAGGGCCCTGCGTGGTGGAGAGAATTAAATCAGACATTTCTCTGCTTGTTGGTGATGAAGGCTTCAGGGGGAAGGGGAGCAGAGAGCACGTGACCAAGACTCCAGGGGAGTCGGGATGGTAGAGGTGGAGGAGGGGTAGACATGTGACCGGCATGTTGAACAGACACGCCAACATACAATGAACATATATTATTTTCATCATACGCCTCTTTCCTTTCCTGGTTATTGATTTGTTTCTGTGTGTACATAGACCCGCACACATTCATGATATGTACACACACAATGCAGGCTGCACATGCACTGTACACACATCATGCAGAGGCCCGCTAATGCGCACATTGCAGGCAGTGGTGTGACTGGGCGGAGCAATGTGTCTGAATGAGCTCCACACTGGGGGAGAGGAGCAAAAGGCTTCAGGCCCAGACACGAAGCGAGGACCAGAGGATGTTCTGGTGTTACACTGTGTTAACCGTGCACGTGTGGACTCATGTGTGTGCAGTCATGGTAAATGGAGCATCATGACCTTGAGAGGCTTGAAATTGGATTCCATCTGATTTTGATTCAATGCACATTGTTCTGTCGATGTATAGCTTCAAAGTCAACTTCCTGCACTGACATAGATACACACACACACACGCACGCACACACACACACACACACACACACACACACACACGCACACACACACACACACACACACACACATAGTACAGTACAGTGTAGGCAATTAGTTCTGGTTTTATTTCTATTGATATATTCCTCAGTAGGAAACACAGGGGAGAAACTCATATGTGGGTTTTGTATTATTAAAGGCATGTGTTTGAGGTCACTTTTAAAAAAAGAACGAACATAATCTGCTTCTTGCAAATGAAAAGTTGAATTCATAAACAATAAAACACACACACGTGTGCTGCTACCGCTTTATTTGGTCTGTTAGTAGTAGTAACGGAAGCTAATGTTAGCAAACTTTAGATAGATGCTACACAACTGACATTATGTAACACATTTGATGGCTACTGTTCTGACTCATGTTACACTACTTTGTACCATGTCACTGATAAACATGATGATCCTTTACAGTATGCGACATCACCTTTTTCCACCTGAGCCCCTCCCACTTCAAACCAGTGTCAAATAACCAAAACTGTTCTGACGTTGGCAGATGATTGTGTGACCCCCCCCCCCTCATAGTAGGAAGCTGGTTGAGAAAACATGTTAACATACTCTATTTTCTTTTTTAACAAGCATATATAGCTAAATGTGAGAAGGATGTACAACAGCCTGAATACCAAACCTCCACCAGGATTACCAGCAGGTGTGCTGTGTCTAGAGTTACAAGTTTGAGAGCTGCAAAAAAAGCACTGTCTCACACACTAACTACCAATTGCACTTAAAGGCCCCATTCCAGCAGACCTTTTAATCAATCTGCACTGGACAGATAAATCCTATAGAAGGCAGGCATTTCTAAACCACTTCATCCACCACCTCTCAACACCTGATTCCACTGCTGCAGGCTGCTACACGTGCGGTCCGTGTCCCGACCACTCTTCCTAATGAGTTTCATGCCTGACATTGTTAAACAGTGCCTGAGGAGGATCAAGTGATTGACCTGAACAAAGCCGGCGTGTCCTCGAGATCACCAGGCAGCCACCGCCCTGGCTTTTATAAAACACATCTGGTGATCACTGGTGAGCGGAAAAAGAACCAACGACTGTGGGAAAGCAACAAGGAAGAATCCTGTCCTTTTACACGTACACACACCTGCACAAACACCTACTGAGGGACAATCCTGACCACTGCAGCAGCTCCTGGACATTATTGGATCGTTCTTGAGCTGACATAGAAGGATGACAACGACTTGTGTAATCGTATACACGATCTCTTGTTGTGTACTTTCACCTGATACAGTCCAAAAACAAACCCAGGCAACAGTGAAAGTGACCTGAAATGTGTGCTTGAACTCGTGCTTTCTGAACATCCTGCTCCGAAAACAGCACTCTAACACAACTCACCACATCTGGTCACAGCAGCGTACAGCTCGGAGCTACTGTAGTGACAATCAATGGGAAAGCGACTTTGTTGATTGCCGTTTGTATGATTGCAGGGATTGTTAGAGGGTACTTTTAATGACCGCCAACGACATTTTTTCATTTAACACGAGCACCTCACCACTATTACTCATTAAGCTCAGTTTACTCGTCATGAGGAGAAACACAAAGAAACTAGATGTAAAATGTGTCCTGTGGCTCTGGAGGGAGCTTCAAGTCTAAAGAAAGAACCCTGATGACATCACGCTGCTCAGACTTGAGGCTTAGAACAGAAAGCCTGAAATACAGACCGGAGGTGTGAAATATGACAGAAGTGGGCATTTAGGAGGCAGCGAGGGTCTAACAGAGCTCACTCATAATGTTACATGAACTCTCATCAGTCTGAAAGAAGAACAACTTGTGTTAGAAAATATCTGCTTCTTTGATTTAGACTCCGAAGGTGCGTTCTGGAGAGAAACATCAAATCACAGAGCTGCGAGTGTCAAACTGATACGGAAGTGTGTTGACGTAATTATTTTTTTGTGTTGCAAGATTTTCTAACCCTTTGTTATTTCTCCACAACGTCCACTTAAGTGAGTTTACCTTCTGCACCACCCCTTGAAATTACAGAATGTCACACACTTTTCTTTGAAGACCTATTTTGTGATCATTGTCAGTATTCCAAATATGGATGCAAACGAACTACAGAAAGAATACCGACTGGAGTTTGCATTACTGCTTCACATTCACCACAAAAATAGCCTGTCCAATGACGTGAACATGAAAACTGCCTCCAAACTAATGCTCTGCGTCACAGTGTTAAAGACACAATACTGGAAAAAGGATTAGTTTGCAAAACAACAAAGTACATTTTGTCATTTCATGTCATTTTATTTTCCTAAAGTCCCATTTCTACCAGCGCGTTGGGGATATAAAGCGAAGACGTAATGGAAAGAAATCACGTCAGTAGCTGCAACCCTCACTGGGGATATGTACTGTCCAGTGATGTTATCTTTCATACGTAATAACTTATAGAACAACAGAGAGGACGTCTTCAAGTGTCAGCACCAGATGTGTCTGAGAGCTTATATTCCATCTTCTTGAACAGTATAAATCACGAACCTATTGATTCTCACAAGCTCCTCTCCAGGAATCTGTGTACATTATCAAATCTCTGTCAGGGAAGCAAACATGTGACCTCATTTCTCTGTTCTCCTGAGACTTTCACAACAGCAGGGATGATGAATGTTTTCATTCCTTGAGATCTAGGCCAGTGGTAAGCTCTAAAAATCATATCAGATGTAGTCAGTTACATACATTCTGCACAGTATGCCCGGAAAACAGCCAAGCAGTCAGCGTTTCATGTTAAATCCATAAAACTAGGTCTTAATGTAAATCCATTTAGTTTCAATCTGTTTTATTGGACTTTCCACAGAGTGATTCTATAGCTTGTGACAGTAATGATGCACTGTGATTGGCTGCACAGCTTCTGTTGTCATGGTTCTCATCCCTACAGATGGCCATGGTTACCTTGGCAATGACAGTGGGAGCAGCATCGGTAGCATCACAGGGAAGAATATGTTAAACGCACTGAATACATCTCTACATCCTGGCTTCTCTCTAACCTCATCGGACACAGGGAGATAGGAAATGCACACACTGCCCTACAGAAACAGCCCAGGGGGGGGGCTTTGATTTAATCTAGCAGGCAGGAAAACTTTCACTGCAAATAGACCAGAAAGAATTTGCGTGACAACATGCTCAAACACATCCAAATCCCATGTTTCTGGCTTTTGTTCGCACGTTTCTCAGAGATCACCGGGGTCAGTACAGCGGGTATAAGCTCCTCTCTCGTCCCACAATGACAGTCCCATCTGTCAGCCAGACTCCTCGGGACCTTTCGCGTGCACATCAGGACAACTGGCCCTCTGCAGCAGGAGGCAAGCCTCCCGCAGCCTATCAACTATACATACGTTAACATTCTGCCGTTAGTAAAACAGTAAGATCACATGCAAGCTTTTTCCAACATTACTCTACTGTAGCTACTGTTTAATCTCACTATCGCAACAACAGTGCAGCCAAATCAGTCTGAAACTGGCAGCTTAACTATTTTTAATTTGAAGTACAGCAAAGTCAATGAAATGCTCACAATCTCACAGCTTGGATCCTTAGAAAGCAAGAGGAGAGAATCCTACCTGATAAATAAATCCTTTACTGTGGTCCACTGAGAGCATGGTGTGCCTCCTATAAGGTCGGGGCAGGATGCCCGCTAACTCCCCTTGTGCTTGCGGCAATGGTAAGACGAGAGGCTAAGGCTCAGGGCCGGAGCCCCACTGTGGACTCAGAGTGTTTGTACGTGATGAGTAAATTCAGAGAGAATAGCAGACAAAGAGAGTCCTCTGGTGATCTATCAGTCGAACCCTCTCCTCTCTTCAACCGCTCTCCTCATCCGCTCTTCCCATGTTGGAATATGGCAGCGACCTCACTCCGAGAGCCTCTCGAACACAACATGAAAACAAAAGCAGGGAGCTCAGCACAGCTCCGACTCTGCCTCTCTCTCTGCCTCCGACGGTTTTCATCCAGGGTAGCATCAAATGTTTCTGACAAGCGTCCATCCGCCAATCCCCCCAGAGAGATTAGCGCTCTGACATCACGATGCTGTTCTGCTCTGCTGAGCCTTCAAGCTCTGTAGCTCTGTTACCTAAGAGAAGACTTAGGTCGCAGGGAGTCAAACAGCAGCATCCTGAACGAGAGGCTTCACACAGCCCCGGTACACCTGCCAGCTGCATGTGCCATGGTCACTACACACCTGCAGTGAGCAGGGTTGGCGTCGCAGTCTTACTGTATACAGTGTGTGCATCCTTAATGGGTCTGAGTGTGTGCGTCTACATAACCTACCTGAGGCAAAGAAGCTGCTCTCGGGCTGTAGTGCATTATCAGCAAAACTGTGATCGAGGCATGGTGTGCTAGAAACAGATCCAGAGGAACGAGCAACCATTTCTGCTGCACCGCCTGAGACGACAATTATGCTGTCTTTGGGGTTTATGTCAGCTGATATTTTTTAACTAAAGCAAAGATGGCACGCGTTATATTCACAAGTTTACACAGAAAAAACAACACACACACTCTGGTTTTCTCGTCATCTTAGCATCTGTCTCACGTTCTCTATCCAGCCCTGTACCATCTCCCTCTGCCTACCTCCATGCCCTCTTCACCCTCCTCCCCGCTGACACAGCTATAATTAACCGTGGAAAGGAGCACAGCCGGTCTAGGCTCCTAGCTAAAGGTGGGGAGGCTTCCTGCCAGTTGGAGTTGGAGTCAAACAGAGAGTCCACACTGATCCAAGTACACCACGCTCAAAAGAGCAAGCCTGGGCAGCATTAATGTTAAATTAAAAATGTATTAAGTCAAACCAGGTAAGAGCTGGTGAAGATGTTTTCTCCATAAGCATGTGTGTTCTTCACTTGCAGTGCATTGAGCTCGAGGCCACCGCACAGTGAGCTAACCAGCAGCTGGCTGTAGCTTCATATTTAGCAACATAAGACTGGTAACAGTCTTTCATTTAACTCTCGGCAAGAAAGTGCATATGTGTATTTCCCAAAATGTTGAACTACTTCTTCAAAGTCAGTTTAATGCCATAACACTGAAACGGTCAGAACTGGTGTTTCACCAAGACTTTTCCTGGAGGGAGTCAACAAAAATATTTTAAATTAGTCTGCTAATTATTATATTTACTCTAAACACTTGCTCTATCTATTGATACATATTTTATGGAAACCCTGAGAGGCAAGTGAGAATAAAAGAATCTGGTGATCCATTTTCTAAATCTGAAGTCGAAATAGTTTCCTCTCCTGTTTATGAGTTATGAGTGAAAAATAATATTTTGCTTGGATAATCGTTTTGAGATCCTTTATCTTTTTTTGTTTTGGCAATTTTTTTGTCAGGATTATTTTTCATCAGTGTTTGTTGTTGTAATACTCATTTCCGCCACAAGAGTCTAAATTGCACCACTACCCCACGACTAAAAGCAGTGTTCAACATGACCGTGTTTAAGACGTGACCGTTATGTTCCATAACTTTTGTGTTTAGAGTGCATGGAGACGTTAAAACTCACCTGGAAGAAAACCTGAATGTTTTTAGTCCCATTTAGAACATGAGGGAAGTGGAGCATTTCAGCGTCTTGTGGCCAAAATGAGTATAACAACAACAAACGTGATCCTGTCAAAAACAACAACATTCACCTGCCAAAACTTGCTTTTTCAGCTGTTTCACAGATACATTTGGAAATAAAGGAATTTAGAAAGATTATCCTAGGCGAAAGGATATTCATAAGTAATAAAGACAGGAGAGAAAACTATTTAAATCAGATGCTTCCGTAATTCTTCCCTCACAGAATTCTTGACTTTTCATTGAACATTCAGCAAACTTTGCCAATTCTACAACTCATATAGCTAATTAGATACATCATGAGGTTAATGAAAAATAAATGTTCCTTTGATTTAAAAGATTAGTATTGATGTAAATGTGTGATTAAACTACAAAATCATATCAATGCATCCTTACAATATTTAGCAATGTAGAAGTACTAAGGGGAAAGAATAAAGTTCTAAGTGGAGGACTCACAGTTTAGCCACTGGCTGATACATTGTGCTCACTCGTGTTGTCCTCAGTCTGGCTCACAGCCCACAGTTGCATAAGCAATATTTGGTCAGAACAAATGACATGCATGCATCAAAACTCTTCTCCTGGACTGGCCTAATTGTCTGCTTACACTCATACCCTGTGAGCTCTTTAAAGGAATTTCCCTTAATTCATAGTATCTATTATTATTTATTTACCCTGTGCGTCCTCAGCCTTGCGTGGCTGCCAGATGCATAATGACATGTGTGACAATTTTGATCTAAAAATACACAACATCTGCTAAACAAGAAGGCTAATGAAAGATGGAAACCAAATACAGCTGTGCAATATTACATGTAGATTACAGATGATAGGAAACATGGATTAACAGCAACGTGTGAGCACATCAGAGCCATCAGGAGATAAAATAGAACAGCTTGCCTGAAATCTGGCTAATCTTTTACTTTTTTTTGTTTTTTACTTTGATTTACTTCTTCATTGGTGGAAGAAGTATTCAGATCCTTTACGTCAGTGAAAGTACAATAGTTTGAATGTAAAAAATACTCCATTACAAGTAAAAGTCCTGCAACCTACCCGAGTAAAGGTTCAGAGGTATTATCAACAAATTGTACTTGTTATTAAAAGTACTAATTCTGAGATATTATACATGACATCGATGCTCAAGCAGTTCTTTACTGTTGTTGCTGCTCGATGTGTAACTAGCTTTAAAGGAGACATATTTAGCTAATTTTCAAGTTCATATTTGTATTTTGTTTTTTTTCACTAGAACATGTGTACATGCTTTAATGTTCAAAAAACACATTATTTTTCTCGCACTGTTTCCCTGAATATACCCGTGTTCACCCTTTGTCTGAAACGCTCCGTTTTAGTACCTGTTTCTTTAAGACACGTCTGCTCTGATTGGTCAGAGTTTCCGGGTCATCCCCACCGGCACTCTTTGTCATTGGAGCCGAGGAATGACTGTAACGGAGGGTAGTGGCACTTTCTACCTCTATGGTATAGTTGTGACATCACAACCTTACGGAAGTCCTGATGTCTCGTTTAAAGGCACATTTCTGAATACAGGCTGTGTGCATCTCTACATAGATTGAGCGCTTTGATTTTAAAAAATGTAAGCATCTAGACTCCTTTAAAATAAAATAATGTAAATGTAAATCTCACTTTTACAATATGGGGCCTTTAATGACAATGTGAGATGCTTGGCGGAGAAACGTATCTTTGGTGAACTTGCTAACATCTAGATATCTGGAAAAAAAGGACAACGACGCACAGCTCTTTTGTTAAAGGGGTCACAACCCAAAAAGGTTTGAAACCACCGATTTAAAACCTAAAACGCAACATTGCCATCTTATCACCTTATAAAGTTAACATGGCAAACTCGTTAGCAAACAGTCCCACCTGGACACAGAGCAACATAAGAATTCATCTGGAGTTGTGTTTGTGCCGCCTGATGAAAGTCCGTCCAATATCCTCTCCACCCCTGCCCTTCTTGAACCTCTTGTCAGCACATTCCTTGTGACCTTTAATTATTATGGGCTTGCCCTTTGTATTGTTCAATGTATTGTTTTTACTATTGATTTTCCGATCGTATCCCTAGTCTTTAACAAGTGTACTGAACTGAGCCATCACTGTTATTACTGAGCAAATCAATGTGACATTTGTTCATGCCCGATAAAGAGAATGAGAGCTGTACTCACCACATCTTTATTTTCTTGGGAACTTTGTTCCTGCAAGTCAAAGAACATCGAGAAATAAGTCAACATGACAAAAACAAAAGGCAAGTGGATACATCACCGTCATGCCAGATGCTCATGTGGTAAACTCAACAAATATGGCTTCTGTAAATGAAACACACTCATTCTTGACCTTGGGAACCTGGTAGAATGGAGTACAATAGGATAGATTTTCTCGCCATGTTTTGTACTGAGGAGTCCCTGAAATTCTCACCATATTAACACCTCACATACTCATACACATCCTGGTGAAACCATGACAACGCATCCGCTTGCTGCGTAGGCAGAGGGAACGGGGAAGCAGCGATGACTTACTACGACAGAGAAGCGACCACACTGCATCGAGACTGCAGGAGACACAGAAGAGACACCTCAGCCCCGTCAGGCGTCACTGTGCCCTGCAAGCCCCGGAAAACTAAGTCTTCATCTAATACCACGGAAAATAGAACAAACAAGCAGAGTATTGATTTGCCTCTAGAGCAATCGCTGCTTTTGTACATCGCCAGCACATAGCAATATATGCATCTCTCTCTGGTATTATTGTTTCCCCTCTTCTCAACACAGTCACCTGAATGCTAATGTGCTGAGGCTGACCACAGACACAGGCTCTGCCTTCAAGTGGCTCAATGTGTTATGTTTGAGGATTGCTCGTTTCAAAAATGTATGTGGAGGGACTCAGATTCAAGCCCTTTGTTCCCTGCTGCACTCCACCAACATGTGGGGGGTGACGGGGAGCAACTCTCTCCCTCAGGTGGATGGAAGGTGATTTCAAGAGAAGGAGGGATAACTGCTCAGGCAATAGTGTTCACATGTGAACGAATTCATTTGTTTTTATACATTTCTGTTCAAAATGCATACAAACAGGCCAAATGGTGGATGAATAAATTGTAATAATCCAGTGAAGCCCTGAATGGAAACAGTGAGCTCATTTCCCATCCAACTGATGAGGCATATAGCTGCCTGCTCACACTCTGCTCTCAGTGTCACATCTGAGACCCACAGAACATAAAGCAACAGCTTGATAGCAGGTTTCACAAGAAGTACAAAAACTGGTAAATTGGTCTTTCCGTGCAGGCAGTACACATGAATAACTGTAGCTGCTGTGTAACATAGTATCACTGTACTGTGCGTCATAAATGCCTTTTGTGCGACGGCTTAGCGTTTGTAGTAATATATATATATATATATATATATATATATATATATATATATATATATATATATATATATATATATATATATATATATATATAATAGTTTGCCCAATTGTGAATTGTGCACACGGTGAAAATATCAATTTAGTCATTTTGTCAAATATGTGGTGCGCAGCATCCATGTTGGTCACGATATCCAGGCGACACCAGTAAAGCAGTCAAAAATATGGGTCATTTTGAAATACAGAGGTATTGAATATGAATCATACATTATTGGGACGTTTCCTCCCAACAGCGCCTGCTTTATTCTAAAGACAAATGACCAAACAGTCCATTCAGCTTGGTTTAAGATTCAAATCTGAAATTGAACACAAACACAACAATAGCGTGTCTATTTACCGTGGGTAAGAGCGGCTCCATTTGAGCTCCTTGGTCCGTAATGTCCATCTTTTCTTCTCCTTGGCTTCACAACAGGCAAGTCGTGATGCGCTACTCCTCTGCTGTCAAACGTTGGTTGAAAACGGCTTTTTGTGTTTTCCTTTCCCCCCCCCCTTACATTCATCGGCCGGGTTTTCTCAAATGGAGGTGGCACAGCATTCCCGTCCTGCCCTACATAATTTACGCATGGAGGAGGGAGGCAGTGCTTCCTTTTACACGCGTTCAAGCCCGGACCCGGCGGTGATGAGGCGCACAAGTGAGACGCGGAGCCGCTGTGCGCATACTTTTGTCCAGGAACTAATTTGCGAGGACTATTCCTCCATTAATGAGGAGATATATCCACACAAACAGACGTACTTGGACATATTTTATGAGTAGGCTTTAAAAAATCAAATAAACTCTTGTATAATGAGCAATGCAGGGCCATGTATCAGTCAATTTAATGGGTAATGGATGGCTCCATTAAATCATAATTGAAACAATAGTTTTATAAGATATCTTTATATGGTGAAATCCAGTTTAAAAGGCCCAGGTTATCACAATCATGATACAATGCCTTCTTACTGTAGGCAGTGCGCTTTGTTTGAGGGACCCATGTGGATATGCTCAGCCTGCGCTATACAGGCCCTTTGTTAGAACAGGTTGAACACAGCCGCAGGCATCATTATGATCAGAATATTGTATGAAATTGTATTAAATGTTATTGGTGACAACAGAAGCACCAGCTGCAGAAATGCACTGGCAGTCCCGTCATTATGTCTAGCTGCAGCACACGATGGTGCACCGGCATCAGCATCCAGATTACACAAGGATGCTTCTGCAGTGAACTTGATACAGTGGCGCCCCCCTGTGGCGGAACACGCGAAACTCCAATTAGACTCAATTAGCAATGCTGCACTTTCAAACATCATTGGTTGGGAAATTATTACAGTTGGATTTACTCACAATGCGATTGTGTCATCTCAATTCAGTTGTATAATGGCATTACATAACTGTCAGTATTACAGAGGACTGTGATGTAAGTGTGTTATTGTACTGAAACTACTAGATCAATGCAGCCTTTAAAAATAAAAAATGGATTTTTATATGATTACCAGAAGGATAGGTCAAGGGCAGTGATTCCCAAGATGTGGCACGTGTCCCTGGCAGGCTTTCACAGGGTCCTATAGAAACATTCAAATTGATTTAAATCAGTAGCTCTTATTTTATTAAGCTTATAGCTTAATTAATTGCGGATTAATTAGCTTAATAGCACTTTCTCAGGCCATCTGGACCCATTTTTTTTTGTTTTTCCTCAGGTGGGAGTCTGAGGTACACGGCCAGTACGACACGAGTCATTATGGATCTCTTTAAGTATCACTGACTCAAAAACGTGTGGGACCTCGGTCCATCCACCTGGTATCTCCACCAGTGAGAGAGACGTCAGGATGTTGTTGTTGATCCGGATCCGGATCCGCCCAGCCAGGCGTCACAGCACCGACAAGATGGCCGAGAGTACGGGACGAAAGTGAGGGAGGAAACAAAAACACTGGCGAGCTATCCTTGCCGCAGATGCCAGACCTGTAGAGCTGCCGAAGACAAGTTAGTGCAAAGATAATAGCTGGGCAATCGGTTCATCCAAGACTCCGTGCTGTGGGTGACATCTGCGGTATGCAGACAAATCGTGCTCCGAGCCAGCTCGCTGACAGAACGTTTGTCAGGTTGTCTGCGTTGGCTAGCTAGCGAGCTAACCATGATAGCTAGCTGACAACACCGTTAGCGAGAGAATACGCTTTCAGAAAGTGTCAGTTAGGTCATTTAGTAATAAATAGTTGTTGCTACTTGTTTGTTTCTGAGAATACAAATTAGTTGCAGTGGCATAACTTCCCCGAGTGGGAAAACTTGATTTAACGCAATAGTTAACGCGCAGCCAGCTGGTTAGCAAACTAACATTGCGGATTTCTTGGTTGCATCTTCAGCGTTAGCATTAGCAAACGTCGGTTAGCTTGCTCAGCTGTTTTGGATGACTTGGGGTTGTTCTAACACAGGAAAGGTACCCCAGCGTGTGTGGAGGGATATTTTTCTCTCTACATAGAAGTACCTGAGCGGCTCTCAGTCGGCCTGTGTTACCGGGTGTCCTGGAGGACTGCTAACTGTACCACCGCCAGGACTGTAAACACAAGACAAGCCGAGCAGCTCTCTGCCCTGCGGTGTTGGACGAGTCAGCACCATGGCCCATTCCCCTGTTCAGGGAAACCTGCCGGGAATGCAGGTAAGTCTTTTGAATTTGCTCCGCAATAAGTAGTTGAGGTCACTGGCAGAACAAAATGTACACCGACTCCCTGCTGTGGGTTCGTGCACCGCACACCTATCCGACTCTGTGCCTGTGCCCATCTCAGGTACACCTCGTAAAATCTAACTCTCTCGAGGCTGGAAAAATATCAATTCTCAAAAGAAAGTCAGTTTCCGTATCAACTCTATTTATTTATTTATTTATTTAAAAAGAGTATACGTTTCAGTCATTGGGACCTTTTTTCAAAACATATCAACTCCATCATAAAGTGACAGTGCGTACATACAGCCCATAATTACATGATAGTCTTCAGCTGTGTTGGAGGCGTGTCCATGATCACACACAAAACAAGCGCCCACTGAAGACTCCCTGAACTCAGAAACATGCATCCAGAGGTTGATGCACTTAAAAAACATTTTTATTTAACAAGTTAATTTATGTATATGTATATAACCCAAGTATACATTATACAAATGCCTGTTTGAACACTTTAGATTCATCTATGTAAAAAAACAATATATATATACACCACAACACATTTTCGGCAGGCCCACAAAAGAAGAAAACATTCGCATATCTAGTGTTGGTGTGCAAGACAGTTTAAAACCGTTTTTAAACGTCAACAAGACTGTGACAGAATTGTGTTAACAGTATTTCTTAAAACCTGTAACGATAACAGCAGGCTCATCCGGATCGTGATGCACCCAGCTGTTATTTAACAATGATGCAATGGGAATGAATTGGAGAAATTGCATGACAGTCGTGTAACTGATGCCAAAATGTATCAAAAGACCTCCAATATAAAGCAACCTTAACGTAGGTTCATGATAGAAACTATAATGCGTATGGGACGCCAGACATAGCAGAGAGCTCATTTACATATCTGCTATGTCGTCATTGTCTTGTTAGCAGCTGAAGGATGCGCATTGAACGCTGAATTCCCAAATTTCAGCCAGGACTTGAAGTGATAGAGCACCCTGGGTCCCCTGTACAAAGAAACTATTATGCACACTTGAGCCTTGTTCTTGCCTCCGCTGCTATCTTTAGGATTTTGCCTATAGGGGATAATTGTGTTGGGTAGATAACTAGAGGAGATAACTGTTCCTAATGTAAACTGCCTCATGCACCAGATTATATTCCCTGAGCAGGCTTGTTTTTCTCTGCTTTGGAAGTAAATGTGTGCAGACTCAGAATCTGGGGGAGGATGCATCACAGGCAGACATACTGCTGGGATTTTGGCACAGACGAAGAGTTCATTTAGAATATAGTTTTTGCAGCCGGTCAGGGGTACGATTGTTGGAGATTGTTTTTAAATTAAGCAGCAGGACACAGAGGCAATCAAAGCTTCAGCTTGTAAATTGAAGTGTCTTTTTTTCCCGTTTTAAGACGAGTCTGAATCCACCAGCGTGAGTCGTACATCTGGCAGGAAAAGTGGTGACTTGAAGCTCTTATTCCAGTTCGAACCCTTGTTCCCAAACAAAGCATGTTATTGTTTTAATAACATATGACTCATCGCTTTATGGCTTCTCTGCCACACTTTCCATTAGCAGAATCACTTGTTTAAATCTCTCTCATGACACCAAAAGGATCAGGATGTTCACTTCTATATATGTTCATTTATAGCTTTCTCAAAACGGGCATATTGACCCTTTCTCTGCTCAAAAGAGGTCGTATAAAAGGAAGTAGTTTTTGTCTTGTGTTTCCCACATAACAGCCTCTGGAGAGTTAAGTCATTTGAGTTCGCTTCCTGCGGCGTTCAAGTAGGTTTTTTTTCTCACTCCGATACACATCCTACAGTGTGCTCCCCCCCAGAACATGTGGAAATACAGTCGCTGGATTCAAGGAAGCTTATTTCTGTCCGACCACTCCGAACACAGTCTGAAATAAAAGGACTTGATTTGTCTCTCCTGTGCCTATGACCTCAAAATGAGTTATAATTATGTCTCATAGTGCCAACAGTCACTTCGGCTGGAACAGTAATATGACGTTAGAGCACAAACTGGCTCATTTACCCACGACAGCACCTCATCCATCCCAAAGCCAGTCATATTTAAAATGTCATAAATATATAAAGTGGTTATCTGCATGAGATTGTGCATTAGCACACTTGACTCACCAACTCCAAATGAATGCATTTCATTTCACATCAAACCCAGAGCCTACATCTTTTATTAACTCAAATCAAGTTAAATGAATTAGTTAATTAGTGTGTAATTGGTCTCCATGAGCTGATGTTTGTTAATGATTAAAGAACGAGGCCACCGACACTGGGTGTATAAATCCGTCATCATAAACTGCGGATAATCAAAAAATCTGTTTCTATTCTTTCAAATGGAACATCTTTGGCTTCTGTACTGTTTGTACGGAACGAGACGTTTGAAGGCTGAGAAACTGTTCATTCTAATCAAGAAAGGTAATCAGCATTAAACCCTAAAGGTGTGGCTAAACCCTTCCAATTGTTACACTCTTTGTCTTTCTGTGCACACACGAGGTGTTGCAATGACTGACTTAATGTGTCCTGTAAGAATGGCACCCTGCTGGTGTTTCCTATTTACTCCCATTCATTCCTTTTTTCTTTCTTTGCTTTTGTTTTTGTTTTTTAATCCGCCTTCCCTTTCCTCCCCTGCTTTGTTCCCCCTCCCATCACCGGCAGAATACCAAAGCGGACCCGGAGGAGCTGTTCACCAAGCTGGAGCGCATTGGCAAGGGTTCGTTTGGCGAGGTGTTCAAAGGCATCGACAATCGCACGCAGAAAGTCGTGGCCATCAAGAACATAGACCTGGAGGAGGCGGAGGACGAGATCGAAGACATACAGCAGGAGATCACTGTGCTGAGTCAGTGCGACAGCCCCTTTGTCACCAAGTACTACGGCTCCTACCTGAAGGTGATGCTCGGCACACACACGCTCGCAGTCTTCACAGCGTGCATTAAGACTTCTGAGCTCAGTACTTCTGTGTTTCCAAGTTGGGATGATGCATAAAAGGATTCCTCTTCCTCTACCCACCTTTTCCCTGAATCTTCCTATATTTATAAAAAGGATTAGCCTCGTGCGACTTCAGACTCCCACCAGCCTCATGAGTGTCATCAAGAGCACCTGGCTCTCACAATAAGCCAGTCACTCACTCTCTTCTCTTTCTCTGTCTCCACTCTTCCAGGACACCAAGCTATGGATCATTATGGAGTATTTAGGTGGAGGCTCAGCATTAGATTTGGTAAGTGATTCCTGCTGTGTGTTTTTCGTTGTAAACCGAAGCTCTTTGACTCTTTTTTTCCCGATATTGGTGAGTCTTAGGAAGAGAGACGAAGTACGAAAGGAAAACTAAATAAGTGAGATGTATCCGGCGTTGATTCGCACAATACTTGTTCATACATGCATCCATTGTTGGTTTGGGTTAGGGCTGTGCCGATTGCTTCAAAGCATTTCCAAAATGTACAACACGTGTTCATAGTTGGGCTCTTTTCATGGGATTTGTGAATAAGAGAAATATAGTTTTTACCAAACTCAAATTAGGTGAACTGCTCCTTTGTTCTAGTCTGACTCGAAACTGTGTGTTTGGCTCGTCGCTGTGCTGTCAGCCCTGTAGAGTAAGGATCATCCGCCTGCAGGCTCAGCTGACGGTGTTGTTCGTTTGTCTTCTGCAGATGGAGCCTGGATCTCTGGATGAGACGCAGATCGCCACCATCCTCCGAGAGATCCTCAAGGGCCTGGAGTATCTGCACTCTGAGAAGAAGATCCACAGGGATATCAAAGGTAAAGTGCTGCTATTAGAGGACGCAGGTTTCAGCTGACTAAATGGCATCATTGAGCACACACAAATATCACATGGCACGTTAATGGCATCGACGTCCACTCGCGGTTTTATTCATTATATGGTTTATGTTTCATCGGGGAGTTGAGATGAACGCTGCTAAAAGGCTTCTGGCAGTTGCTTCCCTCTTTATTAAATAAATTGGTGGTGTAGACAAATGGCGTTGACAGAAGTGTGTGTGTGTGGAGATGCGTGCCGTCTGACATGGCATCAATCTTCCATCTGTCCTCCCCCTCCACAGCCGCCAACGTGCTGCTGTCCGAGCAAGGCGAGGTGAAGCTGGCAGATTTTGGTGTGGCGGGACAGCTGACCGACACGCAGATCAAGCGCAACACCTTTGTCGGCACGCCCTTCTGGATGGCCCCCGAGGTCATCAAGCAGTCGGCTTATGACTCAAAGGTACACCCCATTAGATTATGTCACACTCTTCTCGCTACATTCATTTGCGTTCGTCCACAAACACTACGTTGTAGCAGTTGGACTGTACCGAAAACATTTTTTTAAATCTAAGCTTCTATTGAGGTTTTTGAATAACGCTTCCAATTTCTGTCGTCATATTTTATGATGACATCACAAATATAAATAAATAAAAATTCAATAAATATTGACTTTTGGACTTCACACTCTGGAGTTATTGGAAATGTTTGAAACAATGCATATTAGTGTAATACTAATAATATTAGTGCAGCCTCATCTTTATCTGACTGCAACAGAAGGAACAGACTCTTCTGAGATTCTGAACGTCTACATTTAAATACTCAGCGGCTGCTGCTGTTTTCTCACTATGCAAATGAAGTGATACTGCTAATAGTGTAATACAATAGTACACTTAAAATGAGGTCGTTCATTTATATACTGAGCATACAGAGAGTCTGATCGTGTGTTACTATACCACTATACTGATTGTTGCTTAGCTCGTATGTAAAGAACTCGTCTCCATCTGCATTCCAGGCAGGACATCTGGTCTCTGGGCATCACAGCCATCGAGCTGGCCAAAGGGGAGCCTCCCCACTCAGAGCTGCACCCCATGAAGGTTTTATTCCTCATCCCAAAGAACAACCCGCCCACGCTGGAGGGCAACTACAGCAAACCGCTCAAGGAGTTTGTCGAGGCCTGCCTCAACAAAGAGCCCAGCTTTGTAAGTCCTGTGTCTGTACAGATGTTTCTCCTGACTGCGTCAAGCTCTCCTCTCACCTGCTTCTCTTCATTCCCACAGAGGCCGACCGCCAAAGAGCTGTTGAAGCATAAGCTGATCGTCCGCCATGCGAAAAAGACCTCCTACCTGACCGAGCTGGTGGACAAGTACAAGAGGTGGAAGGCAGAGCAGTCCAGAACCACAGAGTCCAGCTCCGATGAGTCCGACTCGTAAGTCTGATCGTGGAATCACACCAGCAGTTTTAGTTTGTAACTCGAGTCTTCCTTTTTATCTGTTTTAGTTTTTACTGCTTGCAGGGTAAACATCCCCCCACGTTTGTTCATGATGCTGTAATCACTTTACACGCATGACTTCATCATCTTGATAAATGTGTAAATCCTCTTTAATACCTGTCCAATCAGAGAGCAGGATGGCCAGGCGTCGGGCGGGAACGACTTCGGCAGCGATGACTGGATCTTCACCATCCGAGAGAAGGACCCCAAGAAGCTGCAGAACGGGGAGGGACAGTCGGGGGAAGCAGACCAGGTGAGACATCAGATTATCTTCCACACAATGTGCACTATTTCACAGGAACTTAACCCGTGGTAAGATGGCGTGATGTTATTCAGGGAAATGCGCCGTGCTGATTAAAAAAAAATCCCCCTAAGGTGAAGTTGCACTACTTTAATTTCCTTCCTCCCCCTCGATCTCACGTCTCTCTCTCTTTCCACAGACAAACGACATTCCAAAGAGGCCTTATTCACAGAGCCTGGCCACAGTCATCTCTCCTGCATTAGCTGAGGTGAGGAGCTCCATCTTGATAACCAGCACACTGTGAAACGAGTCTCCTTCACACTCCTGACCTACGTTCAATATAGTCAAATGTTACATTCGGAATTTGTCTCTTATCCATCTAACCGAACCTCTGTGCTCCCAGCTGAAGGCTCGACAGGAGCAGGTGAATGGGAACCCCATGGTCCTGGACGAGCTGAGGGAGGCCATCATGATGGCGGAGGAGTCCTACCCCGGCATCGCCGACTCCCTGGTGGCTCATATGGTCCACAGGCTCCAGAGGTAACTCGATGATTTTGCACAAAGCTGAGGTTAGCGCTGGGAAAATGCAAAAGTATTTTGTTTTTCCCCCGTATCTTTTTAGAGGCTCCTTTTAATCCTCCTCATGTAATCCAGATCAGTTTAGTTTCAGCAGGAGACGACAGTAATGTACCTTCCTTGTTTCCTTTCTCTTGCAGTTTCTCAACAAGCAGGACGTCCTCCTCCCCCCCCTAGTAACTGGCTCTCTGCCCCAGCCCTGCTCTCCCAGGCCCCCCACCCCCCGCCCACCAACACTACAGCCAGGTCAGAAGGTTAGCAGTCAGGGGTCAAGTCATTCACTACCAGCTGACCGCGTGTGACCTCCCGTGTGTGGGGGGTGGCTTACCTCGCCTGTAAAAAAAAATAAAATAATGACTGAACTCCAAAGCGGAGGATAACAGAGAAACTGGAGAGCTTCTTTTAGCCACTTAAGAGAGGAGAAGCTCAGGGGGGCAGCAGAACCCGTGGAATCAGCTGTGATGGGACAAGACTCAAAGTCCGAGCAGCCCACCAGTAAAACAGCAACAGCCATGTCGGACTCTGGGCTCTGTATATGCGAGACGTCTCCAGCCTCACGCCATGGAGTCTACATGGAATTTGCTTCGACGGGGAGCCGAAAAAATCTCCCCGATCTCCAAGACGAGACTTCAATCCCCCTCCTTAATGCAGGCGTCGTATCCCCAGAACCTCTGACGGCATGCTTGATGAACCTGCAGGGATATTATCTTAGTGTGCAAGCTGCGTGTGTGCGTGCGTGCTCGAACGCACAACATGTGTGTGCACCTGCGAGCGTGTTTGTGTGTGTGTGTGTGTGTGTGTGTGTGTGTGTGTGTACACGTGTGCTCTCGCGTATGTAAGACTCCCTGTTAAGGCAAATTGCAGCATTCTTAATGAAACCTCAGGTAAAGTGCTTTAAGTGGACTTTGTCCTCCGAGGCAGGGGGAGGAGGAGGGGGGGGGGGTGTTGCCATGCTGTACATGATTACAAGTTGTCATTGCGGGAAATGAATCACTGTGTACAAAATGGTCATGCGCATTTTGTAGATATTGATGATGTTTGAAAGTAGATATTTAAAGATTTCAGAAGTTACTCCAACAGAAAGAACTGAAAATGCCTTGCCTTCTTGAGATACACAC